>NW_023270268.1:12473279-12782019 GCF_011800145.1 Mirounga leonina | reverse complement strand
AAAGAAAGAAAGAAAGAAAGAAAGAAAGAAAGAAAGAAAGAAAGAAAGAAAGAAAGAAAGAAAGAAAGAGAAAAGAAACACAGCCACTACCATGTTCAGTATCATCTCTGGCTAGTTCAGGGCTATCATGACAGAGCTGAGTAGTTGTGACCAAGTCTGTATGGCCCCCACAGTCTAAGGCTCTGTAGTCTTCCTTACAGAGGAAGTTTGCCAACCCCCAATTTGATAATCTGAATAAGGCACTTAATACAATATCTAGCATATATTAAGTGTTAATGAATTATAGATTTTTTTAGTTTTACTTTTAAAACCAAATCTTTATTGCTAATGTCTTTGTTATTGGTAATTTGATTTTAGATGCTCTGGAAAAATGATCCACCCTTGCTGATTTACATGCTGTTGGTGGTAAAATTTTCACATCTCTCCATTTTATCTAAAGGGATGTATATATAATTTCAGCCATATGGATCTTTATGAGTGTGGATCATGCCTAATTCAGCCATATGGAAATTATTTTCAACTTAAAAGCATTTAAAACCAACAGATGATTTCATCTCTTCTATATGCAATTATTATGAGAGCTGAAATGTCCTACTTTTGGATGCCAGGACAAATGAATTCAAAGGATTTTTTTAAATCACTAATACTGAGTATAAAAAGGGAAGTAAAAGTGAGATTCAATTAAAGTATAATATTAATGGTTGTCATATATGAAAATTAAGAATGTGCTAGAATAGCAAACTAAAATAAAATTACATTCATGGATCCTATGACCCATTTTCCATTTACTCTAAGCACATGATTAAAAGATTTCAGCATTTAAACTAAAATGTTGTGACATGGTGCTACACTAAATGTTAACCCAAGTGATGTTTGGTAGAAAAAAATTTCTTCTGGAGGATATGGGAAATATACCTATTCAATCTGATTAAATTTAGTGGGAATTGGCTGTAGAATACAATTCAAGAATAGGTGAATTGAGTTGAAACCTTGTGATGTGTTCAATCCCTAGCACCCTGATGGGGCAGAGAAGTTCATGTCTCATAAAATCTTAGGGCTCAGCAGGGGTCAAATCAGAAGCAGTCAGAGGATGTTTTCAATGCCTCCTCTCTGGCAATTATTTGTCTCCTCACGAAGTTCTTTCTTTTTCCCACAATGCCAGTGATGCATGATGGAAATGTTCCAGACCCACACTACCTGCGTGGGAACACAGGTTCTAGACCCAATAGGTTTCAGATTACCAGTAGAGCAAAGGAGAATGCTGGGGATTTTTTCCATAAATGTCATTGACTGATTATTGCCATAGATGTCTCCTAACTATACGGGAGACCCACTAGATTTGACTCACTACACTCTGTACCTCTCACCACCTCCCATCCTTCAAAATGTACTTATCCTGTGTCCCATTTCTAAAATACTTTCCTTCCACTCATTTATCTGATTAATTATAACTCAGTAAAAGGTAAACAATAAATGAGTAGAAAGTGTCAAGAAATAGTGTCAAGATGATTGTATTCCCTCCAAAGACATTTTTAGTCAGTTTGGTTCAAGGATAAATATCACAAGGTTTTTTTTAAATTAAGTTTTTTATTTTAATTCCAGTATAGTTAACATCCAGTGTTATATTAGTTTCAGGTGTATAACATGGTGATTCAATAGCTCTACATGTTACTCTGGGCTCATCATGATAATTGTACTTTTTTTTTTTTTTGAGAGAGAGAGGGTGCAAGGGAGGGAGGGGCAGAGAGAGAGGAAGAGAGAGAATCTTAAGCAGGCTCCACCCCCAGAGTGGAGCCCGACACAGGGCTCAATCTCAACCCTGAGATCATGACCTGAGCCAGAGTCAAGAGTGGAATGCTTAACTGACTGAGCCACCCAGGCATCCCATGATAAGTGTACTCTTTATCCCCTTCACTTACTTCACCCATCTCCCCTTCCAACTCCCCTCTGGTAACCATCAGTTTGTTCTCTAGAATTAAGATTCTGTTTCTTAGTTTCTCTATTTCCCCCTTCTCTCTCATATTCTCTCCTCTCTTTATTTTTCCTTTGCTCATTTTTATTGTTTCTTAAATTCCACATATGAGTGAAATCATATGGTGTTTGTCTTTCTCTGACAAGTATGCCAAGGAAAAAATAAATCCTTCAGATTAAAATGATAAAATTCATTCAGAAATTGTGAGTTCTTACAACATTCTATTTGTACGAACAAATATATCCAGCATAATTCCAATTTTGTTTATGTATGTGTATAATCCTTAGGGGTCCTAATTATTGGACATGATGAAAGTGTTACAATTTTATAAAAGTAGACAAGAGTAGCAGGACAAAATGGACTCTCTAATAAAAGAGCTTTTTAGAAAATCTGTAAAATGGAAAGATTTACATAACCCTGGATTTACTTACCTTCAAGTAAAGGCTCATGTCTGTCTATCATGGTAGTGCAATAAAAAATTGTGTAGCTCCATCTACAAACTGTAGTAAGTATATCCCACAAATCTGCCACCAATACTTAATCTTTTCGACCGGCTTTCTGACTAACAGATGAGGAAATCATGTTCTTTTTTTTTTTTTCGGAGTTTCAGTTTCCTCTTCTCAAATGAAGATGAGACACCTGCATAACCTCCCAATGATTTAGAACTCAGGGGACACACCACTCGCTGTCACCAGGCAATTGTGAGAGGAAAAGATGATTGTAACTTTAACAGAGTTATAAAGACTAGAATGTGCTGTCAACCACATGGCACTGATTTGTACCCAGTTATCACATTTATGTTTTAGAGAGATTGCCATAGTTCAACAAGTCATTGGAAAGAATTGACCCAAATTCCTGAGCTCACTTCTTAGCCACATTACCGTTTCCCTTCCAGGTGGATTTTACAGAACCATCTCAGTCTGACAGTGGAAGGTGACTTCTCCAGCCACCAAGTGCAGCCTGGAGAGAGAGAATGTGTTGTGCTTTTGTAAAAGAATAAGAGTTTATTCTATCTGGCTTCTTCAAAATCATACTTAATCCCACTGATAGTTTTGTCTCAGACCCCTTGCCGCTATTTGTTTACAGTCAGGTTATACTTTTAGTTGTCAATATTCTAAATTCATTTCAAATTTATGGATTTAAAATATTTTTAATAAAATTCTTAGGGTTAATGGAAAATTAAATTAACATTTGATATATACACATGAAAGGGGTATTTTAATTTTTTTTTAGTATTCAAGGGACACTAATACTGATGGTTAAAATGAAGGCAGGTTTAAAAAAATAAAGGCAGGCTTTGATAAACAATATTTAACAGAGAAATAAATTTTGATATAAGTTGCTGCCTTAATTAGATTGAGGTGACATAATAAAAGATAGAAGTGCAATAAAATAGTTCTAAACTGCCATCAAAAGAAAGATGAAAAGGAAAAGTTATATAGGTGGGGGAAATAGAAAATAATTATGTCAAAAAAGTAAAGTACACATAATATGGCAAATCATGGGCCCAATTTTTCTATCATTTAAATTAAACTTGTTTATTCTGACCTACACTTGAAAGAGTAATCTACCCTTCAGCCTCCCACCCCATTCCGAGGAAACTTAGGGAAACAACATGTTATAATGAGCCCAGAATTCAGGAGAAGAGAGTCCACTCTCACCTGAGTTAACCTGAATTGTCAAAAGCTGTTTCTTTTATGCGAGATGGGCCCTCAGCAGCTCAGGTGAGATTTATAAACCAGATACTTGTTTGTCCAATCATAAACCAAAAGATCTTCTACTAGTAAGAGGTGAAAAAGGCATTTTTATGGGCTGAACAATGTCCCCCCAAATTTGTATGTTGAAGCCCTAGCCCCCAGTATCTCAGAATGTGACTGTGTTTGGAGATGGGGTCTTTAAAGAGGTGATTACGGCTCAATGAGGGTCATGAGGGTCCTAATCCAATATGACTGGTGTCCTTAGAAGATTAGGACACAGACACACAGAGGTAAGACCATGTGAAGAGACAGGGAGAAGATGGCCACCAACAAGCCAAGGAGAGGGCCTCAGAGGAAACCAAACCTGCCGACACCTTGATCTTAAACTTCCAGCCTCCAGACTGTGAGAAAATAAATTTCTGCTGTTTAAGGCACCCAGTCTGTGGTACTTTGTTATGGCAGCCTTGGCAAATGAATATAGGCACCTTTTCCCAAAATTTCTAAATCCAGTTGGTTCCTAGATCAAATCACACATGGGAGAGTGGTTAAAATATGTCCTCATTACTATGAAAAGAAGAAATATCATCAACCCATGATCTGACTTCTATAGGTCTCCTGGGCTGATCACAAAACTTTCTCATTCCAGTTATAAACACAAGACCTTCCACAGCCCAGACCTGAAGCTGCTTGCTCACTTTTCTGCTTTTAAAATGCCTAGCAAATGGAACTACTAAGTAATTAATAACAGATGGTGAACAGGAGAAGTAGAATAAAAGAAAAAGCTACCTCCCAGTGGCATGGTTATCAAGACCTTTTTCCCAGATGGGATCATAGCAGAGGAACTACTCCAGAGAAGCAAGTGAGGAGAACTTTAAAATGGGAGCTCTATGAAACAATCAACCTCACTTCCCGGCACTGGTGTCTTTGTCAAGCAACAGGAACACCAGAATCGCCCTAATGCAATGGAACAATGACCTATTTATTCTGATATCCTGTCTCCTACTGAGATTTATGCCAGGTTCTTTTGAGGAAGGGCTAAACACCACATAAGCACCCTATTGTGTACCACTTGATGGAGTATGGAGTGGGGGCACTTTGGAGAGTATGGGAAGGGTGGTTTTCTTCCTGAAACATGTGGGATGTATAAACAATATCCAATCATTTGTCCTCAATTTGGATTCCTAGGAACCTTGGTTAGCAGCACTTCTGAGCTGCAAAAAAATATGCTATGAATGGTGACAACTCATTATGTGCTTTACTATTTTCATCCACCTTTTGGTTTCTCAGTGCCTTGCCTTCCTAAGCTGATCACACTGCTCCCTAAGCCAATCACACTACCACCTTTTCTTTTTATTTTGACTTTGGGTAGATGTTATGTATTCAATTTTCTATGCTTGTATGTGGAATACTAATAATTTCTAGTAGTCCGTATTGATTAAACCCATTAAAAATTTATGATCTCTAAGTTTACCTGAAGAATCAAGACATTTGTTCTATTTATCTCTACTTGATATTTACTTTTCTGCACAGCTGTTTAAAAAAAGCTGTTTTCACTCTGGACTGCTTTGAAAACCTCAAATGCAACCGTGCATTTCCCACCACTTGCATTTTTTTGGTTAGAATCTAATGTTGACTCAATGAACTTTTTTATTACATAATATTTTATATCTATCCTTGAGGTTTCAAAACACACCAACAATACTCATTTCTTACCTAAGTAGCCGTATATTCTTACAGAAAGAAATTTAAAAGTCTCAGAACATGTTCTCATTATATCTGGGTCCCTGATTCTGTCCATTGTTTATGGCACTAGTGATGTGAAGCTATCAAACTATACAACTTGAAATTTTTTACATGGTTAAGAGATACGAGAAGATGGATAAAAAAATCACATGAAAAATTATTCCAAAGCAATTTTCTCCGAAAGGAATGCCCTCACTGACGTGGCAATAGGGTTCACATGGGAAAATGCTCCATTAGAAGCACTGGCAAGTGGGGCATATTCAGAGTGCTCTGGAGAGCAGCCTGCAGGAGTGGATGAAAAATCAGCAGAGGATAAAGGGGTAAGAGCTATTCTTATTTCATTTCAGCCTTCACTGATTCTGGCCAATCTCCCATTGTTTGGTTCTATAAATTTGTAAAAAGCAAATTTTTATTATTTTCATTTTATGAGAGTAATTTTATTAAACTCAATGCATACACTGATTAAAAATGCATAAAATAAGAAACAGTATATATAACCTGAAGTTTAAAATAGCACAAGCAACTTAGGGAAATATCTGGAAAGAAAATCATATATGAGATAAACAAGAAAGGGAAAAGACCAACAAGGAATCCTATTTGACTGAATCATTCATGCTAGAATCAACAGTCCTGGCCCCAGCATACTTTGCAGAAATGGTGAAGTAGAGTTTCTATTTAGTGATGTAGGGGAAGAAAAATCTCTTCCTCTACAGAGGAGGAATAATTTTCCTCTACCTTTCAAAGATTTTTCTGGCTGGCTGGTCTAAGAATTAAATTGACATGAGATCAATTAACAGGAGAAAATCAAGTTTAATTTTGTATACATGGGAACCCCATATACACAGGAGATTCAAAGACAGAAAAGTAAAATGAAGTATATATATGCCATCCTGAGCTAAGAAATGGGATAGGGGCCTGGGAGAGCAATTCACAGGGCAATAAGAAGTATTGTAATTAGATGTTTGCCCTGTCATGCAGTTGGGTCACTCAGATAAAATTGATCTCTGGTAATAACTCTAATTCTGGGAAATCTCCTCCATTTAGATTCTTCTAGGTAGTTAAGACTAGAGGCAAAGTTCCTCTTGAGTCCACAGGGTCTCGGTTGCCTTTAGTTCAAAATATTCCACATGTCAAGGTGGCACATTCTGGGGAGACTTGTCTGAACTCTTTCATCTCTACCTTCCTAGGTTCAAACTGATAAAAGACAAATTAGCAAGAGAAAAAAAAAAACAGTTGTAATTATGTACATATGCCCCAGACTTCACAAAAGAAAATGTGGCTCCTGGAGGCAGCCCGAAGACTAAGGCTTATATACCATCTTAGGCTAAACAAAGGGCTTCTGGGCAGGGGAGGTAAGTTCTGGGAAGATGAGGGGAAGAAATGTATGATAAATAAGGGTTGTCTTGCTATGCAGATTAGAATCTCTAAGGTGATAAGAGTTGTCTCTCTTCCTGGTACAGACACATCTCTACAAATGGAAATTTCCTTTAGAAATGTAAATTTCCTTGTAAAGGGGAAATTTATACTTTATTTAGGCAGTTAGTGGGAGGTAAAGAGCTTTTCCTGTGTCTGTTGGCTCTTAATCGCCTATAGCTCAAAATACTCTTATGCCAAAGTGGCCTAATTTGGGGTGGCATATTCAGTGACGTGTTGCCATAAATAATGAATAATAATGAATAATAGTTAATGAGTGTTAAATCCATCACTTCCCACTCTTCTTGTCTATTGGAGAATGAACAGACTTCATCTCATCCCAGGAACACTGCTAAATAATTTATGAATATAATCTGCTACAAACCCTTTTATTTTATAGCAGGGTTTAGAAGAACTTTTCTATAGAGAGTCAGACAGTAAATACAGAGCCAAGATTAGGGAAAGGTAAGGGAGGCATCTAAGAAGCAAAATTTAAAGAAGCTCTCTCAGGGTCATGCAGGCACCCGGGAGCGTGAGTGTCTACTATAGATACCTCACTCACCTCACCCTAGTCCTGACCCTAAGTAAATCTGTTATGGTTTGCAGGTCAGATGGTCTCTTGTAAGTACCCAAGTCTGCCATTGTAGCACCATATATTATAGACAATTCTAAACAAATGGGTGTAGCTATGTTCCAATTCAACTTTATTTACAAAAACAGGCAGTGGATCAGATTTGGCCCAAGGGTTATAATCTGTCTGACTCCAGTTTTATGGGAATATTTAAAATGAATGTAAATGTTACATTATTTGATTTGCCTATTAAATTTCATCAGTATGCAGAAAATGTGTTATGTCAGCAAATGACATCTATTAAAAAAGTTTCTGGGACACTGCTTGGGCTTACATAAAACTGGAAAGAAGGTTCCAGAATTGGGACCCAAAACATCACTGATTTCTGGGTTAAGATATGTATATTTTTACACCTTTTAAAATTCCTTGCTTGGTTTTTCTCTTTCTCTTTCTCTCTCTCTCTCTCTCTCTCTTTTTTTTTTTTTTTTTTTTTTGGCTTTTACCCACCCACGTCCTAGTCCACTTGTCAAAATGCTACTCATTTTTTTAAAAGCTAAATTTAAAAATTGCTTCCTCTCTGAAACTGTCTCTCCTTACCTCATCTCCCCAAATTCAAATTATTCACACTCCCTCTGAGATGATACAGGCTTTGGTTTGGAATTTTATACTAAAAGTCTTCAAAATGCCTTGGGTTATAATTAGCTATATATGGGTCTAACTCTCACTAAAGGCAGGACCCATCTTAAATTCACCTATGTTCCTAATATGAAGCCATACTGCATACTTGTTGATCTTTAAATATATATTGCAATAAAGTGAATTGACTGATTTGTTCTGAAGGCTTTATAAAGGGCCACTCTTCAGACTCTCTCTCATGCCAGTGCACTCCAGATAGAAGCGCCCTGAAGCCATGTGGGAAGCATGTGTGGCAGTCTCTTGGTTCCGGACCATGATCACAGCCTACACTTTATATTTTAACAAGCTGATATGCCACCCACCAGTTAATTATTACATTCTAATTTTCTGATGCTACGTAACTCATAATGAGAATACTCTAGGAGTCCAAGCATGCAATCTTTTATTAAGAAAAGATAATTGTAAATGATTTTTCAAAGTTATTCAATCGAATGCTATGACATCTGGGATTTTCTTCCTAATCTAGTGGGGCAGGGAAGAGAGGGCATAGATGAAACAAGAGTGATCTTTGTAGATGAATATTATACTTAGGAGTTAGGTACATAGGAATTTTGTACATTTCTCTCCAGTTTTGTATAGGCTTCAAATTTTCTAATTTAACAAAATAAAAAATCAGCTAAAAAATCAAAACCATTTTAAAGCCCGCCTTTGTCTTTGGTAAATACATTTTTTCCTTAGAGACTAATCCAAAGAGAAATAGAATGGAAGAATAGATAGATGATAGATAGATAGATGATAGATAGATAAAGCATTTTGCAATGGACTTATTTTTCTGACTTTTGTTTGTCTTGCCCTAATTCCTTCTGGACCTTTATCCATGAGTCAGTGCTTATGTTCAAAGCTCTGGTAGTTATCTTACTGTCTTAGCCAAAAGCAGAGTAAAGTGGCATAATGGAGGGAAGAAACCCACTCATACTAATAGTAGCTAACAATTGAGAACACAGTAGAGACAAAACACTGTTTGAAGCACTATGATTTTTGTTTGTTTGTTTGTTTGTTTTTTACCAGTCATCTTTTATTGGATGTTAATTCTGAATTAGAATATGAAAGGAATCAAGGGTGCCAGGCAAAGGTCATGGTCAGGAATGCGGAATGTGCCTCCACACTGGGCCCTCTTCAGTGGTACTTGCGTAGCCGCTCCTGTCTGAGTTCCTTGTGACAAGGACAGTAGTTGAAAAGCACATAAGCTGGGGCGCCTGGGTGGCTCAGTTGGTTAAGCGACTGCCTTCGGCTCAGGTCATGATCCTGGAGTCCCGGGATCGAGTCCCGCATCGGGCTCCCTGCTCGGCGGGGAGTCTGCTTCTCCCTCTGACCCTGCCCCCTCTCATGTGCTCTCTGTCTCTCTCATTCTCTCTGTCTCAAATAAATAAATAAAATCTTTAAAAAAAAAAAAAAGAAAAGCACATAAGCTGCTAGCACCATAGAAATCTCAGCAACGCCCCCTTTCTTCACATTGACATACTTGTTGTAATACTGGTAGTAACCTCTTTGAAATGCTCCAGCAATGCCCTTGGGGGTGAAATCCCGCATCAGTATCCAGCTGGGCAGCTCTCCTAGTTTCACATCCATGAGCTTCTTCTCCTTCACTGGTAACGACTGACGCCATCTTGGAGACCTGGGTGTCCACTCTCTGAAGCACTATGTTTTAGTACATTTGTGTACCAACCAAGGAGTTAAATCCTGTTTATTACCCTATTTTAGAGAAGACATATGTAACTTGACCAAAGACACACAATTTGCAAATGGAAAAGCTGGGATTAGAATGCATGCAACTGGCTTCAGAGCCACTGCTTATAACTGTTATGTCATATAATAAAAAAGGAAATTTTTGATGGGATTTAGAGAATTTACCAAACCAAGCCCACGTTCCCATTCTTCAGTGCCTGACTCTATTTCCCAGCTTCTAATCACAAGCTCCTCCTTAAATTACAGCTTTTGAACTTTTGCAGCTACCTCCGTGGACTAATGGCATTTTGTTAAAGACTTGTAGGTTCCTCTCTGTAGTAGTCAACTTTCTGCAGTAACAAAAACTCTGATCTTCGTAGCTTACAACAATAAAGGTTTATTTCTTGCTCATTTTATATCTCAGCTGTGGCTTGACTGCAGCCAGGCTGTATGTCTGCTCGTGTGTGTGTTTCCATTCAGTGCCCTAGAAGGGGAGAGAAGCTATGTGAGCCATGGCTGTGTACCTAGCACAGAAGAGCAAGAACTCTGAAGAAGATTTATGATGCCTCTGAAATTTTGTGTGAACATGAGATACATCACATCCTCTCATATTGCACTGGCCAAAGCATGTCATTTGGCCAAGCCCAAAGTCAGTGAGACATGTTTACTCTTCTTCCAGGAAGCCCAACAAGGTATGTAAGAATAGGCAGGAGTGATTATTGTCTCACAAAGGAAAGGAGTCTAAGTAATTGTGGAAAGTGATTTAATCTGCCTCCTTCCTTCCAATATCCGTTTATTTCTCCCATTATGTACTCTACCAATATTCTGTGATTACTAGGTACTGATTTAGCATGTCCCTAGATTCCATCATTACCCATTTCCTGGTTCAAGGTTTTTCTTTAATTATACAAAAAAGAGCTTTTGGTGCTCTTAAGTCCAACTCTCTCATCATAGAGAAAATGGGTTTCTTGTCCAAAGGCATGCCAATAGCTCATGAATAAATTGTTACAAGAGCACAGGACTCCTAAACTGTTGTCTAGAGCAGGTGAAATCAGGATGATGAAATAAAAGTCTATTGGCACCCAGACTTTTGGTGACCCCGGTTATATTTGGAACAAAGAAGAAGGTATTATTTAAGATTACATGCAACATCAGAAAACATAAACCCTATTACACAGCCTTAAACACAAGGGGTTTATTTTTCTCACATGATACAAAACCCCAAAGTAGGCTGTCCTGGGATAGTAGAGTCAAGGACCCAAGTTCCTTCTAATTTTCTACTTCATCTGCATATGCAAACTTTCTACTTCATACTTATATATCTGGTCCCATGTGTGTGTTCCATGAGGGAAGAAGGATAAAAAAACAGAGATGAAAACATAAGCAGTAGTCTGTCCCCTTAAATATGATAAAGTAGCCTACCCAGGACCACTATTTGTATAATCCTGTTTTTCCTCATTGGTCAAAGGTGGGTCACAGGGTCATCCTTATTTGTAAAGAAGTCTATGTCAATATCTTTATTTTCAAGTCTTTATTTGGAAATAATCATAGAATCACAAGAAGCTGCACAAATACTGAGAGGTCCCAGTTAGCCATTATATTGCTTCCCTCAATGGTAACATCTTCCAAACCTGTAGCACATTATCAAAATTAAGAAACTTACACTGACAGATTACATTTGTTTTTTTGGGTGTTTTTTTTTTAAAGATTTTATTTATTTATTTGACAGAGAAAGGCACAGAGAGAGAGGGAACAGAAGCAGGGGGAGCAGGAGAGGGAGAAGCAGGCTTCCCATGGAGCACAGAGCCTGATGCGGGGCTCGATCCCAGGACCCTGAGATCAGAACCCGAGCCGAAGGCAGATGCTTAATGACAGAGCCACCCAGGCGTCCCGACAGAATTACATTTGACTAAACTAACAACCCAATTAAGATTTCACCAGCTCTTCATGAACTCTGCTTTCATTTTTTATATGTCGGTGTATATGGTTCTGTGACATTTTATCACAGATTCATATAACTATGGTCAAAATCATGACATAGAATAGCTCCATAACACAAAGGAACTCTAGGAGATGGGTCTTTTTAACTACATACATTGCAGCCCTCCACAAAATCAGAGATCCTGATAGGAAGGAAGAAGGAAAATGGGTTTGGGGTAGGCAACAAGCAGTACCTGCCACAAAGGGCAGCTATTTTAAGGAGAGGGAGTTTTCCATGATCTTGGAGATATGAATAGATTCCAACCACCCCCATCCTTCCTCCCGACACATACACTCCTTTTGTTCTTTAGAAATCTCTCAAACAAATTCCATACAATTTGATTTATCTCATGCTAGAGAATTGTAATAATCCCATTGAGATGTGGAATTCATGATTTCAAGAAACAGCAAATATATGTCTGAGTTCAATACCACTAAAACCACCCAAGAGACCAATGAAAGAACAAAGGGTTTTTGTTGTTATTGTTCTAATGAGAATAATTTCTTGACACGGGACCAAAAGGCAATACGTATAGGAAAATGAAAAACTCAGAGGGTCTCAAATTGCATCATGTTTGGACAAGGGGTTGAGAGTAAGGGTGACCTTTTGACTAGAGAGCCAACCATGATTTGTAGTTCAACTCCAGAATTTCCTGAATGAAACTTAACAATATGCTTATTCTGAGACCTGTGGAACATTCTTTCTTGTTGTCTAACTTGGAAGTTCTTAAAGTGCTAATAATGAGGAGAAATGAATATGAAGAAATATGTAGAGAATATGCATGTCCATAGTGGGAAAAATACTTTCTTCTAGAAAGTACAAATGTATATAACAAAATAGAATCATTTATTGAGTGTACTCTGAATTGCAAAACAAGGGCAAGCTTGACCTGATATGGTTGATTTGTGATTAATAAAGGCCATCTCATGACATTCTAATGACCTAAGAGTTGTCCTCCCTACAAATATTAGCTATTGAGCAGTCTGTTGTAAGACATTGCTCAGACCCTGGGCAAAATGACCCCAGCCCAAGTAAAAATAACTAAACAGAAAGCAGTTTGCCCTCCGAAGCACACCCTTTCAAAATGGTGCCTTTTCCACAATTTTTGAGGTGGCCATTGGCATGATGGTGGTTACAGTGGATGACATAAGACACCAGAGTAAGCAGCATGAAAATAAGGATCAATCTACTCAGTACTGGATTGAAACCTTAGTGGTCAAACTATGAGACAGCCAGCAAAATAATCAGAGGGTGATGCCATTGGTATGTACCAGTTCCCCCCAGCCCCCCCAACCCCTGCAGCGGGCGGAGTGATGTAGGTATCATTCCACTTTTCCCCCAGCTCCTTTGGGCCCCAGTTCTAGGACACAGTCTCAATAGATAAGGCTGGATGATACATTTTTTTATGTACTCATTTCCCTTCATGTTAATAACGGCTAGTTTCTGAACCAAAAAGGTGTTAACAACCAGAGAAGTCTAGAAAGCAAATAAGACCTCAAGTTGTAGTCACTAAACAAGTAACATCCATAAGTGGAACAGATCAGTGTGTGACAGTAAGGAGTAGTGAGGACTGTGCCTAAGAGTAGCATGAATACCCAAACACGTTCAAATTCACCAAAAAAACCCATAACAAAGAAAACAAGGACAAACACAAACACAACAATATGCTCACTGGATAGTGTGAAGGACAAATTTCAGTCTAGGATCATCCACCAAAAGACTTCTACCAAGGAGAGGACAAACATGAGACCAATTGTGTTCTTCCAAAACTCTGCACTTTCCTTTATTACATAGCTTAAGTCCAAGTTTCTGTCTTTCTCATGGTTTCTTCTGTTTGTAGGCATTTTTTCACTTATAGGCATTTTTGCAATGGGTTCCACCATAATATTTTATTATCAGATTCTAACACAGGTGATTCATTTTTTACTTGACATACAAAGCCTGAAAACTGGCCACACTGGCAAGGATGTGGAGTCCGATCCCTTTCCCCTTGCATCTACATGGACCTCTGTGCTTGCTTGAACAGCAGAATGCAAAGAAGCTATATTCTGAACTTCTAGGGTTAGGTCTTAAGATAGCTTACGACATCTGGCTGTTCCTGAGTTCTATCCTTTTAAAGTGAGCTGGTAATCTAGTAAGTAAAATACGTCTCTGAGTTCTGTGAGCTGCTCTAGCAAATTAATGGAACCCAAGGAAGGGTCATGGGAACTTCCATCTATAGCTGGTGGTCAGTCAGAGCAAAGGGAACAACCTGGATTTGGTGTCCCAAGTTGTTCTTATTGGTAGTGGTGAGGGGAGGGGTCAGTCTTGTAGGACCACATCCTGAGCCTGTAGGATCTGACACTGTCTCCAGGTAGATAGTGTCAACATTGAGTTGATTTGTGGGACACCCAGTTGGTGCCCAAGAACTGCTTCATGTGGGAAAACCCTGCTGTCTACATTGGAATTGGGTGTGGAACCTTTTACATAGTTTAGTTCAAAGCCCTCAATAGGACAATAACTAACATTTGCATAGTACTTACTATTGCCAGGCACTGTGACACATTCACTTCTCACAAAAATCTGTGAACTAAGTATTATTATTACCATCCCACAAAAAAATTATGTCACTTGTCCATGGTCACTCAGCTAATAGGCAGCAAAGCTAAGATTCAAAGCCAGGCAACATGGTTTCAGAGTCTATGCTCTCAACACCTACACAAAAATCCCAACACTCTTTTTAAAGAATTTGATTCCCTTTATTCGAACTAAGCAAGGGTTATCCTAGTGTGCTCCATCAATCCTTTTTAGGTGGTCTATTTAGGCAGATTATTTGTTCTCCTCTGCTTCAGTCTGGGCTGTGCTGATGAGCTTCATGAAGGACCACACAGTCTGGTGTGATGCCATAGGAGAATGTTGAGGATTCCACATCACAGAACCTGATTACATTACACAATACTCTATTTATAAGGATCCCCAGAAAGAATATCCTTCCTGACATTAGGGTCAGGAATAGTTACAATTGTTCTGAACAATTGGTTGGCTTTGAATAACTCCTATTTGGTTTAAAAACAAATGTATGGCCCTACTACAGAGGACCTGAGATTATGCATTTTTCCATCCTCCCCTCTTCAGGCTTTATTTTAGGTCCTAACCTCTCCTCCCTTTTAGATTCTGTCCTAATTCCTTAATTTAATGTGCTTATAATTTGTGAATACTTGTGTGTTTTTCTAAACACATTCTAGAGTGAGACAAGGTAGCGATCAACCAATTAATAAGATCATGAGTATGAAGATAGTTTTGAGTTCTTGGGCAAGTTATGGAATATAACTTTGAGCATTCTGATCTTGAATCTGAAGTATGTGTGTGTGTGTACAAATTAGACCATCGGTCACCCCGTTGGAAATTCTAGAATATTACTAAAAGACAGTACCTGGGAAAATATTCCACTAAGAGAAGATGGCCCAGAGAAGAAGAAGGAGATTTGTTGTAGACAACATCAGTGAGAATGCTCTCAGGTAAAAGAAACAAAAATAGTAAACCACAAGGAGACCTACAATTTAAGCACAGTAATTTTCATTGAACAAGAAGCCCAGATTCAGTCCCTTCTAGCTCTGCCATGACGGTGAGGAGGACTGGGGTCTGACATCCTCTTGCACTCTGCCCCGGGTCCAGTTAGGTGGCCCCTGCCACTTCAACTTCATGGGACTGCTTCCAAAGGCAGAACCCAGAGGGCAGCCGGGATGGCAAGAAAGTTCTCCTTAGATATTCTTTTGCTTTCATCACGGAGGAAAAATCCTTCTTAGAAGGACTCCAGAAGACTGCCTTTCCATCTCCTTGTTCAAAACTATGCGGCAGGGCCATTCGTGGCTGCAGGCGAAGCTGGGAAAGGCAACATTGACTTTTTAACCTTTATAGTAGAAAGCAGGAAAGCAAAATGGGGCTGAGAACAGTTGTTAAGCAGCCAGATACTGCTGCCTGCCATAAGAATTCAATAAAACAAAAAACACTGGGGTTACAAAATATTTAACAATGTTGATGGCCTGCGTAATAACCAATCAGAACAGAGGATGGCCTTGAACAGCTGGTTAGACTGTAGTGTGGGCTGCCTGGTACATATTAGTCTTGATTACATACAAATCCCCAAAAACATTAGTGAAATTCTCACAAGAATGTTCATGTCAACTTTGCAGTTCTTCCCAGGAAGGAAATAGAAGAGCTTTTGTTGAATCGGGCTTTGAGGAGAGAGGTGTACTGGTTGTCAATGGGCCATGGGGACCCTTTCTGAGTAACCTCTTCAGGTTGGAGGGCAGGTCAAGGCCATGGGTCCCTGGAATGATTACGTGCCCTTGGAGAGCAGCTCTGTATTTGTTCTCTGCCTATATGGAGTTTAAAGAGCCGTTAGCTCCTAGCAAAATGTCTGATAAACATGGGTAATTTGTTGCAGCTGTAATGTAGGGTTTCCCAAAATGTGATCTGCATCAGAATCCCCCAGGCATGCTTGTCTAAAATTCATTTTCCTAGCTCTTATTCCAGACCCATAAATTAGATATTCTGATTCACTGATTTGGGGCAGAGCCCAAGTTTCTGTATTTTAAGCAAGATCTAAAACTGGAAACCTACCAAGCTCCCATATAACCAATACCGTCCCAAAAAGACACCTATTTCAATAATTAAGGATGTGAGCAAACATTAAGTTGCAAGGATGATTATCCATTGTTGTCTTTAATGATTTTTTTTTTTTTCCTCTCCTAAATTCTTGTTGGACATTCAGCCCTGAAATGCTCATAGAGATTCTGAAATTACATTTCTGGTTTCTCTTGGCTTGTGTCTACGTATGCAAAGTAAAAAGTGAAGTATTCATTGAAAGTGTTACATATAAATCACTCCTTGGTCCCTGCCAGGAATGCTTTGTTCCTTTCATCAATGAGACAATATTTTAGAATAATTGTTTCAAATGACTGATGTAAGCTTTTTTTTTTTCCCAGGAGTTAAATAAAAACAGGCAAGTACCGACAAATGCAAGAAGTACTTTGCAAATGGTTGGAATTCAGGTACTCTGGTATAAGATCACTGAGAGATTAAATTTCAAGCATGGAGACTTTCATTTCAGTATTGTTCCTGGGATTGCAAAGCATCAACGGGCATTCCTTTGCAGTAATAATTAGCCTCTCAGTTAATGTAATTGTTCCTAAAAATTCAACAGAAAGGTCCTAAGAAAATTATAGTTTCCTTTTGTTTATCACAATATGAAAGGATAAACTGTAGATTAATTAAATGCTCTTGTTTCTGTTTCTATGTGGCATTGATTTTTCAATTCAAAGTTAAAGCTTACGCTCTCGCACTAAAAAGCCTGTTTATAAGATCATTTTTAATCCTCCTCTGAAAAGGTTTAATTTGTAATTGAGTATGCTCTCTCCTCTAATTGTTCACAACAAACAATGCAAATGAAAATGTCTTTTATGGCATGGAAAATTGGGGATAAAAGAATTCTCACACATTAACTTTCAATATGTTTTTATAATTTCTCCGGAAATGGTATTATATTTGAATAAGTGCCCTCTCCCGTTACAATGGAAACATTGAACAAAAGAATGAGAGCACAGGTTTCTGTCGCAGAGTAAGCCCACCAGGTCCCAACATGATAATATAGAGCAATAGTCTTGATTAATGATTACAATGAATAATAATTCTGTTCAGGCTCTCGTCCCCTGCCTTTGCTTTCTCCTGGTCCCCTGCCTCCCTTTCTTCCTTCTTAATTTCAATGACTTCTCATCTCTTGTTAATCTTTAAGAGTGCTTTGTAGAATTTCTTTAAAATAATATTTTGTATGTTTTAGAAAAATACCAAAACAATAAGAGAAGAAATGAAACAGACAATGAGCTGCAGTAAATTGCAAGTAAAAAAAAAAAGTGTCCCTAATAATGAAGTGTTCAAACGAATTAAGCTGGAAATGTTAGTGCACACACACGCACTAAGAGTACAAGGAAAGCAAACTGTAAAGATCGATCTTAATTTACCCTTTCGAAAAGGGTATGACCTCACCTTTCATTACAAAAATAAAGAGCCTTCTTAGCATGAGAAGATTTCATACCTTCATTTTGTCTGTCTAGTTTGGGAGTTTCTATTTGCTTCATGTCCATTTTGATTTGTATTTATATCTTAATAGAAAAAGTCAACCTGATCCCCAACTGACCTCAGAACCATGATGTAGAATGGGGACCATTGATAAAAGGTAATCCCCTTTTCTCCCAGCCTGGTGGATGAGATCTGGATGGATTAAATAGATTTGGACCAAACCAACAATGTAGTCATTGATTTATGAAAGTCCCAGCTGTGAGCTTGGCATCAGACCAGAAACCATTTTTTGGATGCCCTATCTAGGAAAGACAGCCAAGCCTCTTCTTTTCCAGCAAGGTAGAATCATGAAAGAGTCCCTAGGATCCGAAAGCTCTCCAGGTTTGGAGATCATAAACTGGCCTGCAGATAAGTGTTGTTTGGCTCATTCAGGTTTTAAGTGTTTTTAATTCATTTCCAATATTTAAAAATACATGATTTAGGGATGCCTGGGTGGCTCAGTCAGTTAAGCATCTGCCTTCAGCTCAGGTCATGATCCTGGGGTCCTGGGATTGAGCCCCTGTTCAGCAGGGAATCTGCTTCTCCCTCTCCCTCTGCCCCTCCTCCCCCCTGCTCTCGGGCTCTCTCTCTCTCTTGCTCTCGCTCTTGCTCTCACTCAAATAAATAAATAAAATCTTTAAAATATATATATGATTTAACATAGAAAAGCAATATAACTAATCTTTTGGGGAAACTTTAAATATCTGGAACACCGTACCTGCAAGTGGTGGTGGTTGGCAAGAACGAAGAAGGTGCTAGCTCCTTTGGAGAGAATGTGGGTGCTCTGGTCTGCATAGTGGGTGCCCTGCCCTCCTCACTCACACTGCCACCTGCCTGGCCACTTGAGTGTGTGTCTCTAGGGTCGGTCCAACATCTGCACTCTTCCAGATGAGGAGACACGGTTGGAAGAACTGAAGGCCTCGCCTGACATTGCAAGCCGACTGACTACAGATGTCAGCTTACTTCTCCGAGAGGTAATGCTGGGCAGAACTCAGAGGGTCAAACGCCCCTGTGCTGAGAAGGTGATGTGGGTCATTCCAGACACAGGTGAGGGAGAATCCCGGAGGGCAGGATGTATGCGCAGAATTCCTTACCTGGAATGCCTCTACTATCTCCCAGTAAACTGGGAGTCTCATTCCAGTGATTAGAGGCGTACTGTTACTATTATTAACTACATGGTTATTCTTACAGGAAAGGCCAGGCCCAATTCCCAGGGCCTGATTAGACATGCTACAGCTCTACCAGCTGACAAAGCTTTCACAAGAGCAGTGACATACAGCAGGTAGGCCTGGGAGGGGCTGGTCCCCACTGTGGTCAATAAAACAGATATTGGGGCGCCTGGGTGGCTCAGATGGTTAAGCATCTGCCTTCGACTCAGGTCATGATCCCAGGGTCCTGGGATCGAGTCCCGCATCGGGCTCCCTGCTCCTTGGGAGCCTGCTTCTCCCTCTGCCTCTCTCTCTCTCTGTCTCTCATGAATAAATAAATAAAATCTTTAAAAAAAAAAATAAAAAAAAATAAAACAGATATTGTGCCTATAGACCTTGCTAAAACAATATTAAAATTGACTAAAAGTCAGCTTACTTTGTATTCATGCACTAGCAAATGCACATGCACTCGCAAATCTGAATAATGTCAGGTAGGTAGAGATGTTCCTCTCTGAAAAAAATACGTTGTTAAGTTCTAAACAATTGCTGTGGTTGTAACTGAATGTTTAAAATATATATGTAAGCAGAAAAATAGCATATTTTATTATTTCTACGTGAAACTCAGAGAGTTCTCCATTAGACAGCCTGGCGCAGAACACCTAGACCCAGCTGTATAGGAATTCACTTTGAGAGTAAGTTAGTAACAATTTGAAATCCTTTGAGCTGGTTCAGGGCTAAGTTCCTGTATCCAACCTCTGCTGGACTATATATTCCTGTATTTAAACAGCAACTTGGAAATAATGATGGCCCAGTGATTTCAAAGACAAGAAACAGAACTTGAATGACCAATTCTGTCCTTGTATGGTTTTTTAATTTCTGTTTGTAATTCTTCAACTGCAGGAACATTTGTTTAAAGCCCCTAGAATCAGTTACACTCTCTTGAAGAAACAAATATATAGCTAGTTGTATTTTGGGGGATTTTTTTATAAAATGGAATTTTTATAATTTCTGCCAAATTTATCCTTACATTTAAGGTGTTTCATAATTATTTCCATATATATTGCTTAATATGAACATAACTCTTGGAAATTAAAATTAATAAAGTATGTGCTCTAATCAACTGTGAATAAAATAGATTGAAAACTGTTAAGGACACTCGTTTCTCCAGGAATGTATGAAGAAGATTAATTTTGATGAAGTCATGGACAGATTTTCAGAAATTAAGCCTCAAAAATGAACTGTCATGTTGTTATTCATTACTGTGAGTGAACAATATGATGGTATACATTCTCTTCTTTGTTCAGAGAATACATGAATGTAATTAAAAAGTATTAATCCATTACTCTGTGTTTCTTTTCAAACCATTGTTGCTATGAATCCTTCCTTTTACTTCAGGATATACTGAAAATAATTTTATCTAGTAAAGAAAGGTGGTGTTAAAATAGGATAAGCTCCAGGTGACAATTATGCTAGATCTTTCGCCTTGTGAAGTACCATGTTCCGCTTTTATCCCAAACTAGATTCCCAAGATTTCTCAGATGTGAGTAGCAGGTTTTCACCTGGCCTGCATCTGGACAGAATTTAGTGGCAACTTATGACCGATAATAGAATTCTCTGCACTGTGATATTTCCCCAGAGGTCCCACTCTTGGAGAGTTAGGGAGTTGTTCGCTCCTCAGCTGATCCCATAGCATTTTGCCCACAAATAAATATGTCATGAATAAACATTCACATGCTTGTCTCCTCCAGTAGGCATAAGTTCCTACAACATAGGGAATGTCCATTAATTATACTATTCCTACTATATGTCAAGTGCCTATAAATGCCACTGGATGGATGGATGGATGGATGGATCGTGCTCTCATCTGAGAACAATACTTTTGTGAATACATGAGATGTATATCTCTACTAATTAAACAGATATGTTTTAAAGGAATCATACATTTTCTTTAAGAGCATACTATAACCTTAATATAATTGATAGACTTTAAAACCACTCCTCACTTGTGTTAAGAATCAGTAAATCTGAATGCATTCTTTGGAAATCCTTCAATAGCCAATAGCCAATCAATGATACCATGGCAGCCTAGTATATAGTACAGTTTCTCAAACTTCAACTTCATTGCATACCACTTTGTATTTTTGCCTAACCTATTTTATATTACTTATGTGGTTATTTTGTAAATACTTTAACTTCACGCACTTCAAGTGTACATAAATATCTTAACACCATTATAAGAAATAACATCTGTGAATATTTGATCTTTATGTGTCTGTTCTATTCTTTTCCTAATGCACACTAAAATCAAAACATAAATATTGCAGTATATCATGTCCATCCTAGAACTATCTAAAATCATCTTGTATATACCACAGGAAACATTGGCACAGTGGAATTAACACAGACTTTGGGAGAAGACGAATGGGCATTCAAGCCAGAGCTTTGGCATTCCCAAAGTAACTTAACCTCTTTAAAAGTCAATTCTTCATGTGAATATAGGGACATGGAAACTGACCTCAGGGAATTGTGAGGGTTAAATGAAATAACGTATGCAACACCTAATTGGAGCCTTCTATAGATGATTTAGATGCTCAATCATAGCTGCTCAATGATATGGTCCCCCACAGAACCAAAGTGGCCCAACTGTATGCAAAGTAAACATCAGTCGTAACAATCACATTGAATGAAAATAAATAGGAACAATATAAAAATAAAGCTGGGCAACTCTTAGGAAGCAAGAGTGCAGAATGGAGAATTCTGCAGTCACTGCTTCCATTGACCACGGGCCACCTTAGCAACACAACATGGGCTCTCTGGGCCTTGGTCTCTCTAATACAATTGAGGGAGTAAATTCTTTTTCCATCAAAAACATTAGTTGATGAAATGTGCACTATTTCACACACCCTTCCTTTGCTTTCTTGTTCTCTTTCTTGTAACTATTCTTATTTTTATCGTGGGAGCCTATGTAGAGCAAAGGGCACTGTGAGAGTATAAAGGCCTTCTACTAGGGTTTCAAGAAAGAATGTTTCAAGTTCAAACAAGTTTTAACTTAAGGGCCCTTAACCCCTCTCCTATTGAACCATCAACCTATTGAACCATCCTCTCCTATTGAACCATCAACCCAGGCCCTTATCAGGGCATTCTCATCTCCCCTTCCCTCTTTCACACAGGTGGCACCAACTTGCTTTTATTTATTCTTATCCTGTTGGGGGACTTGCACTCTCAGAGAGAAAGGAGGTTCAAATCAAGAGCAGAAATCAATAGCTGGAATTTGAAGAGTGGACAGGAATTTTTAGTTTACATTTTTTTTTTTTTCCCAGGGAGAGAAAAGTGCTTAGAGTTTTGATTGTATGGTACAGGCTTCCAAAGCATTTAATTAAGATGTCTGAGGCAGATAATAACAAATGTGAGGCATTCGGCTCCTCAAATGATCATCTTGCTGACAGCCTGGAAACCAACAAGCACTGAAGCAGGAGGACATGTTTCTCCTTCTGACCCTTCATCCTGTGGACTCATCAAGCTGGCCACACATGTGCCCTCCCTCCGAGGTCAGCTTGGTGGTGCTTAGAAGAACAAAGATTCTGCCTAACTTGAGTTCAAATCCTAGACCTGCCACTATCAATGGTAGGACTAAAAGTTACTGAAGTTCTCTCTTAGTTTCCATCTGTAAAAAATAGGATTATGCAGGATTTTGTGGAAACCAACTGAGAAACTGTTCTGATTATTACTGCCTAACACACCGCTCCAGAGTTTAGTGGTGTATCAGTGACTGTGTTATTTTGCTTATGAATTGTCTGGTCGGGAATTCAAGCAGGGTACAGTCAACATGGCTTGTCTGTGCTGCATTGTTTGGAACGTTGGCTGGGAAAGCTCAAATGGCTGGGGTTGACTTGAATGGATGGGGCTGGAACTATCTAAAGGTTTCTTCACTTACATGTCTGGTGCCAGGGCTGAGATGACTCAAATGACTGGGCTCACTGACATCCTTCTTGATGCAGTCTCGGGGACTCTCCCTGTGATTTCTCCTCAAGACCTCGCCAACATGGCGACCACAGGGGGATCAGCTTTCTTACATGATAGCACAGAATTCTGACAGCAAATGTTCCAGCAAACAAGGTCGAAGCTAAATGGAAGCTAAACCTAGCACATATAGGTAATATATTTAGTACTTAAATGTGCTACATTTAAAAATATCAGGCTCAGTACCTGGAACATTATTGGAGCTGTAGAAATATTCTAGAACAGAATGCCCCCAAATCAATTTCCTGTTGTAATAGTAGTGTAATAAAGAGATCATAAAATATGTGAGCATATCCTTCACAAGACTTTTATATTCATTATTTCATTATGTCACATTACCTCTATCTAAGTAGGAGAAATATATACATATCTTTTTTTTTTTAAGATTTTTATTTATTTATTTGACAGAGAGAGACACAATGAGAGAGGGAACACAAGCAGGGGGAGCGGGAGAGGGAGAAGCAGGCTTCCCGCTGAGCAGGGAGTCCGATGCGGGCTCGATCCCAGGACCCCGGGATCATGACCTGAGCCAAAGGCAGATGCTTAATGACTGAGCCACCCAGGCACCCTATATGTATCTTTTTATAATGGAAATAAAGAAAATGAAATTCAGAGAAGTTAAATCAGTTCCCCAGGATCACACAAGTAGTAAATAAGATAGCTGGGAACAAAACCCAAGATATCAAATTCATGATGCAACCTGTTTTACTATGTAGACTGAATGGGAATAAATGTACTCAAATATATAAGTGTACAGTTATACAGTTTTTTACATTATAGAGATCTGGTAATCATTGATAATTTCAGTTCATTGCCTACAAAACTTGCATATATATACATACACACAAGCACATATGTACATAGTAAAAATATATGTTAATATACATTAATAAAATTATTACAATGATTATATGTAATATTACATTATATAAGTTTTCCTCTTTATCTGTTTCTTTTACTAACTTGTTACAAATATAAAGTTGCAATGGCTCCCATTTGTACCATGTGACACTAAATTCTATGAAAATATTCTTAGGCTGAATCCCCCTTTTTGTGTCATAAGAGAGAGAAAATTCCCTGAAATGACCACTTTCTGAGAAACCATTAAACTTATTTACATTTTGGCAAAAATTGATTTCTCAGGCTCTCTCTCAGAGTGAGTTGTATACTTGGAGGCTGGTGCACGATTATCTATTCCACTTCTCCTTGGGTGGGTAGTGACCTCAGATCAGGCAGGAACCTGATTGGTCTCAATGTAATCCCACTCTTCTCGCTAATGAAAGTTTCAGGAATGATCACATGATCAGATTTTGGTCAATAAACAATAGGAGAAAATTGTTGGGGGCTTCTGGGAGTTTTCCTGACTCATTTGAGAGACTCAGAGGGACTCTAAGACTCTGACTCCCCAGGAATATGGATTAAAAAGGTAGGTTTCCCCAGGGGTTGCTGGTAGCCATCATGAAATCATGAGACAAATGCTGAAGACCAAATCCATAGACAGAGGAGAGTATAACCAAGAGAAGCACAAAAAAAATACAGCTAGTGGATGCTGTGGGTACCCTGCCCTGATCCCTGTGCTTTACCACACTGACACATGCCAGCGCTAGGAGTGTTGGCTGCAAAGAGCTAATGGCTGCCCTTCTCTCCTGAGAATGGCTCTCTGTGGATGAGATTCCCAAGAGCCCCCTCCCAAAAGTTATGCTTCCCTTCCATCCCTAAAATAACCTACAACAAATGACTGACCAGCACAGGGATATGAAAGGCTACCTTCTTAACTCACAGTAAGACTAGTTTTGTGGTACAATTCATGCTCCAGAGAGAGTTCCCTGAGTAACCAGGCAGAAGCCAATCCAGCTGATATCATGTCTCTGCTCAGCACCTTTCCCTGCCTCTTTATTTACTCACTCCCTTTCTCCTGAGAGTTCTTCCTCCATAAACCACGTGGATTCGAACACCTATTTCACATTCTCTTTCTTGGAAACCCAACTCAAGACAGTGCCTGGAAACATGGTTAAACCATACCTGCTACCTGCCCTGTCTCTGTTCTTCCCATTGTGTGAACCAGTATAAGTCCTTGTGTTTGAAGATGTTATGGGTAAGGTCTTTCTGCTACTCTTGGCTGAAATTTCCTGAGTTATGACATGGAGTTATGACAATGGACTTTATTGGGAAATCTGGGTCAGAGAAGACACATAGCATGAGCTGCTACTTAAAGGTCAGGTTTTGATGGTTACTATAAAACCTAGAGCAAAGTGATCTTGGACTCACGAAAAGACACAGATATTTCAGGGATAATAATTATTGAGGATATGCTGAATATATGAGGTCTTATTTGCATATGCTAGGAAGTTAAGCCAGGTCAGTGAGATTCATATTCACCAATGAAATTATATGAGCATTGAGACACATTTAGGGGTGGGGTGGGTCAGGGGGAGCAGTTGGGTCAAATAGACAAATATCTTCACCACCATCTTACATTACAATAGGGAAACAGCTTAATCCTAAATGGGATTATCTGAGAAATGTATCCTTGGAATTGACCTTGAGTTTAGGAAGTCACAAGACCCATGTCCCCATCTCTAGGATATAGCTATGCATATATCCCCCAGGTTATAGGCCTGTGCTGACCAATACAGTAGCCATTTGTCACAAGTGGCTATTGAGCACTTAAAATGTAGTTTAACTTGACATGTATGATAAGTGTAAAATATATAATAAAAATCAAAGATTTAGTACAAAAATGTATAAAGTACCTCATTAATAATTTTTATTGTTATGCATTGAAATTACAATGTTTTACATCTATTAGATTAAACAATACATATTATTAAGATTAATCTTACCTGTTTCTTTTTATATGTATTAATCTGGCTACTAGAAAGATTAAAGTACAAACATGACTTATATTAAATCACTATCTGAATAGTTTAAGGCACAGGGCAGTGTCATGCTAACAACCTAGAAGCCAGGCCTGGAGCAACATGCCAAAAATTCCTTAAGGGAGGCAGCTTGAATTTAGAGCTAATATTAGTATGAAAACATGACTAATAAGACAACTAAAAACTAAACATCCAGGCTATCCAGTGGAGTTTAAGTCACCATATGCTCAATCCAGTGTTTTACAAAATGCCACTCAACAATTATAACTGCTTGTTTTTTATTTCCAGAATAAAAATGGCTAAAATGACATTAAGGTGCAATGTGACAACAAACTAAAAGGCTTTTGCAAACAAACTTACAAGAGAGGCACAGAAGACATTGATGGAGGTGTGAAAGAGGCGAACGTGCCACAAATGACGCAGTGTGTGGGAAGGTGCTAGGCTGTTGCTTAAAAATACTTACCTCCTTTTACACTATTGACTAAATTCTTTTGTGATCTAGGGTTACATGAAGAAATACATTTTGGGAAACTAGTAAAGGACAGATGTGCAAAAGATGATGCATTGTTTCAAATATTTTGGAGAGGAACTGTGGCTGTTTTGACTAGAAAAAAATAAAATTCAAAAGCCAACTGGCAGGAATAGCATCCTTTCTTTCTATCATATTTGTTGGGTGTGGTAGTGTGTCCAGCTAAGGAACTACATCCCCCAGCCTCCTTTGTAGCTATGTATGGTCAAGCGACTACACTCTGCACAATTAGATGAAGTTGTTGGAGGGAACTTCTGGGAAGTTTCCTTGAAGGAGAGAATAGAAAGCTAGACTACAGCCCTTTTGATCTTGCTCTTCCTTTTATTCCTTCTTGGGCCCAGATCTGATGGCTAGATCCCTGGTAGTCATCTTGTTGCTTTGAGGATAAAAGCCACAGAAAGGATATGGGAGCAGAAAGCTAGAAAGAGCTTATGACACTGTGGAGCCATCATGCTAGCCCTCTCTCTGTGAGAGAAAATTAGTTTGTTTTCACATTTTTTCTAACTGATAAATGTAACTCAAAATTTTTGAAGATCCTTGGCGTATGAAAAAAGTTAGGATGTCCAGGATTGGTGGTGGGGGATGAAGAGTAGAGGGAAAGTAACCAGGAGGCTAGGAGAGGGTTTTGGGAAAAGGAGGACTCTCTTTTAGAACTGCACCAACCTCCATTAATGGAATAATCCAACCTGACCACACTGAGGGGCTCTTTTTTTGTATAAGTTCCTTGGGGCACCCTAGAGCTGTCTTGATAAAGATAAAACTCCTTCATGAGAAGGCCAGGCTACCTCTCTGGTCTCATTACCTGCCACTCACTCTCTTTCTTTTGCTCTGCCATTCCTTTTGAAGACTTGCTCAAACATTAATTCTTTATCGAGAGCAAAGTCAAGTGGAAGAATCAGAGAGATAAAAGCAAATAAAAGTAGACAGGAGCCATTAAAGTCATTTAGCTACCACTTGTGAGCAAGACCAAATAGTCATATTAGTGGCCTATGGTTAAATTTTGATTGTGAAAAGCCATAAAGCTCTCTTAAGAGGAAAGCCAAGTTTTCATAAAGACAAAAAGAAGAGTCCATTTGTTTCACAGCATTGGGCCGCTAACTTCAACAGCAGTCCTATGGCTGTTGAACTCACTTTCAACATAACAGCCAAAGAATGGACTTTTTTCCCCTTTTAAATATCTCTTCCTTGCCTGCAAGCTTTATATGTGGATTCCAGTTTTTGAACAGAATATTCAAGTAGCATCTCCACTTCATCTCCCAACAAGTCTCTAAATTTTTCCAAAGGCAGATCCCCCAAATAAACTGAGTTTAAGGCTTCTTGAACTCTTTATAAGATCTTACCAGAAAGTTTTGCCAGGTTTCAGTAATTCCTTCAACAAATACAATATCAAGATCTTAAAACGTCAAATTTCTGCCTTCATCAGGAAAAATAAACCACATAATTATACATGCATGTGTGTAGTATGTTTGTGTGTATATGTATATAAATGCTTAGAGGTAAAAGAATAGATTTCCTCACAAATATTTTATTTCTGAGAAAAGGAACAGAGCTCCCGGGATTATTGGATTTAAGTTTCCACAATGGATAGGAGGGTCATGATTTCAGAATCCCAGCCCTAACTGCAATGAAATGCTGATCTTGGGCGCCTGGGTGGCTCAGTTGGTTAAGTGACTGCCTTCGGCTCAGGTCATGATCCTGGAGTCCCGGGATCGAGTCCCGCATCGGGCTCCCTGCTCGGCAGGGAGTCTGCTTCTCCCTCTGACCCTCCCCCCTCTCATGTGCTCTTTCTCTCTCATTCTCTCTCTCAAATAAATAAATAAAATCTTAAAAAAAAAAAAAAAGAAATGCTGATCTTGTTTCTCTTTGTTATGTAGGATTTGTATTTATGCCCAAATCATGATTTGACAGATACCCAAAGGGAAATTAATTGTACAGAGATAAAATTTCGTTTTTCTCTTTTTAGGTTAATATTCACACTTCACTTCCTAAAATTCTTAAATGGTTTATAGCCAAGCAATACAAAATTAGATATAGAATTATAATACTTCAAGAATGTAACTGAAAAGGAGCACAAGTAATAAAAATTAGATATAGAATTATAATACTTCAAGAATGTAACTGAAAAGGAGCACAAGTAATAAATGCTATTATTATAGCTGGATAATGCAGACTAGAGTCTATATTTACACAATTTGCAATGTGATCTTTTATTTGGAATAGGTTTTAATTTAAAATGTAATTAAGATTATATCAGTAAGGACTCTTTATATTATATGCAATAGAAAGCCCAACTCAAATATAATGAAAGAGTGTACTGACTCACAAGATTGGAAAATTCAGAATTAAGGTAGCCTTTATGTTTGGTTTGACCCAAAGACTCACAATATGATCAGGTCTCATTTCCCTTTAATTCTTTCAGCTTTTCCCTCCTTTGTGCTTCTAGCTCATCCTTAGGCTGGCTTCCCTCATGGTAGGAAGATGGCTGCTAACAGTTTCCAGAGCTCCCTCCTGACTTCTTCGTTGTGGGTGAGGGATACTACTTTCCCCAAACCAAGAGTTAAAAGTGTTAAGCTTCACATTGTATCATCCTTCATCATATTATGATCTCTAAAACTATAAATGCCACAAGGAAGTTAGAATTATCTTGATGGACCTGGGCCAATTGTGACTTCTAAAGCTAGGGGCTTGGTCAGTCTCATATAAACCTTATGCCTGCTCTGCAAGGTAAAGGGGTTGAAACAAATATTTGAGAGGCCACCAGAATATCCATTACCAAAGAAGATAAAAAAAAATATTTTTAAGGTGTACTATTTGCTTGCCTTAATGTCATGTCTGGTCATGTAAAACCATGAAAATTTATAGTCCCAGCACTGAAAAGACTCACAGATTTGATGTCATAAAACGTACCTATAAGGAATTTACAGTCTAGGAGAGGAGATGGTGAAGTGAGCAATAAATGTACTGCTGTGTGATATGCACTGTGAGCAATAGAAACAGTCTTGGAATTATGTGGGGCTCAGATCCAAGATCTGCTATAGTTCAGTTGAGGAGGCCTGAGACACAGTTCCTCAGCAGGAAAATGGGGATAATAACATCTTATCATTCATAGTGAGTTCAGCTACAAGTAACACGAAACCAAATTCAAATTCTTTAACAATAAAAACAACTAACTCACATTACAGAAGACCAGAATTGATTAACTCAGGCACTTGATGACATCCTTAAGGACCAAAATTCCTTATGTATATGGGTGTTTTCCTTCAGTATTACCCCTTTGTGTTTGCTAGATGGCCACAAGGTCTCAAACCATCTCCTCAAGTAACCATGTTCATAGGACCAAAAAGGAAGTCATGCATCTCTCTGGAGAGCAACAAAACTCTTTGGCGGCAGCCATTTCTCACCCTACCGGCAAACATGTTGTTTGGCCAGAATTGTATCATTTGCCCATGTCTTAACCTCTGGCTGGTAAAGCTAGTAGAATGGCATGCTTGACCTAGACTCATCAAGATTCATTCTCTCGAAATATTCAGGGAAAGGACTTTTTCCCAGAACATGTAGATAAACAAAGAAAACATTAGAACAGAATCTGGAAGAAAATTCAGGAAGGAAAATTTATGTGGGGTTGGAGGTGAAGATGAGCACGGGCCAGATAGATTTGGGAAAACAACCAAAATGCCCACTAAACCAAACCCAGTTAGTGTATGAAAGGAGCTTAATACAGTGTGTAGTATGTGCAAAAGCTCAATAAATAGTTTTTAATGTTTGCTATCTACAGAAGACTAGTGTGATCTGGAAAAATTCTCATAGGATGTGCCACTCTGAGTGTTGAAGATAGAGGCAATTAGAAATTGCCTAGATGACAAATGACAAGGGAAGGAAGGAGGCCAAAAGTTGTGAGGTAGGAGATGGCAGACAATCAAGGAGATGCTAAGGACATAGTTTCTCATTGGATCAGGAAGTCTAGAAAGACTGAACTTCCTGGTATGATATAACCAATGTATGTGGATAGAGGTGTCATTTGCTAGGACAAGAATACAAGGGAAATGTCGGGTTTGATTGCAGGGGCAGAAGTGCCAAGTTCAGGGATGGGAATTATGAGTTTAAGGTATATTCAGAACATTCCAATACAAATTAATTGTAGTACAGTCTGCTATTGTTTATATAGTAGTATATCATTCATTCATTCAACAAATATTTATTGTATACCTACTGCATACTTGGGACTAAGCTCAACCCGTTAAAATCATTCTGTTATGTAATCTTCCAAACCTTGCTACAAGATAGTTGCCCAGTGATCTCCAACCATTGCTTTTGAAGCCAATTTTGGAATCCATTCACTGGTGCATCACTAATAGTTAATTACATTGTTGGCAACAGCATCCTCAAATGCAAAAGCCACATTGTATATGTTAACTCAGGAGTGAGGTTTTCTCTTGTTATCATTAGAATCAGACCTGCACACTCATTAACTATTTCTCATTTATATACACTGAAGAACCTACAAATTAAATGCTTGAAAATGCATTGAGTACAACAGACTAATAAATATCACATTCAAATACCTACAGAGTTGATGCTATTTTGATAATAAATTGTATATATAATATCTATAATATACATATACATATACATATATATGGGCACATTTATATATATATATATATGTATATATATAGGCTTAACATTTAAGCTTAACATTTGTTAAAGCTTTGTAAGTTATAAAGAGTTTTCATAGACATTACCACACTTGATTCACAAGGAAACATAGAGAGTGAGACATGGCCTTTTAATTAAACTTTTATTTTAAGATAATTATAGATTCACATACAGATATAAGAAATTATACAGAGAGATTCCATGTACTCTAAATCCAGCTTTCCATCTGGTAACATTGCAAAACTATAGTATAGTATCTCAACCATGGTATTGACAATGATGCAGTCAAGATACAGAACATTTGTATCACCCCAAGGTTCCCTCACATTGCTTCTTTACTAGCCACACCCACTCCCTACTGCCTTATGCTCTCCTAAACACCTGGAAACAGCTAGGTTTTTCCATCTTTCTATTTGTATTATTTTAGGAATGTTACATAAATGGAAGCATACAGTATGTAACTCTTTGCAATGAGTTTTATTCACTGGTGTAATTCTCTGGATATGCATCCTGATTATTGGGAGTATCAGTAGTTCATTCTTTTCTATTGCTGAGTACTAGTCCATGGTATCAATGTATCACAATTTATTTTATCATTCACTTGTTGAAAGATATCTGTGCTATTTCCACTTTGGGGCTATTGTGAGTAAATCTACTATAAACATTCTTGTCCATTTCTCTTTGTGAACAAATATCTTCATTTCTATGGGATAAATGCCAAGAAGTAGCATTGCTCAGTTATACAGTAGGTGCATATTTAGTTATTTAAGAAACTGCCACATTGTTTTCCAAAGTGGCCATACCATTTTACATTCCCAACAGTAATGTATGAGTGATCTAATTCCTCCATATCCACACCAGCATTTGATGTTGTCCTTATTTTTTATTTTCGCTATACTCATAGGTATGTAGTGATATATGGCTTCAATCTGCAGTTCCCTAATGGCTATTGATGTTGACCATCTTTTTATGTGCTTATGTGCCATCCGTAGGTCTTCCCTGGTGAAAGGTCTTCTCATTTTGTTTGCCCATGTCCTAATTGCTTTGTACTGCTGAATTTCGAGAATTTTTTATCTTTCTAGACAGTTGTTCTTTATCAGATATGTGGATTGCAAATATTTTTACTCACTTGTAGCTTGTCTGTTCATTTTCTTAAAGGGTCTTTCATAGAGCAGACATTTTAATTTTGATGAATTCTAATTTATCAATTCTTTTCTTTTACGGATGGGCCTTTGTTCTCAAGACTAAGAACTCTCAGCTAGAGCCAGATCCCAAAGATTTCTCCTCCTATGCTCACTTTTCTAAACTTCTTATAGTTTTACTTTCTACTTTAAGTCTGTAATCCATTTTGAATTGATTTTTGTATAAGATAGGAGAGTAGGTCAAAGTTTTGGTTGTTTGGTTTGGTTTTGGTTTTGACTTTGGTTTTTACATATGGAAGTCTACATGTTATAGCACCAAATTTTGAAAAAGCTATCTTCTCTTCCTTGAATTTCTTTTGTACCTCTGCTAAACGTCACTTGGGCACATTTATATTCGTCTATTTCTGGGTTCTCTTCCACTGATCTATGTGTCTCTTTCTCTCTGCCACTACCACGCAGTCTTGATTACTGTAGCTTGAACTCAGATAGATTGACTCCCCTCCCTTTATTATTCTTTTTCAAAGTTGGTTTAGCTATGTAAGTTTTTTGCCTTTCCATGTGCATTTTAGAACAATGTTTTTCTTTTAGGATATTTTTCCTATATCAACAAAAAATCGTACTAGTATTTTGATAGGAATTGACTGAAACTTGTATATCAATTTAAAGAGAATTGACATCTTCACTATTTTGAGTATTACAATCAGTGGATCTGGTATGTCTCTCCATGTATTTGGGGCTCTCCTGATTTCTATCATCTATTTATGGTTTTTAGCATACAAGTTCTGTACATGTTTTGTTAAATTTCCCCCAAGTGTTTCATTCTTGAGCTATGTAACTGGCATTGTAGTTTTCATTTCAGTGTCTGTATGTTCATTTTTAGTATATAGAAATACAGTTGATATTTATATGTTTATCTTTTATCTTGTGATCTTGCTGAACTCACTTATGAAATGTCTTTGTAAATTTGTTGGGATTTTCTATGTAGACAATCATGTCATCTGAAAATAGGAACAGTAGGTTCTATCCTTTACTCTAATTCACTGATTCATTCCCCTGTCTTCTCCTAATCTACTGTTGAGCCCATTGAATGAGTTTTTTTTCAGTTATTATATTTTTCAGTTTTAAATTTCCATGTAATTCTTCTTTATATTTTCTCTTCTTTTTCTTTGCTGATTTTTTTTATTTTTTCACTTATTTTTAGGCATATTCCTTGTTGCTTGTTGAAGTATTTTTATCATGGCTGTTTTAAAATCTTTGGTAGATAATTGTAATATTACCATTATCCTGGTGTTGGCATTTATTGATTCTCTTTTTTCATTCAGTTTGAGATCTTTCTGGTTCTTGGTATGAGTCGTATTCTATAGAAACCTGGACCTTTTAAATTATGTTGTAAAACTCTGGATCTTATTTAAATCTTCTATTTAAAGGTTGGTTTTGTGTGTGTGTGTGTGTATGTGTGTGTGTGTGTGTGTCTGTTTTGTTTTCAATACTGTTCTAGTAGGTTGAGGGGCACCAAGCTGTTATAGTTAGAAGTCAGAGTCCAGGCTGCCCAACTGACCTCCATTGACACCTGATTGTGGGGTGGGGAGATTCTTATTGCTGGGAGCAGGTGGGAGTTCCAGCTTCTGTGTGGTATCTAGTGACATGGTAGTAGAGGTGGCCTTATTACTCCAGGTCAACAGTAAAAGTTCTGAATCTCCAAGGGCTCTCTTCTGGCACCACCCCACTGGGGATGGGTAGAGATACTTTATTACCACAGGATGGGGGTAGAAGTTCAGGCTCTCTGCATGGTCTCCACTGACAGCACAGAAGCAGGAAGGAGCAGAAAGTCCTGTCTTTCTACTTGGCCTTCTCTAACACCACCTTGGTGGGGGGGTTGGGATCCCTCATTCCAACTTCACAAACATAGAAATCTATGCTCCCCATTTGGTCTTTGCTAGCATGGATGAGGGTGGAGCCACAATATTTTATGTGGCATTTTAATGGAGTACAGCCGTTACTGTCTAAAATTTTTCTGTCTTGACAGATTGTCTCTTTTCTAGTCTTTTTGCTAAGGAGAGGAGACTTTGGTTGGAGGGTTTTTGTTTTTGTTTTTGTTTTTTTGGTCTTACTTATTGATGTTTCCAGGTTGTGGGCTTCTTTACCTCCAATATGAGCTTTATGGGGGTGGGGGAGGGGTTAGTGAGAGGGGAAGGCAGGAATTAGGAAAATCACCACCATGTGGTTCCTCAGGTTCAAGGTCCTTAGATGGTCTTACTTCTTCTCTCCACCTTCCATAGTCTTCCTATGTTTTCTTACATATAGTATCCAAGGTTTTTAGTAGTACTTATCAAGAGGAATAGGGAAAAGTAGATCTGGGATGCCTGGGTGGCTCAGTCGTTAAGCATCTGCGTTCGGCTCAGGTCATGATCCCAGGGTCCTGGGATCGAGCCCAGCATCGGGCTCCCTGCTCCACAGGAAGCCTGCTTCTCCCTCTAGTACTCCCTCTGCTTGTATTCCTGCTCTCGCTATCTCTCTCTGTCAAATAAATAAATAAAATCTTTAAAAAAAAAAAAAAAGAAAGAAATGTAAATCTGTGCCATCTTCTGCAAAGTGGAAGTCTGATGTGATTATCAACTTGACTTTAAACTTGAAATCAGTCAGGCTCAGTAATGTTGGATAAATTGCTCAGGTCTCACAGTTAGAAGGTGGAAGGTCAGGAAAAGGGCCAAGAATAAGGACTCTAGAGTAAGATGGATAGGGTCTAGTTCCCAGATCTATCACCCACTCTAAATATTATCAGTAAGTTTGTTTTTTTTATCACAACCCCTTTGAAAATCTGCTGAAAGCTATGATCCCCTCTTTTGAACAACACATTTATGTAAATTCATACAAAATTCTGCACATCATGGATTCCAGATTAGGATCTCCTGTTTTGGAGAAAAGTATGCTGTAGCCTTGCATATAGGAAGAGAGAGGCCATATTTATGAAGAAGCAGCAAAGAATCACATTCTGAAAGGTCATTCACTAGTTCAAGAACTAACCTCAAGATCAGTAGGGTCTGAGGCCCTGTAGTGAGGAGAGAGCAACCTTGGGGGCATCATGGGAATGCCAAGAGCAAGGGTTAAATTGGATAGCATTCCCACCCCCCCCTCCACCAGGGTTCTACTGTCCATCCCACACCCCGACTCCCTCAGGGATGACTGTCCTGGACAGACAGTCCCCCTGGGCTCCTCTGTGTGTGAAGCTACTGTCCACGAATTTTCATTCGCCATGCTGCATGGGTAGTAGTAATGTTCCCAGGGCACTTCTGGCCCCTCTGGAAGCAAGTGATAGTACTTGGACTTCGAGGGTGGACTTTGGTATACCAGTATATACCCTCGTCTGGGGCAGAGGTGAGAGCCCAGTGTAGAGATGTGGAAGTCAGCAAAAAAGAGAGTTTAAGAAGTCCCTGAGGAAGAGAAGAAAGAACTGTCAGGTAACCAATCGGTGTTCTGGCCTTTACTAGCTGTGCAGCCTCGGGCGAGTCACCAACGTCTTGGAATGTGGCTTTCATCATCTGCAAAATGGAGTTAACAATTCCTGCCCTGTCTACATCACATGGTTTCCATGAAACACAAATAAGATCATGTGTGTGGAGCCTCTTTTGTAAGTTGGAAAATGCTACACCAATATTATTTTTAGGTCTGACTAGAGATTGTATACTTCACCCAGAAGTAGAATTTTACGTACAGAATTGTTATTTTTCTGTAAAAGATATTTACGTAAAGGACCTGATTTGAAACTCTCTGGTAAAACCATGATCTAGTTTTCTTTACTTAGAGAAAAATGTCCTAGGGAATACGGGTGTTCTCCATAAAAGAAGCAAATACGTTTCAAGGGAGCAGATGGCTGAGAAAAAAATAAAAAGTAGAGCATAATAAAAGGTGTCTATAAAACCAGTCAAATAAAACATTAAGTGTCGGGGAAATAGCCCAATGTTTTAATTGTCTTTCAGGAGCTTATTTTGTGTGTGGAGGCAAAATAATACTGATAAATTTCAAAGGCAGCGGCTCTGAACTACTTCCGCTGGCATCCTAAAGAACTAGGAGCATTCTGATAGCCTTTAGGTGAGGAATGACTGCATGGAGCAGATGGTTTGATGTTATTATGACTTGGAGATAAGCATTTACCAGGGCAATTCTAAACAAGAACCGGTAGTCTATTGTCAACTTCAGGAAGGAGGCAACCCTAAGTGGCACATGCTTTTCCAGTGATTCAGTGAGTTAATAATTAATAACCTCTCAAGACTTTCGCAAATGATTATGCAAGAGCACATAACACACTGTGAATTCTTCACCCCTGATACACTAAAGCATAAGTGTTTTGTTACCAAATATTCTTTGCAATCGTCCTTAGCAGTCGATCTAAAGCTTCTGCGTTTATAGAACTGCTGTGAACTGACTCAAGTCATTTTGTCACTGCCAAATATTGGCTTATTGTTTGGTAGATTGAGAACTCGAGGTCTCCCCAGATCCTCACTACCAGGTAACATTTAACAACGGAAGTAAGTCTCAGATCGTATTCAGCTACACATACATATAGTTATTAAGCAAACCAACATTGATCTCCTCTGTGGAAAGGTAAAGACTGCTCTCTGTCCTTTCACACACCCTGAAAGTATTTTGCTGGAAATAGTCACTCCAGGAAAATGTGACCATTTTTTAGCAGTAGGGTTCAGTTAATCTGAGATCAAGGGTCAGGATCTTCCAAAAGGGGCCAAACCCAGTATACTGGGTTAGGCCTGGGGCTCCCTCCTTTAAGCCAATTTACATATCTTGAGCAGCAAGCCTTTCACCAATGAAAATTCATTTCTGACCTCCATTATGACACTTAACAAACCTTCTGGAATCGATCTAAGGTAGGTACAGTCGTTTGATAAGAGCTTCCTAGGTGCTACCATGACTCTCAAAATATTTATCTTTGACTAGGGTACAAAAGTTTTACCAGAAAATCTCAAATATTCATTGAATCTAATTAGCACACATGCATATCACATGTTCTAAGATGTGTAATACCGTGGGATCAAAGTACAAATTAAATGTAGCTCTTTAATATGGTTATATCATTATTTTTTTCTGAAACCAACTAAATAAATCCACCTTAAGGTATAATTTTTTAAGTCAATGAACCAGTACTGTTAGGTGATTTTGTACTTTTGTGAAATGAACAATTAAAACAGTTTGTTGTAATTAAAGCAATAACTTATGTTTGATCAAGTGTCTAACTTTCAAGTCTTATAATATAATTCAGCTAATAGCTACTTATTCAACTGAATGATTTGGGAGCTGAGAAAATAATGTTAAAACAAGACCGAAGTTATCCAGCATTTCTGCACTTTTGTTGCGATCTTCTTTTTTTTTTTAAACTTAAAAATTAGAGATGAACACTTACCAGGATGAAATTGATTAATGTAACTGCCAAAAACATAAATCTCAGGGCACCTGGGTGGCTCAGTCAGTTAAGCGTCTGCCTTAGGCACAAGTCATGATCTCAGGGTCCTGGGATCGAGCCCGCATCGGGCTCTCTGCTCAGTGGGGAGTCTGCTTCTCCCTCTCCCTCTGCCTCTGCCCCTGCTCATGCTCATGCTCTCTCTCTCTCTCTCAAATAAATAAATAAAATCTTAAAAAAAAAAAACTTCTCTTGGGAGGTAAAAACCTATTTTTATTTATTTGTACCATTTTCACTTATAGGAAGCATTTCTCAACATTTTAAGAAGTTTCTGCTGGTGTTTACATTCCATGGCAAGCATTTCTAGCCTCATTGGGTAGCCAGGCATTGAGGGGTTTACAGATTTTATTTTCCATAATCCCAATCTGCAGCATCTCAGTTCTTGAATGTTATATATTATGTTTATTCATTGAATCATCTTATCTTTCACAGTTATTTATTGAGCAACAAACATACATCACACACAGGAAGCTAAAGGTGTGAAAAACACAGTCCCCACCTCAAGAATGACACAGTCTGGTGGGGGAAGCTGAGGGGTCGCTAGTACCATGGTGGCGGATGTGACAAAGTGGCTTAGCGCCTGGACTCTGCAGCTGGTCTCCACTGGGCTGGAATTCCAGCTCCATTTTTACTTAATCTCTCTGTGGTTCAGTATCCCCACCTATAAAGTGGGTATGATAATACTACCTACTTCATAGGATTGCCGTGAGGACTACAGACATTTATTTATATATATAAAAAAAAAACACAGAAGAGTGGGTAGCACATAGTAATAGATGTGCAGGACAACCCGTGTTGGTTACAATTATTAAGCCTAGATGTTTAGGACCCACCTTCTGCAAGAATATCCCTCTGCTTCATCCCATCTCAATACAGACACCAGTTCCTGCCATATGGAGCTCTTTATTATCTTTCTTATCCATCGATTTCCCTCCATTCCCATGCTCCTTTGGCTCAGATGTGTTATTTCACACTTGTTTTCCTGTGATAGTCTTATGTCCTCAAATGCAACCTTCAGACTTTCTAATCACTATTTTGAAAATCTTATCTGATTAGCTTTGATCATCTCTCACCCCTGATCAAAATCTCCTTCAATGTCTTTTACCACCTGAAATATGAAATACAAACTCTTTAGCCTGACATGAAAAGAAAAAAGTCTTCTCAAATCTCAAGCTATCCTGGGCCACTCTTGGGCTTTGAGTTTCCCTTTTAATGTGTAAAAATGGGAACTATTAAAATGAAATCACAAAACTTTGGTACATTTACATGTTTGCAATGTCTAATCAATACAAACACATGTGAATATGTATTTCTTTATGAATACAAATACATGAAGATATAATTGTGTGATTCGCAAGATAAATGGAGGAATTGTACAGTTCTTAATTCATCATTGATGTTGTTCTGTATTTGGTACACAGATTGACAACCATGTGGTGACTGGAACATCTCCTTCTTTCTATTTCATTAGCGGACTTCTCCCTATTAGTTAGAAATCATTTTGACTGGAACTAACAATTTATATAATATCAGTTTATGATGTCTCGTGATTCTGCAAACTGGATTGGGATCACCCTGCTGATTCTATGCCCTCTAGCATTTGCTAGGGCTGGAAAGTCCAAGATGGCTTCTTCCCTCACGTGTTTGGTGCCTCATCCAGGAGGACTGGAATAGCTGGTGGCTCTGGCTGGGTATCTCATTCTCCATGTGGCCTTTCCTGTGGCTAATGCGGGCTTCCTCACAGACGATGGTTGCAGGGTACTCAGACTTCTCACCTGGTAACTCCTGGTTTCTGAGAGAAGAAGTCTCTCTTTAGGACCAGTCCTAGAATAGGCACTGTACATTTCTACCGTGTTCTATTGGTGGAAGCAAGTTACAAAGCTAGACCAGATTCAAAGAGAGAAGAAGGAGAAAATAAGCTCCATCTCACCTCTTGATGTGAGGAGCAACTGTATGTCAGTGAGGAAGGAAGGGATCACAACCATCTATGAAGACTATCTACCATACTTGGAAAATGTCAAAGTTGAGGTGATTGCTTGTATTGGTTCAGTGGTTCTACTGTGATACTTTTGGCCATCTGTCATTGTTGAAAGGTGATGATATCACCTCTAACTGCTTTACCCTTCCCCAATCATGTTCAAAGGTAGGAAACAGGAGTGGGCAGAGTGGCTTTCCTTGGAAAGAAACCTTTCTCACAAGCCCCAATCCAATTTCTTCTTACATTTCCTTGTCCAGATTTGGATTACATACCAACCCTCAAACAAGGATGGGCTCTTTCCCTACGATACCGTTAAATCCATATCCTAAACAAAATTAAACTCCAATAGCAAAGTAGGAAGGGGAAGAATGAATTTTGTGCAAGTAAGCAATGGTGTTGGCCATATTCTATAACTGCATATACAACCAAATTTGTAGATAATACCAAAAATCTAAATTAGAGCTGCATTGCCCTTATTTCCTGCCCCACGACAAATCCCATGAGGGTTTTTGCACATAAGAGCCTTTGCCTCTAGCAGAAGGGACTCCAACTCACAAGGCAAAGAGTATGAATTTGGGGAGGAGTGCAGAACTGGGGCGAAAATTCAATCTAAAATCCCTTCAAATCTAGACTCTGGGCATTGTGAAGTCTTTGCATTTCCCTACCCACTCTAGGATCATACTTCTCCTTGTCTCTGCATTGCTGATCTGTGTGTCTCATGCCTTCACCTGACCATACTTCAAGATTCAGCTCAAAAGGCACTTCTTCCGGGCAGCCTTCTCTCACTCTCTGGCTTCTTCATGGCCTCTAGTGCCTGCTCCTGAGGTTCCCTGAGCTTATTACCATTGTGACATTCATATTATGAGATTTATTCATATTATTTGTCTCCTTATATCTGTTTCACATTAGATCATAAGGACAAGCCTAACGTCCTTCAATTAAGGCCCAGATTACATTTTCTGAGCCCTCATGTTTTCAGTGCTTAACACAGTATTTGGGTCATATTGGAGGATCAAATGCTGGTGGAATGCATAAATGGTTGGATGGCAGGTTGAATGCTGGTGGAATGCATAAATGGATGGATGGCAGGTCTCCTCAGGCCTCTCTTCATGGCTAAGGACCTTACAGTTGGTGGGGTAGGATTCCAGAAACTATCCTGAAGGCAATGGGAAGCCGTTGGATAATTTTAAATGTGATTGTTATTCTTGTGTTTTTGGAGGGGAATATTTGGTCGCAGTGGAGGATGTAGTGGGATGTGGTAAAACTGGAGAGGGAAGCAGATGAAGAAACTGAAGGAATCCCCTGTGAAGTAACAAGAGACAGAACCAAAACATGTCGGTGGTGGGATGAGAACAGCACAGACTCAAAAGATATATAGAAAGTGAATAGATAGACCCCACTGCCTACTTAGTTCAGGAGGCTAAAACAGAAGCAAACCCTTAGCTGATTTTTAGTGTTTCTGGATTGAGTTACCCAGTGGAGATTGAACCATTTCTGGATATGGGGAATGTACCGAGGAGACATCCATTTTGGAGTCCGATTTTAGAATAATGAGCGTGCGCAACGCCAGTGAAACATCCAGGAAGAGTAGAGTAGGCGATTGGAATAATGGTAGCCTCGGTGAGTAATTAGAGCGTGATGATTAGATTTGGAGATCATCATGTATCAGCGCAGCCATAGAAGTAGATGTGCTCCCAGGAAGAATGAGAGGGGCAGAGAACAGAACTGGTGAGGACTAGCGTCTAAACAGTGAGTGGAGGAAAATAAACCTGTTGAGATATCGAGAAGGAACGGCTGGACAAGCAAGCAGGAAATGGGGTGCACTAGTCTGCTAGTGCTGCCATAACAAAATACCACAGACTGGGTGGCTTAAACAACAGAAATTTATTTCTCACAGTTCGGGAGGTTGGAAGTTCAAGATCAAGGTGTTGGTGGTTTGGTTTCTCCTCAGGCCTCTCTTCTTGGCTTGCAGATGGCTGCCTTCCACTGTGTGCTCACATGGCCTGTTCTCTGTGTGTACACATCTGCTCCCTTGGTGTCCCTTTCTCTTCTTGTGATGATATCAGTCACATTGGGTTAGGGACCTAACCTTCTGAGCTCATTTAACATTCATGACTTCTTTAAAGTTCCTATCTTCAAACAGAGTCATATTGTAGGTTAGGGTTTCAACATATGAATTTGGTGGGGGGTATTATTCAGTCCATAGCATAGGAATGCAAAAGCAACATGGAAGTCAAAGAAGAGAGAATGCCAAGGAAGAGAGGTGAGCTAGTAGTATCCAAGGCAATAGAGAAAGAGGGCAGGTAAGCCACTGACTGGAACGTGCCCACCGGTTGTACAAGCTGAAGACAAGATGTGAGCTAACTAAAGAACTTTCCAATGGAGAAGTGATTGCCATGGGTTGATTAATGAATAAGAGATGAGGAAGTAGTGATAGTAAAGAGTGGCTCTAGTCAACCTCTAGTCACCCAAAATACTGTGGTGATCAGGCTGCTCAGGTGGTTAGGATCAATCCCGTGATTAACTTACTCTAGAGTGCAGACTCTGGAGCTAGTGACAGGCCTCTGTTTAAACCTGGGCTCTGTCCCACACTAACTATGTGACCTTTGCCAACTACTTAATCTCTGTAATCCCCAGTTTCTTCACCCGTAAAGTGAAGCTTAGAATAGTACAGCAAGGACGTGCTCCCAAATGTTAACAAGTGATTATCTTTGGGTGAGAGAGTGAAGGATCTTTATTTTCTGCCTTTGGCTTATCTGTATTTCAGACTTTTTTCTACCTACAGTTACCATATATTACTTTGTAATTTAAAACAAATCTATGTTTTCTCCAAAAGAAACTATTCATGCTTTCTCTAAAAAGATCTCTAAACCTGTGATATAATTGCAGGTTTTATTAATATCTGTGAAGAATTGCAAGCAAGGGGATGGATTAGAAACACAGATACTCTCATTTTTTCCCTTTATCGAAGACAGGAAGCATACATTGAGTACAGTCAGGTGCCAAATGTGGTTCAAAGTTGAAAAGGGAATAATCTATGCTTCTAAGGACCTTACAGTTGGTGGGGTAGGATTCCAGAAACTAATGAATAATTATAATGCACTCCATGTCAGAATGGGATGAACATTTAAAAAAAAGGTTAAATAAACTCAATGCTCCTGGGGTTCTCCGTGGGAGAGGAGGGATCAGTTTAAGCTGGAGGAATCACAAACTATTTCCTGGAGGAGCTAACCTGTGTATGACTCTGAGGGGGTTGGGGATGATCCTCACACATTCACTATTGTCTCAGTGTTCATCGGTCTGCTTCACAATAGAAGGGAAATTGGTCAAGAGCTAAGAGCTGAGAATGCAGAATGCTTGATTTATATGGAGAGGAGTCTCCCCATCAACTGCTTTGGTTGTGAGTAACCTCAACAGCTGCATGTCAAGAAGTTCAGGGGAGTAGAAAGTTCTTGCCTCATCACAACTGGAAAATGCAGGGCTTAAATTAACTACATTTTGATTCAGTCCAATTGTTGTGTGTGTGTGTGTGTGTGTGTGTGTGTCTGTTCAGAGTTCGTAAGACTGGAAATATGGAGACACTCAAGCTGTTTAACTTCGGTCTGACTTGGTTTTTATTGTTTTTCAACTTGGTAAGGGCCTAAAAGTTACTTTTTTTTTTTTTAAAGTCCTGAGTTGAGCTTTTAATTTTTGTTTCTATCTGCAAATGGCCCAATTTTTGCATACGTATCTTAGCTGAAAATTATATTGAAGCAAATATACAACTCTGTGTGAAAACAATGTTTTAATGGAGAGTATCAGACTTCTCTTTCAGCAAGAATCCCAAAAGGAAGGTCATATTGACAAATTTTTAAGATCGCCAAATTGCAATATGTGTGAGTTTACAAGTCTCTGATTTCATTGTGACGGTTTCTAAAGGATGAGTTTGCACTTGGCAGTGCTGACTTCAGACTCTCAATTTCACAGGAGATTGGGGATTAAATCAGAAATGTGAAAGGCAAACAAAATTAAAATCAACATTTGTGATACATGATGACAAAGACCACCAGTTAAATACTCCACCATGGAATTGAATACCTCAAACCTGGCCTCTAACAGTGAAAAACATCTGTCTTTGCAATAAGTATAGAAAAGAAAGCCTTTGGAATCCCTTGGGCATTTTTATTTGCCTCTCAGTGTGTTTTGGTGAGTAAGGAAGTATATGTATACTGCCCAGAGGAACTTGGGCAAATTTAGAAAAAAAGAAAAAAAGAAAAAAACCCCACACACTTCTCCTTTTTAAAGAAAAGGAAGTAATAGTGACATCACCTCAGCTAAAATCTAGCCGGTTTACATCTCAATTTAGCAGGTAATAGAATGCCTTCTCCAGAGTTGTGAAATAGCGAGGATGATGAAGTCCAATTTTCTTCTGAATCTTTATTACCTCATTCTTTCCTTCATCCAACAGGTATTTTTTAAACACCCATTATGTGCTAGGTACTAAGGATACAACAGTGAGTGGAGGGGAACAAATTTAATCCCTGTCCTCAAAAACTTTGGACTTGAGTGGGGGAGAGGAATAGAAGTGAAAGAATGACACAGAATCATCATAAAACCACAGCTGTAGTAAGTGCTAAAAATGAGAAACATAAGGTGCCAAGAGAACCTATAATGAAAGATCTATTCAGGGAGGTCAGCGAAAGCTTGCCCATCCAGGAAGTTAGGATTGATCCAAGCAAGACCAGGGGTTGGCTGGATGAAGAGGAAAAGAAGGACAGAGAAAGGGAAGGGTGCCCTGGGGAAGGCTCTGTGCAGGAGGAATAGTGGGTATGCTCTATGAATTTTGAGAAGGCTCTCAGCAGGAGAGGAAGAGAGGCGCAATGAAAGGTTACCAGAGAGGAAGGGCATTGAAGGATCTGGTTTCTAACCTCTATCTCAAGAGCAGTGGGAAGCCACTCAATGAATTTAATCAGAGGGCTGGTATAATTAGGTTTACATTCTGAAAAATGGCTCTGAGTTGAGAAATTGGGTGACAGGGCCCAGAATGGGCCTGACTGGGGATGGGTGGTTGGGAGACCCCCCGCCCTAGGGATGGCAGTGGTACAGATGGGGTGGCAATGGAGGAAATGGCAAGAAGCAGATTTTGAACACAACTCTCCTCCATGGCTAAAGTGGCCCCCGCTTTGGCAAGGCTATTTGGTAAGCAAGAAGATGCCCAGTGCTCCTGATTTCCCTGTCCTTCCGGCATCCTGAACACAAGAGCTGGGAAGCCGTCTTTTCCTAAGAGACATTCAGAGGCAGCCTCAATGTTGGGGGAACCAGTGGTGACGAGACTTAAAGTTTCGGGATCAAGCAAATGAACCTTTAGATTGACAGGGAAGTTTTCTGGAGTTGGGTTTCCGGGGAGAACTATTTGCTTTTCTTCCCGGTGAGCCTGGCCACCTGCCTCTGCAAATAATCTTTCTCTCATCTCAGATAAAGGAAGTTCATTGTGTGACCTGCTGGAAGATCTCCTGGCCAGCAAACTAGACAGAATCTAAGTCTTTGCGAGTTGGAAGTAAGATGAGCCTATAATTCCTTACCCAACCAAGAAGCATGGGAAACAAAAAGGGGGTTCTTTAATAATTAAACTTCAAAGGTGTACACCAGGATCCTTGAGGGCAAACTTGGTCACCCCAGCAAGAAGGGAGGGTTGAAAGTCTATCCGGTCCTGCTGCCCTTGTTTCCCTTTCCGCAGAGGAGAAGCTAAGGACTGTCTCTCTTCACAGGCAGTATTGGAATGCAAACCCCTGGCACCGAGCTGACTCCCAGGCCACTTTTCTATTGACATTTTCTGCCATACTCGCTACATTCTCAACATAACATATCCCACCACTATCATTCTGTGGCGGCTGCTCAGTTTCACTTACTGAAGCACCCCCAAGAAGGGGCAATTCAAAATAGGAGGCAGAACTCAAGAGCTCATCACAAATGCCGCAGCTTGGATGTCCTGGATCAGAACCCGCATTTTCACAAGATACTCAGGTGGCCCGTACGCACAGTACAGTCTGGGGAAAAAAACTTCCGGACTTGGACCTACAGTAAGCAGAACATTTTGCAATGTGGCAGTGCCTGTCTATGTAACCGAAACCTAAGTTGAGTGAGGCACTACTTACTATTCGATTTGAAACAAAAATGTGCTCACAGCTCCGCTTTCAGCATTCCCCCCGTGGGCTCAGGCACTTGGGAGTTGGAAAACACAATTCTGGAGCACCTGGGAACAATGCAAAGAAGGTTGTGGGGAGGCGGAAGATGCTCCGTGGGGGTGCTCTGGGAAGCGTATACACTGTGTGTGTTCAGCTCCCTTCTGAAACGCGTGCCCTCAGTCACGCCGGGGTGAAGACTTGGAGCCAGGAACTCCTGAGGGCGGTGGGGGCAGCTGAAAGTTTGCCAAAGCCCTCGGAGGGGCCGGTCTCGGGGACATGATTGGCAGTCAGGAGAGAGAGGAGGGCTGGAAGCCGAGTGGAGGGAGAAGGCTCTCGGGCGGCGAGAGGTCCTGCCCAGCTGTTGGCGAGGAGTTTCCTGTTTCCCCCGCGGCGCCCGGGTGAAGTTGAGTGAGTCACTCGCGCGCACCGACCGAAGACACCCCCGCGCGCGCGCTCGCCAGGGGCAGGAGCCGGCCTCCTGCGCAGCTCCCCTCGGCCGCCGGGGGCCTCCCCGCGCCCCGCCGGCCTCCAGGCCCCCTCCCGGCTGGCGAGCGGCGCCACATCTGGCCCGCGCATCTGCCCGGCCGGCCGGCGCGGGGTCCCGAGAGGGCGCGGCGCGGAGGCGCAGCCGGGGCTCCGGGAGGCGCCGTCCGCTGCGCTCGGGGCCGGTCTATGACGAGCGGCGGGGGCTGCCATGGGTCGGGGGCTGCTCAGGGGCCTGTGGCCGCTGCACATCGTCCTGTGGACGCGCATCGCCAGCACGATCCCGCCGCAAGTTCAGAAGTCGGGTGAGTGGCCCCCAGGCGGGCTCGGCGGGGCGCCGGGGTCCCCGCTGCGCTTGACAGTCGGCCCCCGGCGCTCGGGCGGAAACGGGAAAGTTCCCTCGGCGGCACCCACGCAGCCCGGCTCCCCGAGGCGCCGGGCTGTGAGTTTCTCTTTCAAAAGAGGAGGAAAGTTAAAGGGGAAGGGGCGCCGGGCACGTCGGGCCCCCTTTGTGCGGGCAGGAAAGGCGTTGCGCCGGCCGCGTTCGAGGCGAGCCCCCACCCCCGGAAAGGGAAGTTTGCGAAGTTGCTTGGGCATCTGAAGGAGCTGGGGAGCCGCGGCCCGGAGCGGAGGCCGCCGAGGCCGCCGGAGCAGCTGGCGCACCTGGGGTCGCCGCGGCCCGGGGCGATGCTGCGTGCCCACCCAGGTCTCGGCCAGCCACCCCCTTCAGTGGCCAGTGATTCCAGCCTTGGCTCCCGGAAGGCGCCGCACGTTCCCCCAGGCCGGCTTCTTGGCCGGGAGTCACCGTATGAAAGTTTCAAGGAACCGGGCAATTTCCAAAGAAAGTTCTCTGGCTCCACCGATGGCTGGGCGTGGGTGGGGTAGGGAGCGGGGATTGTCAGGTGGCAGGCTGGAATTATTACCTCGGTGCCTACTAGGTGCCGGGTGCTGGGTGCTGGGGATGTTGCCTGGAGCCAGACAGCCCTGCCTTCCCGGAGGTGATGGTTCTCTGCAAGCGTCCTTTGAGGGAAACGGAAAAGTTAAATTCGTAACTGTCCCTGAGCTACCCACTCGGGGAGGTTTTCGGGGGTGAAAAATGCAGGAATTGAGTTCTTAATTATTTGTTATGGAAAGTACCGAGCCCCGGAGACCTTAAAATTTATTATTTTTTGGCAGCAGTGATCCACATAACTGCGTATCTGCAGCTGAGGTCTGGGTGAACTGAGTACTTGGACCTTGAGGGCCTCAGCTTCCTCATCTGTAAAATGGTTAGATTTGGATAACTTACAGCTCCTTCATCTGTGACATCTTGTCGCTCTCTTCCCCCTTTGGTGACTTGGAGATGCCCTGATAGCCCACATCACCCTGAGGCGCTCGCTTTATTTACCAAGGGCCAGGGGCAGACTTACCTTTACGTTCGTCTAGAAGAAATAAGCACCAGGTTCTAAATGGTACGTTTCAAGAGTATTTGAAGTGGATTGAGAACTTTTTTAAAATGGTATTTCTTATTGGAGGTGGCATGGAGATGGGAGTTTTGAATGGAATGAGGAAGAAGCACTGTTGTAAACAAAAAATCCTAACCCAGATTTGAGTTTAATAAAGTCCTAGTGTCTCATTTTTGGATGTTTTCCTACGTTGCAGCACCAGCATGTTCAAGTGTCTCTGATTATACTCCCAGACACTTAAAAAACTGAGTTATTTGTTGCTAATAAAGATTTTAAATGGCACCCTTAATTTTCTGAGCATGTTAAAAATCATTAAAACTTTTGTTTCAGGTTACGGAAGAAGGAAATCAGCAGACCCTGATTTCGTTAGATTTTGTTTACAAGGATAAGATTTATGAATTTTCAAATTCCAGACTCGGTAGTTCATGAGTCAGTTTCATTTCATCTATATACACATTTCTAAACAATTAACTTAAAAGCCTAGTGGCTTTTTATTTGGGCTTTTGAACAGTTTTAAAAAACCCACAGATTTCATATTTTGATGGAATTAAAGTTTCCAAATTTGAACTAAGGAATCACTTTGGAATTTGCATTCATTTGAAATTAAATTTTCAAAGACACTGGAAGGTTGAAGTCAGCTATAATGAAAATGAGAAACCTACTTCCATTTCCATTTTAATTTTCCATGTAAGTAAGCGGTTTCAGGATTTTTCTAAAATAACTGGTAAACCATCAAGATATTTTTCAAAATACCTTACTGTGTGATAAGATATGAGGAAATGAGATGGCTAACAGCATCCTATTAGGCCCCCTAAAAAAGCCCATCTTCTGTTCAGTAGATTGATAAGCGGGCAAAGGATTTCAGTATAAGAACAAACTTCACTAAGAAATGTACTTAAAACCTTTAAAAAAAATTTTTTTTTGTTTTGTAGATCCACCCTTCCTAAATGCCCCAAATTAAGTAATTACTCTTTAGGGGGATATCTTAAATGTCAGAAAACTCTTCAGATCTGAAAAATGTGACTGTTACTTTTCAAATTCCTAACAAGAGATTGCTGTTGAGGACTCAGTGTTGGTAAAAGTGTCATACAGATGAACTTCTTACCTAAAATCATGTTAATGATGTACTTATTTTTGTCAAGGTCGGAGACTAGAGATCACTAGGCCCAGAATTTGATCTTTGGTCTGTTGCTTTTCAGAAAACGCATTTTTACCTTCTCGGCCACTTCCTTTAATAACATCTTATTTTTCACCAGTTATGGTCTATACAAAATTCTCATCCTATTTTGGATTTATTGCCTTTTTTCAAGGTAGCACCCCATGGTGATGAGTCCTCATTATTGTTTGTGTAGCTACCTTAACTGCTACATGGTTTCCATTTTAGTTTGCCAATCCTTAGTTATCAACACAACTTTTAAAATTTTTCTTTATTTTTTAACCCCTTTTTCCAGTTAAGAATGACACCTCATTGGTGCCATTGTAAAAAGCGGCCATACTCATTTGTCCTTTTCAGCGTATTTATAGAGCATCTCCTTGTACCAGGCAGGAGGCTCGGACCTGGAGACACTATCCTGAATGAATAAGATGGTTTAACGTATGGGAGGGTGTTAAAGGCAAAGACAAGGGCATATAGTTTAATCCTGTGTACTTGGGAAAGCATTAATGAATACTGGTGGTTTATTCTCTAGACCCCTTTTTCAAAAGCCATTTGGTTGGTGAATGCACTTGGAGGGATGCAAGTTGAATGTTTTTTTTCTCAGTCCCTCTGAACCTCTTTCTTTTCATTGATCTCTTCTTTTCTATGGCCATGTTATAGGCCCCCACTTGGGCCACTCCAGTCCTCCATTCTGTAGCCAATGTGGTGGACCCAGTGTGCGCATCCAGTCTTTCTTTTGAGGAGAGGCTTCAAGATACAAGCTTTGGAATGGAGGCCTCCTGGGTTCCAGACCCACCTTCCATTTACTGGCTGTGTAAGGGGACACAGTCCCCTTCCTTCTCTAATCCCCAAACCCATTTGTAAAATGGGGATTATGGAGTTATGGTGAAGATTAAATGAAATAATGCTTTGAAGTGCTTAACACAGTGCCTGCAACATAGTAAGTGCTCAGTAAATACCAGCTTTCATTATTACTATTAACTCCTTAATCAGGCCTCAATAGGTCCTCCATGATTTGGTTGCCATTTGATTCTGAGACTTCACATCCCACTAAGGCTCACACTTTCCAGTTGTATCCATGTTATCCTGCATACACATTCCCTGAGCAGTTTAGGCCTTTTAGTGCCTTTGTTCAAGCTGCTATCTGTCTGGAACTCCTTACCCGAATAATTTTCCCTGTCTTTCAGACTTAACTCAAGTGTCATCTGCTTAAGGAAACCTGTTTGCATGCCATGGGGTTGAGCTGAACATGCCCTCCTGGGGACAGACCTCTCTCTTATCTCATAACAATAGCCAAAATTATATCTTTATGTAACTCCCTTGCCAAGCAAATCTCTCAAAGGCAAGGGGTGTATCTTGTTAATTTCTCTACATCCAGCGTCCCCAGAAGGACCCGACACATCACCCAGCACCCAGGAAATGTTGAGCTGAGCTGCTGATACAATCCAGGGCAAGCATTTTAACAACCAGGCAGTCCCTGTTTATTGGGAGTTTGCTCTGAATGGTAAAATCTTCCTTTTAGTTAGAATAGTGTTGGCTCTGATCTAAGTGGGCAGTTTGGCTGTTTTTATAGTATGTAATTGGTGTTTTTTTTTTTATTCTGATGAGATGTGGAAAAAGATGCTTCAACTTCTCACAAACATGATGGAAAGTTCTCATCCAGTCCCTTTAGCTATACATTTTGAACTGGTGTAAGGCATTCTAAGCCATTCCAAAACTTTAGGGTTTCACCAAAGAAATTTTCCAGTAAATACTGAATTCTCTCTCTCTCTCTCTTTTTTTTTTTCTCTAGAAGGTTGTCGAAAGGAGACTTTCGTTAAAAATGAAGTGCTGAAATCTAAATTTAGCTTTTAAGTTTCTTTTTTCATCAGGGTTTGATGTTTTGGTTTATAAGCGGTGAAGCAGAGTTGGGTGCAGGGAAGTGTGGGCCTTTAGCAGCTTCTGTCTGCTGCAGAGCAGCGTGGATATTATGTAGGTCTGATGCAAACCACCAAAACAGTTTAAAATAGGGTGCAGAGGAAACATACTTCCTGGCTAGAGCATGGCATTATTTAGCCAATTTCCACATAAAAGCATAACTCTGCCACCTTGTTAGCTTCTGCCCTCCAGCTCCTCATGTGTAGCTTCAGCCGAATTAACACATGATTTTCAGTGGAAATGACTTAGCAGATACACATTAGTAGTAAGAATGCTCAATACTTATTTTGTGCTCCCTCTTTTTCTTTTTTTTTTTAAAGATTTATTTATTTATTTGAGAGAGTGAGAATGAGAGAGAGTACATGAGAGGGGGGAGGGTCAGAGGGAGAAGCAGGCTCCCTGCTTAGCAGGGAGCCTGATGCGGGACTCGATCCCGGGACTCCAGGATCATGACCTGAGCCGAAGGCAGTTGCTTAACCAACTGAGCCACCTAGGCTTTTTCATGTCATGTTTTGCTCCCCAGGTACTTGTTGCTTCTGACTGAGGCAATACGATGATTCTCCTTCCTTGCCTGGCATGTCAGAAGGGTTTAGAATGCTGAGCAGGCACATTGGCTCATCTTAGGGAGAAGTGGGGAGAAGGGAAACTAACATTAGAAAATCTGCTCTGAGCCAGCTGCTTGAGATGACTTATCTAATTTAATCTTCAGAAGAAGCCTGCAAGATAAGTTTTATTATCTTTATTTATAAATGGGGAAGATGGAGTCTGCTCAAGGTCGCTTGAAGTTTGCCTGTGTGTCTGTGTGTGTATGCGTGCGTTCTCAGCTTGCTCTGCTTGCATTCTGCTAGGCTCTTTTACATAGTGGATCTGTGAGTACATTATGTTGAGATGGAAGTTAGGGAAGGGGTAAAGAGTCATCGTGTTTGAGAAGGGCAAACTTACCATCTGATACCATCAATTCAGTGCTCCTGATTTCACGATTTGCTTGGCTTGCGTGATCTGCCTCCTTCCTGACTATCTCTGTACCATAGAAAATCAAGATAAGCCCGTCTCTTTACGAGGAAACTCTACTCTTCCTAGTCTTATCATGGAGTCCTGGTGGCAGGAGCCACCTCATGTGACCCATGGTTCGATTGCTTACAGCAGTTGGACAAGCACCGTTTTCAAAGCTGTGTTCTGTACACCCCCAGATTCCAGGCACGTAGGACCAGCATGTGCGTGCAGGCCTCAAACAACTGTTGGTTGAGGGCAGAGAGAACAGAATTTATCGAACATAACAAAGGCGGATGATTTGACTCTTGAGGTACCACTAATTTGAAAACTGGTATGTGGTTAAGGTTCTTCTCCTCATGGTAGGATCTGGTCTTTTACTTGCTATGATCAGCTTTTTAGGTCTTGGCACTCAACATGAAGCAACTGCCTCCTTAGATGTAGTCAACTCAGGATCTCCCCCTTAGGCTTTCAAGGGTTCCCTAGCATCTTTGTTTTGTTTACAGGGCTGGAGCTTAGTTCATTAGAATGGGTTTAGCTGCAGAGTAAGTGCTCGTGACTCCTGAGGATGTAGGTGGGAAAGGCTGTCTGCTGTCAAGACAGGCAGCAGAGGCTCTCTCTGTCTTTCTTTCTTCCTTTCTTTTTCCTTTTTTTTTTTTTTTTTAAAGATTTTATTTATTTATTTGACAGAGAGAGACACAGCGAGAGAGGGAACACAAGCAGGGGGAGTGGGAGAGGGAGAAGCAGGCTTCCCGCCGAGCAGGGAGCCCGATGCGGGTCTCCATCCCAGGACCCCGGGATCATGACCCGAGCTGAAAGCAGATGCTTAACAACTGAGCCACCCAGGCGCCCCTCTTTTTCCTGTTTTTCCTTTCCTTCCTTCCCTTCCTTTCCTTCTGCCCTTTTCTTTTCTTTTCTTTTCCTTTCTTTTCTCTCTTCTTATATGATGAGATGCCCCCCCCCGCAATTTTTTCAGCTCAATTAAAATGTAGGCCTAGTATATGGGCAAAAGGGGCCTCTGCCCTGGGTCTTAGAGGGCACTGCCTTTGGTCTTCTAAAGTCAGACCCCTGTCCATGGGGTGAGAAGACTCCTGGCCTCTGTGGCTACGGGGGAGCTGTAGCTGTGTGGGGTGTGTGCAGGGATGTGTTACAACTTGGGTGTCCATGCATATCTTACAAGGCCCCACTTGATACAGGATGGAGCAGGCATTGAAAGAGGAAGGTGTATGCTTGGCCAGGCCTGGGACAATGTTTACCCAAAACGCCCAGTTCCAGAAAGGGGCTTGAATAGTTCAAGAGTTTTACAATTATACTTGGTCTTCCAAAGTATTATGAAGATACATTTGTTAGTCAGGGTAGGACAAAACCTATTTTATGTGACATTTTCTCCACTTGATTTATAACTTCCAATATTTTGATCTATGGTATGTGGGCCTTCATTTGTCCTTACCCTGGGTCTTCCGATGCCATTGGAACAACATTCCTTTGCAGAGGTGTGGGGCACCAGATTGGTTTTTGTTGATTGTGTTATGTTCTCCCTGGAGAGACTGGTCATTAATGAAAAAGCTAAGACTGTTTGTGATCATAATGTTGCATCTTCTTTGTGAAACTCAGGTTTTCATAGTTTGTATTTTCTTGAAGGAAACCTTAGTTCTCTTAATTTGACTCGTTCTGTCTGCTATTTCACTTATACACTTTTTTTTAAAGATTTCCCAGTGCTGTAGTAGTATTTCCTCCCTGTATTAGGAACACTAGGGCAAGGTGAAACTTCTCTGGATGTTTTTTTCTACTATTGTAAATATTTATTTGAGTGATCCATAGCCTTCTCAAGCCTCTGTAAGGAAAACAAGAACATTAGAACAGTGTTAAGAAGTAAAAAGCCCTTCTGACACTATAAAAGGTATAGGATTGTCAAAACTATACATTTTAGAGAGCCAGGGAGTTGGCAAAACAAACATGAATGTTTCAAAGGAAAATATGGGGTCAGGTGCGTACCTTAAGCATATGCCCCAGCAGGTCTTATCTGTGAAAGCTGTAAATCATTACAGAGGATTCACTAACTTTGGAGGAAACTCACTCTGCTGCTTTGTGGATGACTACTGGTCATCCTAAAACTCTGTGAAACTTTTCTACATAGGGAAATTGAATTGGCCTCATGTTCCCTGTGAGTGGCATCCCTCTCTTGAGGAAGCATTATTCATGAGCCTTCTTGGACTGGTTTCCCAGTAATGTATGGAGCCCACTTATTGAGATCTTGCTACTGCCTGGATCATGCTGAGCACTACGTCTCTATCAGTTATTCTTCAAAACAACTCCATGAGGTAGATTTTATAATACTCATTATAAGTCCTTTGGAGTTTAGATAACTTAGCAAAGGCCACCCACTTAGCAAATGATTATGCTTGGGTTGGAACCAGGATGGTCTGGTCTAGGGACCTGGCCTCTAATTGTTATATTATATACAATACTGAGACTAGACCGCTTCAATTGACATACTGTTCTCTATTGTAGCATGGGTGGTGGGGGAACATAGGGGTTAAGAAAACTAATGGTAATGTCCAACATATTTCTAAGGCTTTAATGTTTTTCATTTATTATCCCATTTAATTTCTTTAGCTAAATAAAATAACATTTGATTCATACACCAGGTAATCAAACGTCATGCCTGTCTTGTGACCTCAATGGGAAAATGCAGTATATACATCAGTTGATGAATCATGGAGTATTTATGCCATCAAGGAGTTTTTAGGTATTCCAAACAAAACCGCCCCTTTATTTGGAAGGATTGGGGGAATTCAAAGATGCATAAATACGTGGGGGTATATATATGGTATGCCAAGGTGGATTCACCATGAGGTGAATGGAGTGTAACTTTCAAGGCTTATCCCTGGTATAGACCCATCTCCTGGCCATGGAAGGGAGACTGGCAGTGTGCTTAGTGAGTGTCAGTCAGGTCCAAGAATATTTAAGAAATCTTGCAGTACCTTGAATATTATAGCTCACCATATAAAAGAAACTTGATGGAGGTTTTCCCAAATTTAGAGACACTTCAGAGCATTTATAGGATGTCACTGAAAATGAGTGATGAAGCTGAAACTTTTTTGAAACTATTCAAAAATAAATTACAAATTCTGATCAGCAGTTCTAGAGGAAAGACTGAATTATTTTTCTATTCTCTCTATAGAGAATATTACAAAATATCATTGGAAGAGGCAATCAAAGAGTATGCAATCAAAAAAGATAGTAAACATATTTCAGGGATATGTCAGGCAGTTAATTAATAAAAAATATTTTTCTTTTAAAATTTTATGTTTGTGGTATTTGTAGCTTTTTAAAATTTGCAATTTGTGAGACGACATTTTAAATTCTAAGTATTCACTTTCATACCTAAACTTCTATTCTTAATTTTTATATCCTTTTTCTTAAAAAGTGCCCTGAAATTTAAAAGCTTAAGCTTTCATGAGACCCAACCCTATGCTTAATGGTAGGATTTACTTGTTGGTCTAGAAAATAAATAAAAATGTCTCCTTCTCTACCCCCACCCCCATACAGAGACTGAAGTCTGCATTGTTACATCACCAAACCCAAACTTTTTTTTCCCAGGTTTAACTACACCCTTCATTATTTTCCTAGTTTAGAGGCCTCATGCCCAAGTAGAGAAGAAGTTGTAAATATGTAATTCTCACAGAACCTTCATCTTGAATGAAACCCAGATCTGACCCTTAGTTTGAGATGAAGACTGTGCCTAGGAGACAGCTGGTGAAGACTAAAATATGTTATACTGGCAACCAAGGTGTCCGGGTGGTCTGTTCAAGTCCCTTGGCCCCACTATTTCTCATTTTTTTCTAGGTACAGTGTCAAGAATTGGACTAGATGAGATTTTCGATTTATTCTGTTCTGAAATGTTTCATTTTGTAGCTTAGTGGAGGAAGCCATTGAAGTTGACCGAAAAACGTAATCCTTAACTAATCAAAGTAGAAAACTCAAAAGTCATAACAGGTCAGAACAGACACATACCACAAACATCCACTTGGAGTTTGTTGGAGATGACTACTGTTGAAAAAAGAGAAACCATAGTTATTTTGAAAATTTCCTGGTACAGGTGCCTGAGCATACACCGTGACTAAATAGCATGTTTACTTGAGCTAGCACTTCTTCCTTGCTGAAGAAAAGGCTTACTTGGTTTTGGTGGTAATACCATTTCTCTTTCATTAATTATGGTGTTCTCATTCTCCCCTTCCTCTGAATTGGTTGAAGTGTCTGTGAAGGTTTTTCCTGAGGAAGACAATTATGAAATACTTTGCTATGTCTAGGAAAAGAAAGTCCTAAAGAAGCGCCTATGTTTTTTGGGAAAAGAAAGGAAACTCGTCTGAATATAATTAGTCTTCTCTGGCTTTTCAAAGATTTTTCACCACTCTTCTTAAAATATTCTCAGAAAAGACAGAATTTGCTACAGATTGGCAGATTGCAGACTGCTTTTTTAGGCAGGGGAGTAGCTATGAACCCCATAATTTTATTTCTGTATGGTCTGCCTACACCATTTAGCACAGAGAAGAAATCTTCTAACTATTGCTTTGAATGACTATCTTGTTACTACATATCACTTTTATGTTTTGTTTTCTAAAACCCATTGTATTGGGGGAAAACGATGATAAAATTTGACCTCAAATGTGTGAAAAGGAAAAACAACAACTACAACAACCAGCAGTCACATTTTGCATTCACTATTCAGGAATCCCTAAAATTACATTGTTGTAAAATAATTTCTAACAATCTCAGCCCTTCCTGGGCACTCTTTTATTCTTATAGTTCCTATTATAATTAATTATATAATTTGTATTGCCTCTTTTCTCACCTATTTATTCCAAGGAGCCCCAAACCAGCCAGTCTTTTCTTTTTTGCTGTTTTCTGTTTTCCATCATCTCCAGCAAGCCCTGCTTGTTCTACCTTCTCTCCCCTTCACGAGCCTCATTTAACATCTACCTATTGTGAGTTATAATATGCACTGAGGTTCAAATCTGGAACTCAAGCATTCTGACCCCAAAACGATGCTTTTGTATCATCCCCTGATAACAATAGCTGAAGATGTTCTAATACCTTGCTACTCAAAGGGTGGTCCAGAGACTAGCAGCATCAGCATCACTGAGAATTACTAGAAATGCAGAATGTTGGGCCTGCTCAGGATCAGCATTTTAACAAGATCCCCAGGTGACTCCTGTACATATGCACTGAAGTTTGAGAAGTGCCACTCCAATAACATTAAAGCATCTTCCACAGAGGAAGCAAAGGATCTGCAGTGATGGGTGGATCAGATCAGACTTGTTTCTGTCACTGAGGAAGAGAAGGATTCCAGGGAGAGTGGCTTCTAGTTTTATGAGGGTGTTTTGACTCCTCCCTAGCTACAAGGCCCCTTTTTAAGTGTAGGTAACTAACACACTGACGCTAGCAGCAACAAACGCTCTGACAGCAAGTCAAGTCAGTTAGTGAGTTGGTTTTATCCTGTCTGTTTACCCAAAACATCTTCCATGGCTCTTTCCCTTGACCAACAACTGTAGATCCTAGAGATCCGTTTCTCTGCATTTAACACATTTACTCATTAGGCATTTAATCATAGACTGCCTTGACATTTGTAGGCCTTAATTAAGAGCTATTATACCTTGGCATTTCTTAAAGTATGTGGCACTGTGCTGTATACAGAGTATGTACCCAATAAATAAATGAATTAATGTCAGATTTTTCAGGACATGGTTCTACTCTTCAGCATTAAAAATAAAATCTTTTGCCTTGAGAAACTTATTTGGTTGATGCCGAGTGAGAACTCACTGAATTTTCTTGAATCCCTCAACATTTATTTTAGTCTGTTCTCAGAGTGCCACCAATGGCTTTTTCAGTGATTGTTATTTTATTCACCATAAGGCAATTTTTTGCACCTCAGTTACTTTTGTCTTTAAGAATTATTGGTCTCAGGGCACCTGGGTGGCTCAGTCGTTAAGCGCCTGCCTTCGGCTCAGGTCATGATCAGGTCGTGGGATCGAGCCCCGCATCGGGCTCCCTGCTCGGCGGGAAGCCTGCTTCTCCCTCTCCCACTCCTCCTACTTGTGTTCCTCTCTCGCTGTCTCTCTCTCTGTCAAATAAATAAAATCTTTAAAAAAAAATAAAATAAAATTTAAGAATTATTGGTCTCTGGCCATTACAACAATCAGTTCTCACACCTCTTTCTGATTTTTTAAATAATTTTATTTCCTAATTTTTTTTTTCCTTTTGACATTGTAAATGTACTGGGCAAAAAAACAAACAAAAAAACAGAAAAAAACTTTCCATAGAAACCTGTATTTCATGTTGCTGCTTTCTGCATCAACTCGCATCTTATTCATCAGAATAACTGTAAATCTTATTACCTAGAACCTCGTAATCAGACAAATTTTTACAACAGGAACCTAGTTACGTGAAATGCATAACCATTTGGTTTCATTTTTACTCTTAAATCATACTACCACAATGCAAGTCTGACCTCATGTTTCCTGTCCTCTATGAGAAGCTCATTGGTTTCTGCCCATGGATACCCTTCGTCATTTTCTCTTTAATACATGTACACGGCCATCAGTTAAATCTTCTCCCCAGACGTCATTTTGAATAGGTGGCTCCTGATAGAAAGCCTTCTATGGATCCTAGGTGATTGATTATATGGCCCTTACTTTCTCTTTGAGGTCAGGGGCCATGTGAGTATCCTTGGCTCCTAAGGTGTACCGATGGGTCACAGGACCGGTTTGATGATTACATGCATGAATGCAGCCAGGCCTCTCTCCCATTTCCCTTTCTGCTCTTGCGCGTGCCTCAAGCCCTGGTTCCATTCGAACTAGACGTCCTCACGCATCCTTTTGCTTTTAGATTTGTAACTGGTGACTGTTCTGCTCCTCCCAATTTTCCCGTTCTCTACCCATGCCCTACAATACCTCCAACATGCTGAAATAATGCCTGAGCAAATGCCATTTCCCCTCTTGGATCTTCAGTTAGTTACCCCAGTCAGATTTCCCTTCTTTTTCCCCTTCACAGCCTCACCAATAGGCCTGGTTTCTGCACTCAGGTGGCTTTGGCCACCAGGCTACCTGTAGCTATATAGTTGTGCCCCTTATTAGAATGAAAATTCTTTGAGGGAGAGTCTTCTGTCTGATTCTTCCCTAGCACTCACCGTGCATTCTCACTGAAAGATTGTTGCTGTTTAGAATTCATTACTTTTAAAGGCCAGGGAAACTCCTTATAAATCCAAGATGGGATGATAGGAGGTATATATATATATAAATTTATGTGTGTATATTTTTTTCTAGACTGTTTACCTTCTCACCACCAAGTGTGTCATCGGGGTTTGTCATTTATAATAAAGCCACCCAGAGGGAACCATGGCTTGTGGGAAATTTTGAATGATCTGAGGCATGTAAGTTGCTCTTTGCAGGGGAGGTTCCCTCTGCCTTCAGTCTTTAGCTTCTGTGAATTTGAGGGAGCTGCAGTCTGTGGGTGTTAAGGCCTGTTGCTTTTCCATCTGTCACAGACTGCCTTTGATTCATTTATCCTCTTGTGTGTGACTCTTTTGTAGGGGACCCAACGTGTTACAACTGTAGGCGCTAGAAAAAGTCATAAAGTAAATCGTATTATCTGACTCGGAACAATTTTTTGCCACTCCTGCCTTTCATTTTTTATGAATTGTAGGGTATCTCCTGTCACTGGGATACTTGGAGAAGGGGCAGTTGAACAAAGGGGTTTTGGTGCAGTGGAGAGCATCTGAAGACACCCTTCTCCCTGCCTGAAGGAAGACATCCCCTATTGCAAAGATGACTCCTGGTTTTAACAACAGCTTCCAGACATGGCTCCCGCCTCTCTTCTAGCCGGATTATCACCCAGGGAGCCCCTCCTCCAGGGAAATTGGGGAGCTACCCCTGACTTCATAACATTACTTAGGCATGGACTAACAGTGCCCTACCTGCTCTATCGAGGGGAAAAAGGACATGAAATAAGAATTTTATGTCTTAATATTCTGTGGCACTTATGGGAAATGGTTGACATAGAATACTTTTAATTTGATGTACTGTTGGTTAGCTTTCAAAACTGCTGAAAGTATTTCTCTTTCAAGATTTTGATGATGCTGTTGGTGAGGATGTTTGTGGCCATTACATAATCACTTACGCAGCACCGTGCAAAGCATTTCGTCAAACTCAAGAGTGTCTCCTGTTACCAGTTTATTAATGAAATACTTAGGGTATCTTCAGGGCCAAGGAAGGAACCTAGTTTCTTAATAGCTCCATTTTTGCTTCTTGAATAACTGTTGGAACTACAGTTACCTCTGCTCCAAGCTTATTGGCATTGTTACTCCTCAAGGTATAACTCCCTAAAAACAATTGACTAAATGTCAGATGTCTGTGTTACTCATGTTCTGCCAGTCAGACAGTTTTGTTCTTCTCTATTTTTATTCAGACATTCATCTTTAAGCTCTGGGAAAGGAATCTTAACCTTGACCTCTGATACAATGTACTGTTTTTATTACGATCAGTACTTTAATAAAATTTATCTTAAAACAAGTCATGGTGAGCATTTTATAAATTGTCAAATCACTATGTTGTACACCTGAAGCTAATACAATATCGTATGCCAAGGGTACTTCAATTAATAATGATAATAATAATAATAATAAGAGAGAGTCTTTAGAGGGAGCCTTTGAAAATCTTGGGAAAATCTGATGGATTCAGTGTCACTTCTTCCCATGTTACACGAAGTGATCACGGAGCCCACCTGGCGTTTGTGCTCTCTGAATGGAAGTGCCTTGAAGTTAAGAGCAAATGAACGGGTTGGAGGTGGTAGTTGATGATCCTGCTGGTTGAAAGCAGTCACTTGTGTGCCCTTCCTCAGCAGTGACCAGGACTGCAGTGGAAGGTCCTGATTTTCGTGAACATTTCTGCCCACAGCCCTCTCTGGCACGTATCTCTTGGGAGCATATAAGATGTCCTTTGTTGTTAAAGTGGCTGTTAAGTGAATACGAAAAGCACAACAAACATCGTAAAAATCGTCATTTGCCAGCTTGTCCAGGCATATATAAAAAAAAAAACAACACCTAGTGTCAGTGGGGTGCCCGGGTGGCTCAGTCTTTAAGCTTCTGCCTTCGGCTCAGGTCATGATCCCAGGGTCCTGGGATCGATCCCCGCATCGGGCTCCCTGCTCGACGGGAAGCCTGCTTCTCCCTCTCCCACTCCCCCTGCTTGTGTTCCCTCTCTCGCTGTCTCTCTCTGTCAGATAAATAAATAAAATCTTAAAAAAAAAAACCAAAAAAACTAGTGTCAGGAAAACAGAAAAGAGCAGGGATTTGAATGACTTTATTCTTTTTGAGGGTTACAAGGGAAAGAGCACCAGTGGGAAAAAAGTCTAGTATGATAACTTCAAAGAAAACACGTTGACCATGTCTGGCTACGATAATTTTTTAATAACCCCTTATGTTAATAGAGTGCTTTATGTAAAACTCTTTCACCTGGGTGTCATATTTAATTCTGCAAACAACCCTCTGAATGGGTATAATTACCCTGTTTTACAGATACTACGGAAATGGAAGCCCAGAAAGATGAAACCATCTGAGGCATTGTAAAGCATCACAAATTTGTGTTTCTGTCATTTTACCATTTTTTGGTCTTCGTGCTCCCTTGCTGCTTAATTTTCCAAGTAAATGTAAGACAAACACTATGGTCCCATCGTGTTTTTATTTTTTATTTTTATTTTTTTTTTAAAGATTTTATTTATTTATTTGAGAGAGAGAGAATGAGAGAGAGCACATGAGAGGGGGGAGGGCCAGAGGGAGAAGCAGACTCCCTGCCGAGCAGGGAGCCCGATGCGGGACTCGATCCCAGGACTCCAGGATCATGACCTGAGCCGAAGGCAGTCGCTTAACCAACTGAGCCACCCAGGCGCCCAGCCCATCGTGTTTTCATATTTCTGTAGCTAACTTGTAGTAGAGGGGATGGTAGGGTTCATGTCAAGAAGCCCTGTTCTTTGCCTCAAAAATCGGAAACCATATTTAGGAAGGGAGAATTCCCTCCTTCAAGACACACTTCTCTGAGGGCTTTGTCGCCCGGTCTTACTAGAGTTCAAGCTATGTAATGAGTCATTTTTCTTTATCTCCTTTTCTTGTGGGGCAGTTTTTCTTTTAAACACTACGCAGTCGGACTTCTTGAGGGTTATGTCACTCCTGCCAATAGATACAGGTGGTCATTTATAAAAGACTGTGGCAGTTGCCACAGTCCTGTCGTTTTACTCTTTGCCAGAGCTTCAAGGTCCTTCACATGATCAGGGAGATGGATGTCTTTACACAGGAAGGGTGTGTCTTCACCGTATAGGCCTAGAGGTCAAGTGTTGTCTTTGGCTTTCTTTCCCAGAACTTTTCAAAGATGAATGTTTGAATACAGATACAGAGAAGAACAAGATTGTTTTGACTGGCAGAACACAAGAAACACAGACATCTAGTATTTATTTAAATTACTTTTATATAAAAGAACTTGTATCTTGAGGAGTAGCAAAGCCTACTTACTTGACTGACATTTTCAAAGGCTGTGGTAAAGAATCACCTTGATTAGCAGAAACTGCGTTCTGTTTGCCAGCTACACAAAGCTAACTGATAACTCCTGCTTGCCTGCAATTTGCTCTATAAATGTTATTTCCCCCACAACATAAAAAGAGAAGTTGAGTCATGATGTTGTTTACTCCACTTTGGTTAAGGAAACACGTTAAATGAGCTCCCACATTATATAGTATGGACTTCTTTCTCTTCTTTTCCACCATTATTCATCAGGATGATTTTTCCAGTGGACTCGGAACTAAGGATTATTCTGATCCTTCCGCCTCTGTGAAAATTTCCTAGAAGAGATCAGCGTCTTTAAGGAATGACTGGGTTCATGAGTTTATGTGAGAAGTGGAGAGATCTTCAAATTAGAATAGGTTGCAGTGTTACCTTTTTATGTACTTCTTGTTTAAAAAGGATGCCATAGTAAATCTTCTAGAAGACTACCTTTTATATAATCCTTTAAAAAATGGTAATTTGTACATACTGTTTCCTGTTAAGGCATATGTAATTATACTTAGAAAAATACTCAAATTTTGAACATTTCAGAGATGGTCGGTCCCTCTTCAGATCTGGTACATAGGTGGTGCTCAATATATGTCGTTTAAATGGAATAAGATAGAAAAAAAAATCCGAGACTAGGAAGAGAAATTAAATTGTAGAACTATATTGACTTAAAAGTTATTTTTTTGTGTTATATCTATTTAGCTTCGTGATTTTCTGAAGGAAAAGCTTCTCCACAACTGTTAAATCTGATCTAAGGAACTATTTATCTTATTAATTTCATTGGTAGTTTATCTAAAGGGAGATACACTTTCTTACGTCGGACTTTTTTGAAGTCATTATTCATTTTTGCCATGTGGGATCAAAATCCTTTAAAAATTCATCTTTCTCAGGAAACCTGCTCCTCAGGTCTTCAGACAGACCCTCCTTCAAACTCATTGTGCCCTTGGCGATTGGCAAAGGATTTCCACCCTTTAAAAAGATAGGAATTTGTAAAACTCTTACTAAAAAATTAATCTAAAAATGACCTTCCAGGGAGAATTTGTAGAATAGCAACCTAATGCATTGGCACCAATTATGTTGATGATCTCTGCCTCATCCCAAAACATTATCAGAGTTTGAGTCACATAAGAAAATCACCTGGAGAGCACCAGGGTGGCTCAGTCAGTTAAGCGTCTGCCTTCCCTCAGGTCATGATCCCAGGGTCCTGGGATGGAGTCCCACATCGGGTTCCTTCCTCAGTGGGAGTCTGCTTCTCCCTCTCCCTCTGCCCTTCCCCATGCTTATGCTCTTTCTCTTTCTCTCAAATAAATAAAGAAAATCTTGAAAGAAAGAAAGAAGAATCACTTGGGTTGGGCTTGACCCTACCTGTACACATTGATAAAAATGTTCTGTTATAATGCAGTTTGAGACTTTCCTAGCAGCCAGGCCAAGCTGGGGAACATGGTTTGTAGGACTGCCCCCTTGTTCCTGTTTAGTTCTTTGCTCCATACAGAATAAATCTTTTCCTGGACTGTATTTATTTTTTTTTCCTACTCTGGCTGCACATAAGAATCATCTGGGGAGCTTTTAAAATAATCCAGTGCCTGAGCCAAACCCCCAGAGTTCTGATTCATTCACCCTGGTGTAAGGCCCTGGCATCAATATTGTTTGAAAAGATCCCCAGACCATTCCGTTGTGGAACCCAGGTTGAGAAACGCTGATTGCTGCACATGGAGGATTTGAACAGAGAAGTCAGGGTATTCACTTAATGTCCCACAGCAAAACAGTACCATTGATTAGGGTCAAAACGTCCCATCCTCTGACTCTAAGTCCAGTATAACAAATAAGAGTAAGACTTTGTTACAGAGTTATGGGAGAATCAAAATCCCTTTCCTTCTGGAAACTCACCAGCACAGTGGGGGTAAATACTCATCTAAAGCCTGTCTCACACAGTACAGGAGCTTGAAAATCAAGGCCAGAGGATCTGGAGCACTGTAGGGTGGGTTGCAGGTGGGTAACTTTCCAAAGGAGCCAACAGTTGACCTGGCTCGGAAAGGCTGGGCACCCCTCCATGGTACCATTCATTGTCCACTCATCAGCAGTTGTGTTTCTGCACTTGCTTCAGGGAAACTGAGGCACAGTGGGGAGAAGCCTGCTTGGGATGCACGCCCACCAGCCACACAGAGGAGGTGTCCAGCTCTCCTAAGCCACAGCCGATGTGGGCAGTCAGCACACTCTCTGTCTTGGGCCTCTCCTTATGGAAGGTGGCAGACACCCAGTGTCCTTGGGAAGCCATTCTCTGGGTCCCTCTCCAGTCCCAGTGACCCCCTACAGCTGCTGGCAGAGGCACTGAACTCTTTCTGAGGGCTGGGCAGACCACCCTGGGGATGGGAGATCTTGTGGGCAGATGGAAATACTGGGGGTGAGGAAGGCAGAAGGAGTTAACATACCATAGAGTTTCAGGTAAGGGGTTGTTTGGCAGAAGGATAATCAGACTATGGGGGCCTTAAATACCAGGCCATGTTGTGTGGGCTTAATTCTCTGAGTCACTGGCATATTGTAAGTAGGGACATGGTGTAATAGAGCCATCACAAGGCTGGGAGTTTGTGATGTGAAGACTGTGAACGCCTTTCTTCTTTGCCCCCAATGCCTGCCCTCTGCAGGGGCATCCATCACATCCTGCCTATGCACCTGGTCTGCACCTGGGCCCTTCTTGCTTCTCATCCCACGTGAGGGTTAGCGGTCCACCAGCAGCACCTCATGATATTTAAAACAACAGTTCCTTCATTATACCTCAAAAGATATATGGGGAAGTGTCCCAGAACGTCTAATATGTCCACATTCTCTTTAGGTTCTGTGCAGATCTCACTCCATACAAAGTCGTCTGCTGACTCCTCTGGAGTGAGGTGTGAACAAAACCAAACAAGGGCACAAATTCATTAATTCCAAAGGGGTGCTTTCTTTTTCCGGGGCCTCACTCGTAGACGTTTTCCTGACATGTTCACACCCCAAGTATCTCCAACATATACTTCATACTTTTAGAAATCTGAAGAATTTAGAGTTTCAGTTGGGTAGAGCCTCAATGGAATACTTTTATTATATCTAATGCCGTTTTAGTGGGCTTGAGACTAGGGAGGTTGGGCTGATTGGACAACATATATAAACCATTGCAAAGAATGTACTAGAGTGGAGAACGATGCCAATAGCCCAGAAATCCTTAAAATCCTCCTCTTCAAGTCCTCTGAAGGAACACAATCAGGTAATTTCTTAGCATCTATAGTCATAGTGGGACCGATTACATTATTTATATCTTTCCATCCATGTACTTGGGAATTATAGGCTGTTTCTGTCTGGACACATGATATTCTAATGTTTATGAAAATACTCTTTAGTAGTACACTTTAATTATAATACTTTGTTCTGGGAAGATCCAGCCAGGCCTCTTTTATGATCTGTGTTTTTAGTTTTAATCTTAAAAGGGCTGTAAAAATAGTATTGTCTTGCAAGAAAAAAAAAATATGATTAAAGTCAATGCCCGTGGAGCACTAGGGATTATAAACCATTTAAACTTCTCCTGGAAATACTGGATAAAAAGAGAAGTTACACAGGCAGGTAGAAGTCTCCAAGGAGAAAACTTGCCCTGGAGGAATGCTTTTAATTAGATTTGGCTTCCCTCAGAAGAGTCTAGCGAAGTGGCTTTCCCTGAGGGCTTTGGGATTTTCCCCTGTGAATAAATTCTCTCCCCCATCGGTCATCTCTCCACTGTGTTCTTCTAGAAACTCACCCTTACTTGACATGCCGTGACTTGAACCCTCCAGAAAACCTTGGAAAAGAAGCCAGTATTTTTTTCTGAAATGTTAATTTCCTTGCTTTAGGCTTATGTAGGCTTTGACTGGAAACTTAATCTGTGTGCCTCGCTCTGCATTATGTTTCAGCCATTGAAATGGGGCTTAATAAGAATTACTTGATAACCTAAGAGTCAGATGAGCCTCACTTTTTTTATTTTTTTAAACAGTCTTTTATCTTAGGCGCAGGGATTTGCATTTTGAGAGGTTGTGCCAGCTGACTTGAGCCCCCACAAGTTTCAGCTTGTTGCTTGTTGGTCCATTTTTCTCACTTCTGGAACCTTCTGTTGCTGCCACTCATGGTTTATGGGTTTACTGGGGAACTCTAGTCCTAGTCCCTAATTGTCTTCTGTCCCTACCTCAGCAATAAATAAAACAGATAGCCAATCGTTTCCTACATTAACGCATCCCTTAAGAAGTCAGGATGAAACATTAATTACAAAGGCCATCCAAGCCAGCAGGCAAGTCTCTTCCCCGTGGTACTTCTTTTCTGCTCTGCCCTATTTCTCCTTCCGTGTCCCTTATAGCTTCTGATGTCAGAGCTCCCTGGAAGCTGAGGAGCCCAGGTCTTTCAGGATTTCCTCAGATTAGTGTTGTCCAATAGAACATTCTACTGTGATGAAAATGTTCTAAATCTCTTCTGGTGACACATAGCTGCTAAGCACTTGAAAATGGTAGTGCTACTTGAAACGGAATATGTGATTTTATTTTACTTTAGTTATTTATGTTTATGAATTTAATTATTTAAATTTAAATGTAGAAATCCTTGTGTATTCCTGGCTACCATATTACACATATTACATTTTTTTTTAAAGATTTTATTTATTTATTCATGAGAGACAGAGAGAGAGAGAGAGAACCAGAGGGAGAAGCAGGCTCCCAAGGAGCAGGGAGCCCGATGCGGGACTCGATCCCCCGACCCTGGGATCATGACCTGAGCCGAAGGCAGACGCTTAACCGTCTGAGCCACCCAGGCGCCCCTACACATATTACATATTACACATATTACACAGTGCAGCACCAGACCCTTGGCTTCAGAACAATGACAGTGTGCCTTGACAGAAGCATCTTCTCTTGAGTGCCTTGTGGTCGTCTTCTTCTTCTTTTTTTTAAGATTTTATTTATTTGAGAGAGAGTGAGAGTATGAACAGGGAGGGGGCAGAGGGAGGGGAAGAAGCAGATTCCCCACTGAGCAGAGAGCCTGTGATGCAGGACTCAATCCCAGAAACCTGGGATCATGACCTGAACCGAAGGCAGATGCTTAACTGACTGAGCCACCTAAGTGCCCCTCCCCATGGTCTTCTACCTTCATGAACCTGTTCTTCCCAGGAAAGAAACTCTCTTCACTTCTGAACTGACTTCTTTTGCTTCTAATTTTGATTAATGGAAACTTGAGCTTTTTATTTTTATTTTGTTAGATGCACAGACTATTCACACTCTCCACACTTGGGTTCAACATGTCTTTTTTTTTTTTTTCTATTGTCCTATTTCCTCTGTGAGCATATCTTTATTCCTTGCCCAACAACTGCAAATATGCATTTTTTTTTTTCAAATAAGAGGAATTTGTCAGAAAGGTAGAAGTTTTCTCTAGGAACCTAAGGAAGGGATATGAAACTTGACGTCGCAGGACAGAGGGAAATGGAAAACTGGAAACAAGTGTTCATTGTGTACCAACTACCACGTGTCAGGCAATGTTGAAGATTTTAGGGTACAACAGTGAGCTAAACAAAATCCATTATACTCAAGCTAGCAAATAGGATTCTACTAATATGTGCAGGGTGAGGGGCAGAGACTAGAAAGGGTTGTCATATTTCTCTCTGAAGAAGGCATCTATCTGAGGTAAGAATGTTCTAGTTGGAGGAATAGCAAGTCCAGATGTCCTAAAACTAGAGTGTGCTTGTTACCTCTTCACACCCTCTCAGCATCCCCATGGTCTCTCATCTTTACATTTTTTTTTTTTTACATTTGTAGATACACATTTTTACATTGGACTCCTCAAGATATCGAGTCAGTCCGCAATCCCATTGGTGTTGGTAAGAAGGTTAGATTAAGATGGATGAGAGGGGCACCTGGGTGGCTCAGTCGTTAAGCGTCTGCCTTCGGCTCAGGTCATGATCCCAGGGTCCTGGGATCGAGCCCCCCATCGGGCTCCCTGCTCAGCAGGAAGCCTGCTTCTCCCTCTTCCACTCCCCCTGCTTGTGTTCCCTCTCTCGCTGTCTCTCTCTCTCTGTCAAAAAATAAATAAAATCTAAAAAAAAAAAGATGGATGAGAGACTGTGCAGTGTACTCCAAATGTGCTTTCTCGGTCACCTCTAGGGCCATGCAGCATTTTAACACGTCTTAGCTCTCATTCTAGCACTCGGCAGTTTCCAGCACTAGGGAGGTTGAATGAATCAGATTATTTGATTGGGGGGCAAATCCAAGGGGCAGAAGTTTGCTGCCCATGAGAGTTTGTACAAGAAGTCTTCTGAAGAACTAGAAGGTATTGTCATTTGACCTCCCAAGGACAGTTCAAAACATTTCGAAGTTTGAGTTACTTATTCCACGCTTAGCCCTAGTAATGAATGTTACTTTCGTATGGAAATATGGCTCTTCACACTGATAGAAGGAGCCCCCTGTATTCCAGTACTCAGTGGCAAGAACAAGGCAGCTCAAGAGCTGTGGGCGTGGCTCTCATTTTCTGTATGGAAATGACTACTGGAGTCTTTCTTGACTCCTCCACAGCCTATTGACAATGAAAGCAACATCCTCATGTAAATTTTCTCTTCTCACCAACTTCAGGGGGATTGTTATGGCGGGCGTGGAGGGCGGTTGACTTTTTACTCAGTGGCGGAGAGCATCACATAAATCGCGGCTCCTTTACCTTATGAGACCCCTTTCTGCTGTTTACTGCAAATAGCATTAAGGTCATGACAGCGATGAGTAATGCCCAGGAAAGGCATAAAGCTGCTTTACACTTTCTCATCCAACTGCACTGTGAGAAAACAAGCAAAGTTGCCCAGGTTAAGGGCAGATTCTCAGATTTCATTTCAAATTTCCTACCCTTTGTTGTCCCTTCTTGAAGGCTTCACAATGCTTAAAACGTGTTTCTTTTTTATTTCACTTCCTCTGCTTGAAAAACACGAAGCGGAGGTTTCAAAGTATTTGGTGTTATCTTAGAAACCAAAGTGAATCTGAATGTGCCTTTTAGTTTTCTTATGCCAACTAGGCCAGGGTAGTTTGGCTGCTTGCTAGTCTCCCCAAATTCTTTTAGAAGTGGATCGCAGTTTTAATATAATGCTAAAACTATACCAGGAGTGGTTTTTACTTTTATGTCTTTAAAATTGTATTTCTTTGCCTTAATTTTTACTTTTGGGAAAATCAGCCTTAAATAGATGGCAGAGTAGAAGGAGCTTGATTTGGAATTTTTGGCTTTTAATTTAACATTTACTGAGCCCCTGTTTTGTGACAGACCCTGGGCCGAGGCTATCCACCTTGGAACAAGACAGATGATGGTCCCTGACATCATGAAGCTTACAGCCTGCTGTCGGCCCACCTCAGCATGTAACTTTAAACACTTCCCTCTTCTGTAAAATGGAAGCAATAACGCTAATCTTCCATAGCCATTTGTCAGACGTAATCAAGGTATAGATCAAGTAATAGGATGTTTTTATACAATCATACATGTTATTATTACTTATCATTCAGGCTGAGCCCAAAAATGGATTCAGAATAAACAGAGATGTTTCTAATGCTGGAGGTTGTTTTTTTAAACTGCTAGAGTGAATGTCTGTGCTCTAAACCAGAATTTCCTCCACATCCCCCATAAAATTAGAGGAAATGCCTATAAGGGCTGAATGGAAAGTGATCCCTTGTCATCTGACATAATTTTCCTTCCTTCCAACCTCGGGATGCACGAATGTTTTTTCTTGCAACATGGATCAGCTGCAGTGATCAGGTTTAAGCCCAAGTGTTAACAGGGGATGTGGACCTCCCAAAGTTGCAAAGAGTGGGTTTCTCAACGAGCAGAGAAAACAAAACTTAAATCACACTGCTTGATAGTCCTGAAGCCATTTTTCTTATAAGCTGAAACATAGCATCTCATTGTATTTAACCAGAGCTGCCAGGTCAAAGCTGGGGCATGTTTGAATGATTCAGCTCTCTTGACTTTTGGGGGTTGAATTGTGAGTATTTTCCAAAATGAAAGGGGCTTGAAGATCATCATATTCAGCCACCTATTTGACTGGTCAAAGGATACGCACAGAGAGTGACTGAGTAGCTTCCCAGAGAACTCAAAGCCAGCTCACAGTTTGTCCAGAGCCTTCTCTGCTGCAGGCTGCTTCTACTCCCAGCGTGAATTCTCCTCCAGTGGGAATTGTATAGCAGTATCACATAATTAATTTTTACATGAGTAAATGGCTTCACGAAGAAGAGATTAAGGAATATTGATTTCCATATATCTGAATGGCACAGAACACTTCTTAACTAGATACTTAAAAATCTAGTCCAATTGTTGCTTATATTCTTCTCCAATTTTCTCATCAACTGTGAATCAAATTGTACTGGTTTTATTTCCATGAGAAAGAAGGCCAAACATAACTTCATTTCAACATTTTAGAATTCCGTAATCTTCAGGCGCCTCGGTGCCTTCCCATCTCTGCATGTCAAACTCACTACTTTTATTGGCATTTTGCCAAATAACACACGAAGAGCCTCAAAGCCAAGGCGGATCAGCTGTCCCTGGTGAACGCTGTGCAAGAGTCAGCAGAGGATTCGAATATCGAACTCGATCCTCAAGTTACTACCTACTTGCCAGACCTAAGCTGGTTATGAACAATATTTTAAAACTAGATGATTTGGCTCTAGAAGGGTGTTTAAAGATCCTGAGCACTCTTGGGAGCTTGATTATAACAGTGGTTGATTCCGTTATATCTCTTTGAAAGCTTTGGACCATGGCGGTAACAAAAAGTTACTATATTTCAGTTTGTCTATTCACTCAAATTTTCTGAAATCTTTTGTAGAAGTCATCAAACTGCTGCATTCTGTTGATGAGTAGGAATAGATTTACCAAACTCTTAATTATCTTGTCATGCTTTTCGTGTAATTTTCTTTTGTGAGAGAGTGTTGCATGCCGTGTTACTTTTCTAACCAGAGTGCCTGTGTGGCGCTTTTTATCGTCCAGATGATTTTCACATGTAGTTCCAGCATGCTTTCTCTTCATCCTGACCCTAGAAAGTACCATTTCATAGATCAAGAAATGGGGGTTCTAAGAAGTCAGGTGGCTTGCCTTGGGTCCTACTGCTCTGATTAATGGCAGAACTGGAACTCTGAAGTCTTTGACTCTAAAACCGTTGGACTTCACTAAGCTGCCTGCATTATGTATGTCTCCCAAAATAAGTGAAGTAATTACAAAGAACCAAAGCTTTTTCTAAGAAATGTACTGCTCCCTTGCCCCTACCTGCCCCCTCCCCAACTTCTTCTGGCCACACTCAGTGTCTTTGCTTTCTGCTGGAGGGAGCATAAAGTTCTGCTCGGGAACCTTTACAATGGGGATGGCTATCACACCACCAGTATCAGGAGCACTGATTTGCTTGTGACCCGTGGCTTTCTTTCTCATTAGCTGTCTCTCATTGACCTTGGATAGTTATTTCACCTCTTTGACCCTTAATATCCCCATCCATAAGATGGTGATGACAAAACCACGTGGTGCTTATGATGAGCAAATGAAATAATCATCACAACACTTGGTATTGGACTAGGCATTTGGTCTGCATTCAATAAATGGTGTAGAAATAACTATTATTATTATTATTACTATCTCATGCAAATCTGATTTCTAAAGTAGAAAATTTTCCTTCTCCTTGAACTGAAATAAGTGAGTGTCCACATTAGTGAATCAAATACATATTGGAAAATATCCATATTAGAGAGTTATACATGAATTTTTGCATTCCAGTTAAACCTCCAATACCAAGCGTCTGACTCTTTGTTTCGGCTCAGGTCATGATCTCAGGGTACTGGGATCGAGTCCCACATTGGGCTCTCTGCTCAGTGGGGAGTCTGCTTCTCCCTCTTCCTTTGTGTTCTCGCCCCCACCTCTCTCTCTGAAATAACTACAAAATAAAATCTTTAAAAAAATAAGTAAACCTCCAATACTGGAAGAAAGAGTTGAGTGGACATGTTAATAAATCATTTATGGTGAAAATTCAGATGGCCACAGGGGCCAGACAGGGCTAGGTAGGAGACACGAGGGAGTACCAGGGAGTGTAAACATAGGAGTCCTCGTGCCACCTCAAGGGCCCACCGCCCCTTACCAGCTGACTGAGGACTGTCATCAGGGGACCCTGTAGTCCCACTGCTGCCACATCTTTTTAGTTTCTTAATTGGAGTTGGAAATATGGCTTTTCATGTGAAATATCCTCATTTTAAAACTTGGGTCACATTTTCAAAAGAAAGAGTTTAGGCCAAACAGAGCACATCAGGGGGCTGTACGTGGCTCATGCAGTCCTGTCTCCCAGCCTGGTCTACTCCCAGGTTACTTTGTGGTCAGAAACCAAGCATCTGGGACCTTACCCCTTAAAGAAGTATTTCACCTGAGTGCTATGGTATTTCCCACCCTTTTCCAGAGTGGGAATTAGGGGAATCATCTGCTTTGACCAGTATTTTCACATACTTAATACAACTGTAATTGAAAAACCTCTCAGGCACCAGGCATGCACATTTTGAGGAGAAGGGGAGAAAGCCTCTACAGAGAAATTTCTAAATGAAAAGCCCAATCTCACAGGAAATTGATATGCAGGCCAAATTCCTTGCTTCGTTGAAGCAAATGGCTCATCTCGAGTGCCTATTTTTCTGATTCTCTAATAGTTTTTACCTTTAAAAAAAAAAATCCCTTCCCAGATTTTCTATTAGTTTTGGAATTTGGCATTAGTGCCTCAGCCCTTGAAGTGCCTCAGCACTTCAAGATAAAGTATTGTTTAAATCTTAAATGAATAACTTCATTAAGAAGCACATCTTTATGAAGAGCCTTTCCATTTCCAAGGTTCTTTAGATAAAAATCATTTTTGTACATTTTTTTTTTTTTTTGGTTCCCTGCAAGAACGTAAGCATCTTGAGGAAAAAGGATTATGTCTTATACTATCCACTCTTGCCCTCACGGTTTAATATGAAGCCGCTCACAGAGCAGATACGTGATGCATGTTGGTTTACGTCGGCTGATTTTTCTGGTAACAAATTATTTGAGCTGAATTGGAATGCGATAGCACTCCATAAATCGTGTGCTCATTATCTTGCCTCTATCAGGTTTTTACCAGTGCTGTTTTGACTGTCACCAAGGAGTTAGTTAATCATATTTACTTGCAGTAATCTCTGGGTCCCTTTGCTTGTTGCCACAGTATATACCATTCAAGTCGTATCAACTCAGGGAGAATTGTTTTCTCAGTTACTATTGCTTTACATAAAGTACCAACTTTCAAGCATTTCCCAGCAAAAGAACAGTTAATATTTTGACAGTATGTGAAATAGGGCCAAATTGTACCCCTTCACTTGGTATAGTATCTCATTTGCATTGATGTGGCTTAATTTTTTCAACCAGTTTCCTCTTTTCCTCAGCCCCAGCCCCTGCATGCGCCTGGTGTCGGCTCATCTCAAAGTCTCGACAGTTAGGATTTGCCAGATAAACACGCTGTGAAAATCAGCTTTCTCAATGATAAACTAAAATTGCCAAGTGTGGACGGTGGTATTTGTTGCCAGCTACTCACCCCTGCCCAGCTCTCTGAGGGCTGTTTTTCTACTAGATCCTATTAAAGATGAAGGAGGATGATTGCGAGAGTTGAAAGTTTTTCAGCTCTTTGAATATGGCAAAAATGCTAGTATTCTGAAATACTGCCTTTGGCAATAAGATAGATATTTCCATCTGCAAGAGTCATTTTAAATGTTTGGGTTTTGTCACCTGATATGTGACCTGATTCTGGGACATATATCCAAAAAAAAAAAAAAAAAAAAGAAAGAAAGCAAATTCGGCAAGTGTTGGGAGAACTCAAGCTGCACTTCATCCTCAACGATCCAAGAAATTCAGGGCTAAGCAAGAAAACAGAGTGTGCACATTGGGAGCTATTTGGAGCTCTAGGGGCTGGGGAGTGTTCAATTGAGAAGTTTGCAATCGAAACCCCAGCTCAGTTATTTTATGTTTGTCCCTAGAAAATGCCAATTATTTTTCCATTCAGCTACAGCTTGTTTTATTCTATATAGGGCTTTTAAAAATTTCCTTGTACATCAAATCTTAAAAATCCTCTTTTAAAGACACAGTCAAGTTTTCAATTTAAAGTACCCTATTGGATGAATCCCTTTGAAGCATGCTTTAATCCCTTAATTTACTTGTTTGGTGAATACAAATTTCTATGTTTGTTTATGCAGTTTCCTTAAAGCAATCCATAGTGAACAATTCAACTCATTTTAGCCAGAAAGGCTAAAAAATCAAAAACAAGAACACAAGAAAACAAACCTTCAAAGCTAAATTCCTCAGTTGAACAAGTCAAAGAGGGAGGAAACACACACGCACACACACACACGCACACACACACCCCTCCTCTCTGATTCATTGTTACCTATGCTTCAGTGAAGTTTTATTAGGATGGTTGACAACTGTCCAGATTCATTAGTTTATTTGCCAGCCCCTGACATTTAAGTTTTTAAACCAGGCCTTGAGTTTATTCAGTTCATTTCTTGAGTAGAATATTTCTATTATGAGAGTAGGCGGACAAAGTCTGAGATTCCATTCTTGGCCCTCGTTGCTTCTGCCAGGACTTTTTCTCTGCCTTCTCAACTCTCCTTGCCTTTTGTAAATCTCATTTGGGTCAAGCCAGGCGTATGAACAGCATACACACCAGAGCATGCATGTGCCCCTCAGCCTTCCCATATGCAAAATGCAGGATGCATATTTGTTGAATGATTCTCTGTCTTCAGAGATCTCGTCTCCACGTTGTCTGCATCCCTCATTCTGCTCAGCCTCTCCTGATCTGAGCAATGTTCTCAGCTCAGAGTACCTTTTTGTCCTTCCCCTGCCTCTCAAAACCAGCCATTCTTCAAGGACAGACTCCTCCTTGAAACTAGATATTCCTATAGCAGCTCTCTTTCTTTTCCTGACCTCATGCTTGCATTTAAAGGCAAGTAGGTAACGTTTGATAATTCTGCTTCTCCAACTAGAATGTAAGCCACAAGAGGGCGGGGACCAAGCTGAGGTGTGTTCTAAATCTCTTACTGTGTGGAGAATATCACAGACACTTGACAAGTCCTTAACTGTTGACCATGTGGTAGGCAATTTCGGTGTGGAATGACTGGAATGATTTTTCTGCCATTTCAAAGAGATTTTAGAGTATTGATTAGGTCATCCTTGGGAGGTTTTTTAAAAAGTATTATTATTACAGAGGGGCGCCTGGGTGATTCAGTTGTTAAACGTCTGCCTTCGGCTCAGGTCATGATCCCAGGGTCCCGGGATGGAGCCCCGCATCGGGCTCCCTGCTCCGCGGGGGGCCTGCTTCCCCCTCCCCCTCTCCCCCTGCTTGTGTTCCCTCTCTCACTGTGTCTCTCTGTCAAATAAATAAATAAATTCTTTTTTTTAAAAAAAGTATTATTATTACAGAACATTTGCATGAAAATATTCTGAAAAAAAATGAAAGAATTGATGTATTCAGGCCACTTGTCTCTATTTCTCTCCTCCCCGTACCCTGGTCCCCAAGTTAGCTATGTGATGGTTTCATAGTGATCCTGGTGCCGCAGGGACCATGTGGAACCATCACTTGAAGGAAAGCCCACCTCCCCTGCTCTCAAGATGTTTGTAATTCCTTAGAGAATGAGGATTCAAGCACTTTTAAAACTAAAAAAGAAGGTATTGCATTGTGTTAGACTCTCCAGGTATGCCGTGGAGAAGAAAAATATTCCTGAAATATCTTTGACTTAATCACGAGGTGTTTTTTGTTTGTTTATAGTAATTGGCCGAAGTATTTTATTCACTTGGAAGTGTCTTTCTTTCCTGGGGGATCATGAGGGGATGGACTCCTCTGAGGCTGCTTGACTTGCAGCTTTGTTCTGGAGGGGAGGACGTGTGTGACGGGCCCATACACTTGTCCCACCTGGTCTCGGGGGCCGTGGGTGTTTGTTGCCAGCATCACAGACCATGGCGGCTGCCTGCCAGATGGTTGCCTCAGTGTCTGACTCTGAAATGCCAACTGCAATTAAAAACCTTCTTTCAGAGAACAAGTCTTTCAATTCTGGGTCCATATGGTGATCAGAGCCTCTGGGCCTGTGATCGTTTAAGAGGCCAGACTCAAGAGAAAAGCAGATGGAAAGAACTGTAAGATGAGACATGCTTGTAAAAAAGGTGAGGAATAGTATTTAATTTTGCTGGATCCAGCATGAGTGGAGAAAGGGAAAATAATGGCCAGTCAAAAACTGGGTTCACCCTCACTTTCCTGCTCAACATGTGAACCAGCCTCATGGGCATAACCTGGGACCGGTCTCAGCTCCTACCTGTAATGCTCACTTTAATGAGGACTTGGCCAGGTTTCGGGTCCCCGTTCTTCCATCAAACATTAACCTGGGCGTTGCTGTGAAGGTCCTTTGCAAATGTGATTAACAACTGCAATCAGTTGACTTTAGGTAAAGTCGTTTACCCCCGGTAATGTGACTGGGTCTCTTCCAATCAGTTGGAAGGCCTTGGGAGCAGAAAAGGTTTTCCGGAGAAGAAATTTCAGTCTCAACACTGCCGCATTCATTCCTGCCTGAGTTTGCAGCCTGCTGGCCTGCCCTATAAATTTCAGACTTGCCAGCCCCCCTATTGCATGAGCCAATACACAACCCCACACCTGTGGGTTAAACGTATTCCCAAAAGCTTTGTGTCCCTCTTAGCATCTGAGAAGCACGGCTGAGAAGCATACTGAGTTCTGTTTGCCAGTTGCCATGGATTATTCTTTGAGTTGCTGCACGTAGTTGTATTGGTTTTCCTGGTCCTGCTCTGAAACATACAGCACTAAGCAGGACAGCCACAGGTGTCTGTAGAATAAATGAATTCTTAGGTGCCCCCCCAAAACACACCCCTAAACAAGAGTAGATAGATGCATGAATTCAAAGGTATGTGAATGCCTTCCTGGCAAAGTGTTTAAGATTATTTGTAGAGTCTTGAGATTTTTACCTACTAGTTCAGTTAATAGTTGACACTGTTCCAAAGATACGGACTAAGAATTTATATCCAAAATTCCCTACATTGATCTGGAGTAAACCCAAGCCTTATTAGGCTGCTCATCACTGAACTTCAAAGCCAACAGTACTTTTCCAGAAATAGACACAGCTAAGGATTGACTTAATTCATGTTCTCAAACCCTGGAACTTGTGTCTTCAGGCAATGAGTTTGGGGAAAATGTGTCCTAAAATGAGGAAGGCAGCGTGACCTAGACTGAAGGGCTTGATATTACTCATGGGTTTGTTTGAAGAGAAGTGAAATATGATGTGCCATGTGATCCCATCATATGCTGAAAGAAGCTGCCCATGCTTACTTCCTTTAGTGAATGACTTTCTAGGTGAGAGACACTCTTATTGAAACCTCTTTCTGGGGGACATTCTGAATAGCTAATTTGCCTGTTATGGGTAGAAAATTCCCGGAGGATTGTCAGCTGCGCACAGAGGTCCTAGAGACACTAAAATACACTACCTTAATATGAAAATATGTTAATTAAAGACGCAGGAGAGTAATTTAACCTGAATTGGAAGTGATTTTGAAGTTGGTTAGGGTTTATTCTGGGGTTAATTAGATGGCTTTTGTTGTGCTGTTTAGGGTAATAACTTTGTCCCTGGCTGTTCACATATATCCATTTATTCTTCATGACTTAGGCTTCATGAACATTATTAAACGTAAGGTGTTTGATACCCGTGGTCACAATGGTAACTTCTTTTCCCGATGACTGGAATGCACAGATGTAATCCGAGCCTACAGTGAATAGCCATCACCACCCTTCCTGCCCCCGGGAGCCCTGCACCCCACTCTGATTAGCGGTGAACTACTTAGGGTGTTTTCCATGACCCTGGAGGACACTCGGCTAGTCCTTGGATTCTTCAGTAAGGGTTTACAGGTCTTCAGGGAGTCTGTAAGTCAGCCTTCTGCAATGATGAGCACAACTTTGTACGTATGTCTCTCGGCCCCTTCTCCCCATCATGACTCCATAGCGTTTTTATCCAAATTAGGTGACCTCCAACAAAGCTTGAGGGCAGCTTTGCCCTTTACACTTCACCCTATCCCACCAACAGACATATTCACAAGGGAGAATGCTGGCTTAAAGAGGAGGCTGACCGTTATTGACTGGCCAGAGTTGTCAAGGTGGGGGGCCTCCTGAGGCCAATTAGCTAGGGAGTGGCTGGCTAGGGAAGGGAGGGAGGGAGGGGGATTGTAGTGAATATGCTCTAGGTAAAGGCTTTCAAATTTTGCAAAAAAAAAAAAAAAAAAGGGAAGAAGAAGCTGATCAAGCTAAAAAGTCTGTTCACCTTCGCAATGGTTGCTTTTACGATAATAAAGAGAAAAAAGAGGCCTCCTTACTGGGTGCTTATGACGTGATATGTGGTAACATACTTTACCTGGCACACAGTAGGTGCTTAGGTGTGCGTGCATTCCCGTTGTAAGCCGTCCCCTCCCCCGCGGGCCTGAGCCTCCAGGTGTGGAGGCCTTTTTCCCAGAGGTCATTGCAAAGGTCTGCTCTTTCTGGGCCTTGCTGTAGGCAGCAGGCCTCATACATCTGCACGTCTGCAGGGGCCTCGTTCGCAGACTGTGATCTGAGGGACACCCCAGAGCTGGGCAGCTTGGTGGCCCTTCTCTATTGTTTTTTGTGTTTTTTTCTTTCTCGATGGCCCTCTTTTGTGTCTTCACTGTTGATTGTGTTTTGTAGGCATTAGATCTAAACCACTTAAACTTGTCAACACGTCTGTGGCCGCCCCTGTGGCTTCCAACAGCGGACTCACTGTTGGCACGTCTCTCCTTTCACTCCTGACTCCTCTAGCTTTTCTCACTCTTCTTAGCTTGTGTCAGAAAAGCACTGGCCAGCCCAGCAAAGGACTCCTTTCCATCTGAGGTGTAAAAGGGTGCATCACATAGCATTCGGGCCCTGGTTTTTACAAGGAATCTCCTTCCAGATTTATTGAAGGGCTGGTCCTTCATTGTCACAGGAGGTGTGTGTGTGTGTGTGTGTGTGTGTGTGTGATGGGGGTGGGGTACCTTTTTTGTTTTCTGCTAGTCAGGTTGTTTTCAACTCATTCCAGGTCAGGGTTCTCTGCCTTGGATGCACATTAGAATATCTGGGCAGCTTCGAAAAACCTCGATGCTCAAGCCACCTTCCAGAATAATTAAATCAGCATATATGGAAGTGGGACTCAGGCCTCATTATTTTTTTAAACCTCCCTAGGTGATTGATTCTAACATGCCCTCAAAGTTGGTAACTACTAATACAGGCTAAAATCCTAAAATGTGAGAAGGTTGAATTCCATTTCATGGAGGCTTGATTTTATATTTAAAAACAACAAAGCTTCCTAATCTGCAAATACATGTTTGTTTGTGTGAAACATACTCTATGAAAAAAATTTCATATAAACAAAACATGACCCAGATTTTTGTTGTTTTACCCCGTCTTACAGGGAAATCTAAAGGGTTAAATTAGTTGCTTCACAAATAGATCCAACTCTAACTATTGTAGAAAAAATATATGTATTCATTGTCGTGTTAGTCCCAAATTGAACACAAAGTTCAGAAAGCATTTTGGCTTGTATTTTTAGCTTAGCATAAAGCTCTTGGTCTGGGAGACAAATTTCAAAATAGTTTGTTGCCTAAAAATACACTTCCTGAAATGAACTTGAGGCCTGAGAGGGATGAATGTTGTTTTTTTTTTCTTCTATATTTAATGTTACCACAAGAAAGCAAATCTGAAATTTATATATGTTTGTATTTTTAGAGACCCAGGAAACAGGTGCTATGCCTAAGCGACAAGGAGGGTTTCGTGGCAAAGTGTGGATGACAGAAATCAAAAATTCACGGGGCAGGGAGAGACCATGGGAGGGCGTTGAAGTTGTTTGTCTGGCTGTAGGCAGGAGCATACTTGACACAGGGAGGAGATGAGGAGGCTCTCCTTAGGCCTTTCCAAGGGAGAGCCCTGGGAGAAGCACACCTCCCAGCTGCCTAATAGCCAGTGGCTGGTCCAGTGCTATAGGTGGTCTAGGCATGTAATCTTTCTTAGTCTAGCCTGAAAGTGTCTCTAAGTTCATGTTTGTTGACCAAATGCCTCATAACCTTGTCTTACTTCACTTGACTCTCTAAACTCAACCCTTTATTTATTTATTTTTTTAAGATTTTATTTATTTGTGTGAGAGAGAGAGAGAGACTGAGCACGAGCAGGGGGAACGGCAGGCAGAGGGAGAAGTAGGCTCCCCGCTGAGCAGGGAGCCCGATGCGGGGCTCGATCCCAGGACCCTGGGATCATGACGTGAGCCAAAGGCAGACACTTAACAGCTGAGCCACCCAGGCATCCCTAAACTCAACCCTTTAATTTCCACTTTTCCCAATAGAAATGGATCTCTTGGAGGAAGAAGATGGGGCAGGCACTGTTACATCTTTTTTAATGGTCTCTCAACATGTAGCATGTGTTTTGCTAAGAATGGTCTGCCTTATAATATGCTATAGATGACTGTGAATGAATATTGCATTTATAATCGCCACCCTCCCCATCTGAGTGAAGAAGTTCTATATCGTTTCCCACTTGGTATAAAGAGCCAAATGTGAACTTTTATTCAGTCCTTGTGTATTCACTATTCACTCACTCATTCAACAAATACTTTTGGATACCTTCTGTGGAGCAGGTCCTCTTCTTGACACTGGAGACCCAGTATGGAAATAAGGCAGACAAAAGCTCAAGGAGCTTGCATTCTGGTGGATAGATTATAAACAAGTAAGTGAGTGAGATAGTTGTGCAGGAGATAAAACAGAATCCTATGCCAGTTACTTGTGGGCTGCTTTAGGATGAAGAGGTGACATTAATTGGCGACCAGAAAGGGGACAAAGGGAATTGCAAGTGAAAGGCTCTGAGGAGGAAGGAACTTGGCTTCTTCCAGGGAGGCCCATGTGTCCTAAAAGGTAATGAGTAAGGAGTAAATATGGGTTGGTGGTGGGGGATGAAGTCAGAGAGGCAGCGGAGAGCAGACTCTCAAGGTGGAACTCAGCTTTTCCACACCTGCAGGACTCCAGTGCTCTGAACCTCGCCAATGTTTGGGATTCTGTCTCGGAGACAGTCAGTGTTGGTTAATCACCAGATTTTCCTCAAAGCAATTAGAACCAGTCTCTTTCTTTCTTTCTTTCTTTTTTTTTTTTTTTTAAGATTTTATTTATGTATTTGAGAGAGAGAGCACAGAGGGGAGAGAGAAGCAGACTCTCTGCTGAGCAGAGAGCCCGATGCAGGACTTGATCCCAGGACCCCGGGATCATGACCTGAACCAAAGGCAGACGCTTAACTGACTGAGCCACCTAGGCGCCCCTAGAACCAGTCTCTTGCAAAGAAGGCCCTTAGAGCTCTTCCTGTGCAGGTCAGGAGAACGAGGGCAGTGTCCTGCCTCACCTACAGTGTCTCCTCTGAGTTGGCCAACACCCTTTCGTGCACCGCACAGCTCTGCTCCATTGTGACCTGTCTCTGCCCATCTGGGTGGTGACTCTTGTCAGGATCCCGTATCCTCTGTGCTTCTCTCTATTTTGGGTTACCCTACCCTCATCTGTTTCCTTGTCTATCTACTCAACTAAAGGATAATTTCCCTAAGGTAGCATTCTCTGTGCTCCTAGCACCCAGACTATGCAGTGGACCAATCAGATCTATGTTTCTTGATTGAACGATTGTGTTTGGAGATAGAGTGCCTTATGGTAATCAAGGACAAAAGCATGAAGTTACTCAAACCTTCTCCCCCCAACCCCAACCATACCCCCCTGCCATGGTTTTCATTACAAATTGCCTACGTGAAGGAAATTCTAATCTGATGTGAAGGCATTATTTTGGTTCATTTGAAATTGCATAACATCATCAGGAATTCATTGGCAGGCTGCCTAGCAGTGAGATACTCATTTAATGTGTCTTTCTTTCCTCTTCTCAGTTAATAATAACATGATGGTCACTGACAACAATGGTGTCATCAAATTTCCACAATTGTGTAAATTTTGCGATGTGAGATCTTCCACCTGTGACAACCAGAAATCCTGCGTGAGCAACTGCAGCATTACATCCATCTGTGAGAAGCCACATGAAGTCTGTCTGGCTGTCTGGTAAGGTGGCCTTTGAAAATCTCCGTTTCCCCCCCCTTTTGTAAGTGATGTACACCAGGGTACATGGAGTCAGGGCTCTCTCCATGCCCCCTCACACATCCCTTTCTTTCAGGCCATCTCTCTTTCAAATGATTACATGTAATTTCCAGAGAGATTCTGTCCTTCTTCAGATACATACACACCCATGTGTATCTATATTTATGTGCGTGTGACAGGATATAAGATGACTGTTAATATTTACAATAAATCCGAGGCCCCTTCCCTGTATGAAGGAGAGACATTTGCCACTTGTCATTTTAATTGACACCTGCTTGGTACCCCAGAGGGACACCAGGAGCTTTGTTCTTCTGAGGCAATCTCTGTCTTGTTCTGTGGAAGGAGAGGAGATGAAAGGTGGGCTGTTGGAAGAGGAAAGCTTTTGTCCAAAAAAAAAAAAAAGGAAGCTTTTTGGAGAACCAGAAGAACAACCCATTCTTTACTCAGAAGTCCTGGCCAGGTCACTCACAGCACCACAGGCTACATGCAACATCTTCTTGGATCAACACTGTGTATTTCTCTTAGATCACATTCCCTCCATATTCTCTCTCTCCCCCTCCCTCCCTCCATATTCCCTTCATATTCTCTCTCTTTCTCTCTCCCTCCCTCCCTGTCCCTCTCCCTCTCATTCCCCCCACCTTAACACACACACACACACACACACACACACATACATGGTGCTCACAAATCCTTTGATTCCTTCATAGTTACAGACTGGGAGTATGAGCAAGAGATAAAAGGAAAATAGAGATTAAAAGAGCCCCCCTTTTATAAAAATGTATAAATTCGTTAATGAAATATAACATTTATAGACTTATTCTGATGTTTTGAATTTATCAGCCAATTTTTTTTTTTTTTAAGTAACCTATGTGTCTCCTGGTCAGTTGGCAAATGAGAATATAAACCCAAATATCTCCCCGCTCCTCGTTGGGGGAGTAAGTCTTTTGACCACATATAGTTAGACTTGATGATAGATCTGGAAACTTGCAAATTTCCATACATACTGCAGATGAACTAGTTTGGCAAGCACTAAAAGAATGTTAATAGCAGAGAGCTGTTGTGATACCTTGTTGTACCTGCCAACTTCATTCAGGTCCAGTTCTGAGCAATGCCTTTGCAAAAGGGATTTTGACAAAGATCATGTCCAGAGGCAAAGGGGCCAGTATGATTGAGGGCTTAGGAAGTTGACGATGTGAGGAATGGCTGATGGAATCAGACACAGCAAGTCCAGTAGAGAGAAGACATGGATGAGTTCTGTTAAGAGATACTGGACGGGCTCTCAAGTGGAAAATATAAGAAACTTGTTCTGTGTAATCCTGAAGGGCAGAAAGAGGATCCATAAAATTTACCAGGGGACAGACTTCAGTATAAGTTTAAACATTTTCACAAATGTGGTTTCCCAACAGCAAAACAGGCTTCCTCCTCTGAGGAGTCAAAGTTCAGGAGATGCTGGGGGACCACCCATCAAGTCTAGTGCAGGAAAGACTGAGACACCAGATTGGGTGACCTCAGCGCTTCCTTCTTTGCTTCTGTTCTCTGCTGATCATCTTAACTTGTATATGCACTGTGACAGGAGAGCTTACTTCTGCTACCCCAAAAAGGCTCATCTAATAAAGACGTTTTTTTCTTGACCCACCGTACAAACCCCAGCGATTGAATGTGAATCAAGTCTCTCTAGGATTCCAGTCTTTGGAATGAAGCATTATGTTACTCGCTGTCTCAGGAAATGTGAGCATGTAGGGAAGAGGAAACCTCCCTGTCTCCTCACTGTTCCCACCGTAAAGAGTTAATGCAGTGAATGTTGTTTTTACCTGTCTCGGCAGAGACAAATACTCCTGTGGAGTGGAATGTAAGGAGGGAGAAAGGGAAGTGAGAGGTGCTGTGGTACACCTCGCTGATCACCCTCAGCACTGAGGCACTCCCCCCTCAACGACTGGCAGCAGTAGCTGCTGAAGGATCACCCCGAGTCCCTCCAGGGGACTACCCCCACCCCCACCCCCACAGACTGGAGCTTCTTCCCTCATTTGGCTCCTCCTCAAGTTTGCCCCTCTCCATTGGCAGCCAGCATCCCATGACTGGTTGATGCCAGAGTCCAAAATGTCTGGCCACTTGGCCTCCTTCGGGATGGCTCTGACCGGCCATCTTAGCTTCACGGCTTCCAAGGGATCAGTGAGTCGGTTGCTGCGATCTGCATCGTGGCTCCACCCCCACTGTGTGCGGGGTGCTGCTTCCCTTACTGGTGCCTCTCCGAAAACTCTCTGCACAGAAATCTCACAGCCTTAAGGTCTGTTTCCAGGGAACCCAAACTAACAGCCAGATGTGGAAACTGAAAGGCTCTACCCTGGTAATACATTGCAGTGCCTTTATGAGTCTTAGCTTTCTTTTCATTCATTCGCCGATTTGTTTGTTCATTTAACTGATGGCAGTTATGCACCCATACCATGTCAAATGTGTAAGTCCTTTCCAAGGATAAAAATCTTGTGGAACCAAAATTAATTTTATTATCGTGGTTCTTTTGTGAGTGGATAGTGGCAAACCTCTTCAGTGGCTCAGGGCAAATGTTTCAGGACAAAGGATAAGTCTGTATTTGGTTCATTGTATTTTCCCTTCTTATGCTCAACTGTATCCAAAGGTATTTTGCAAAGTCAGCTCTGCCTGCCAGGGAGCACTATTACAGGAGTGAGTGGAGAAAGAAGTTAAGGACTTTCCCCAGGCTCAAGTATTCTAACTGAATTTCCTCTCTGCAATTTTAGTCCTCTAAGCTGCAAGGGGGTGGAAGGCAAGAGGCTCTGGAAGAGCTGCCCAAGAGTTATAGAGTAGCTTTACATCAGGACTCAGTTCCTTCTTCATTCCATTCCTTGGCCTCTAGAAGCTTCCCAAGGAAGAGACATCATGCTTTTACCTGGGGGCACCGAAGACTCAGCGTGCCTTCATTTTGTTACCCAGACCAGAAAACAACCCTTGTTGGGCGTGTGCGTGCGCGCACACGCGCACGTGCACACACACCACTGTGGGGACAGGGAGGAAGGTGCTCTTGTTTCATGGCTGCCATTTTTGCCAAGACTTCCCAGGAAGGGAAGGGGTTAAGGATAAATGGATTTTTAAACATACATAGTTTGTTGTGTGATCACGCCTTCCCTGCTAGCCACGCTAGAATAAGAATTCCAACTGTGGCGTTTCCTTTACCAGTAGAGACCTGCTTAGCAAGGGCTTGCTCCTTTTGTACCCACTTGAGTGTTAGTTCCAGAACCAGAACCCTTGAACTCCTTCACAATGGCACGCATGGCTCTGCTGGAGTCAGCTCTGGGTTGCATGGAACTCAGCCACATTGACTCCATTCCTGGCTGGACTGTTCCATCTGCACCCTCACTTCTGCTCTTCTTATCCCCTTGTTGACATATCATCCTTTCGTGTCCCTAGTGGTGGTGCCATCAAAATTACTCTTTCACTGTGGATATGGCCCTGCCTGTTTTCCAGGTGAAGGCTGTATTTTCGCTGCTTCTTGCCTCCAACCTGCCTGCCATTTTGTTTGCTGCAAGCAGTCAGCTTGTGGGTGGGGGGGACGGGAGCGGCTGGGTGTGTGTGAACAGGCATGCAGGCACATATGGACCCTCAACTGCCGGCACTCAGAATCCTTCCCAGGGAAGATTATGTTCGCAAAACTGACCACCATTCGGGCCAGATTACCCCTTCCCTAGACTCCCCCTCCAGATGGAGAGAAGACTATTCAAGACAACAGGTATTTTGCATCTGAAATGGTCAGAGATGAGAGGAAAGAGGTCAGCCCAACCTTGGTGCTGGACAGAACCATCCAAGATGGCACGTTTATGAGAGAAGCAGATTGAAAGAGGCAGAGACGATACACTTTCCCAAGGATGCCAGAGTTTTATTTTGGCTTTTGCAATTATAATAGTGGGCATTAATCATGTCATTTTTAAATGTACTGTACACATAGAGCCCACTGAGCACTTTCTAGGGCCTCAGTCAAATGCCACGGGAGAGCTTCTTAGAGCCCTTAGCTGGGTTAGGCTTCAGACACGTGAAGTGAAGGGATCCTACATGTAGACGTAATTGGTTCATGGCAGTGTAAAATATTTCACTGAACTATAAATGAAGAACCCCGTGCAGTTCTTTCCCATGTGTTTCCATTTCTTCCCCTTCCGTTCCTTTCTGTGAGGCGGGGAAACTGCCAATGCTTCATCTAGGAAGTGTGTTCCGTGCCTTCCGCACAGCCTGCTGCCGACATGGGTTACGCCCTCACACGGAGCCCTCTGGGGCCCAGCAAACAGACGCGGGAACGGCCACGGCGTTCCCAGGAATGCTCTTGGAGCGCAGTTGAGCTAGATGTGACCCTGTCCCTGTGAGATAAGACCGGGGACGCGGTGTGAGCCTGGCAGGGTGTTCAGGACGGAAGGTTTAACCCTGAGGACCTCGCAGTCTTCGGCTTACCATGCCTTCCTCTCTCTTGGTTTAATTAAGATTTAAAGCGTAAGGTTCTCCAGCTGGACAGCCCCCAGGGAAAGCCTTCATGTTTACACTCAAAACGCAATGGAAAAAGCGAAATGGGTAGAAAAATCACAGGAGACTAGAGGACAACCTGTTAACGTGGGAGAACAGGAACCAGCTGCCGTTGTTCAAAAAGCTTTGGGAAGGAAATATGGTCCAGATTGCTTTTCTGTCCAGGGGGCCATATTCATCCATTCTCTTTCTTCTCCTCTCTCCCCTGCCATGAACTTCTGCACCCTAGGAGAAAGAATGATGAGAACATAACACTAGAGACGCTTTGCCATGACCCCAAGGACACCTACCATGGAATCGTTCTCGAAGATGCTGCTTCTCCAAAGTGTATTATGAAGGAAAAAAAGGTGTTGGGCGAGACTTTCTTTATGTGTTCCTGTAGCTCCGACGAGTGCAATGACTATATCATCTTTTCCGAAGGTGAGTGTTCTTCCCTCGAGGGTCAGGAACCCAGCTTCCTCTGTGTCCATCTCTGTGTCCCTGGTCCGAGGTCTCAGACTCCGTCTTCTGGGACTGGAGAGGGAGCTTACACTCTGTGGATTAGGAACCCAGTCACCAGGCGGGACGAGGTGCTTCAGGAGTGATAGGGTTCATTCTGGCCCATAGCCAGTCTGGCTTATAGGACCCACATTATCATTTGCCTTCAACCGACAGTGGTGGTTCTTCACGCAGTCCCTGGAGTGGCAGCAGCAGCATCACCTGAGAAATTTCCAGCAACACAGAATCTGGGGCCCCACCCCAGCCTGTGGAAGTAGAAACTCTGGGTGCGGGCCCCGCAGTCTGTGTTTGAGCAAGCCCTCCAGGGGATTCTGATGCTGCTCAAATTTGAGAAATGCCGGTCTGGAGATTGGAGGAGGCTGTTGGATACTGGAGGGAGACTTATTTGGAATGAGCTCAGGTGGTTTTGTGTACATGTTCTTAGGATTTGTCTGAAGAGTACTTGTTAATACTCCCATCTGAGAGAAGGACTGAAATGCAGAGGGCAAGTAACGAGCCAGGGTTTGCCCATGGAGGCAGTGAAAGGCGAGGTTAGATGCTAGCCTCCCTCTTTGAAGTTCAGGATTCGCTCAGCTTGAAAGGAGGGCACACACTGCTCCTTCAGTTTAAAACATTATTCAGTGATTTTCAACTACAAAATAGTGTATGTTCCTTACCAAAAATTCAAACAGTCCAACATGTAAATATTTTTAAATGGAAGTACATGAGCCTCATCCCCTCACTCCCGACCCAACAGATAATCAGTGTGGATAGTTTGTTGGATGCATACTTCTCTCTATTATTCATTTATATTATCCCTCCTTACCTCCTCTCTTTCCCTATTTCCTCCCTTTCTCCCTTCTTCCCTTCTTTAATCCATGTATCCATCCATCTATCCATCTATCCATCTATCCGTCCATCTGTCTGTCCACCCGTCCATCCATCCACCTCTCAGTGCAAATAGTTGATCATACAGTAAATATTATTTGATAATATTTTTTCACCCAACCACTTTTACTCCTCCTTTTAAACAAGACAATACATATGGATATACTACATGCCTCTTAATTATTGTCTAGAAATTCCATAATATGGATTATCTTCTCTGACTGATTTAACCATTCCCCTATTGGTAGATTATTAAGGTGTCTCCATTTTTCCTACATTGAATATCTTTGTAAAAGTGTCTTATACATTTGTGCTAATATTTCTGCAAAATAAGACTTGAATTTCATTTCTAGAAATGAAATTTTGGATCAGAAGTTATACACATTTTAAGTCTGGATAACCACTGCTAAACTATTCTCCTCCCCACAAAGATACCTGAGTATACAGATTTCCATGTCCCTTCTTTGACACTGGATATCATAAGCCTTTTAATTTTGCCAGTCCGATAGTGAAAATAATATTCTCTTGGTTTTAGGAATATAAATTCAGAGTGGGGAAAGATTATTTTACCCAAAAATAGGTCTGATTCAATAAAAGATTTGTTTAGAACATAAGTTCTGGGCTTAACACACTATCCCTGCTACTATGTATATCCCAACTATGGAAAATGATGTCTCATGCTTTGTGTTTGGTGCCCGCCCTCACTGCTGACCCACCTTTTTCTCTCTCTGTGTCCTTCACCTACTGCCATTTCCCTGCTCTTCTTGTCCAACCCCTTACCAATGCTAACTTCTCAGTGTCCAAAGTCAGACATGCTCATCTTGTCAGCACAACACTTTCTAAAATCACTCATCCTATATACTCCATTTCTTGCATTTTTCTTATGTAATTCGAGTTAGGAGGGAAGATGTAACTATATTAAATCACGCTAAAGCATGGTAACACCTGATATCCTGACTTAACCTGTAAACTTTCCCCAAGTAGTTCACTTTTTCAAAGAACTCCAGTTTAAGCCAAAGGAATTAATCTCTAATAGCAGAATATCCAAACAAGTTTATTACCATCCATGAAACTTTTCTCTCCTTTTGCATACTGGCTTATCCACAATGGAAGAGGTTATTTTGTCTAAAGGGACAAAAGTTAATAAATGGCCTGTAAGTTGGAGATAGATATATAGATTAGATAGATAGATAGATAGATAGATAGATAGATAGATATAGATATAGATGTATACAATTACTATAAGCTCTTAAGAGATGCATGACTTCAGTTTTCAGTGTATTTCAACTCAGGTGATAATCATGGGCCCATGTCTATATTTTCCCTCTTATTCATTATCAGACTGTTTCTTTCCCTATGAGTCGGGATAATCAGCATAAAGGCAGTTTCTCATTGTACAGCTCAGGAAATCCAGAGCAGCTGATGCCTCAGTTGCGGGATGACTTCAGAGTCTCCTAAAATGCTCCAGTGTTTGCTTTTTAGACATCTCCCTTCTCTGCAGTGGGATAATTCCCCCACCTAAAACACCCCATTTGGGGACCCACTTCCCCTCTCATTGCCACCATCTGTCCCTTACACTGAGGAATGAAATCTCTTGAAACAATTTTTATTTCTCCACTGTGAGTCAAATAAGATGTCAAATACAAACACTCTAAAGTGTTTCATGCTGTATTTTTATTAGTACAGTACTCTGTTCTTGTTGCCAGATTTCTGATCTGCAAGTACAGCGAATGATAATTACTTACGTCTTCCATTTTTCTTAAAAATTTGAGGGAAAGGGCGCCTGGGTGGCGTTAAGCATCCGTTAAGCGTCCGACTCTTGATTTCAGCTCAGGTCATGATCTCAGGGTCGTGGGATGGAGCCCCGCCTTGGGCTCCGTGCTCAGTGGGGGATTCTGCTTGAGATTCTCTCTCTTCCTCCCCCTCTGCCCCTACCTCCCGTGATTTCAATCTCTCTCTAAAATAAGTAATTTAAAAAAAAATTAAGGGAAAAAGATGAGCCACAAGATTTTCTTTTTAAATGCACATCTTTATTTTCAGTGCTATTATTCGTGATAGCTGACATTCAGAGAGAATGGATCCTCTCTCTTGCCAAAAGGTGTTGTGTAGAATTCCGGGGCGTCAGGGTCTGCCCCCTGGACTCACCCAGACCTCAGATTCCAGCTAGAAGAGCGGCTATTTGTGTTAGTCCTTATTGATGGCCTAGTGACAACTTTTCGTTAGAGGAGACCTGCCAGGCTCCAAGCCGGAGCATAGCATGCGGGAAGAGGGACCCCGGAGCCAACAGCTGCTCTCTTTACTTGCAGATGACATATCCACTTTGCAAAGACATTCTGTGGTTATTGATCTCCCACTGAACCTTTAAGAATCAAACAAAACCACTCAGTTTTATTCATTCCATCAACGGTTTCCAAGGGCAGTAAAGACCCTTCATTTGCGGAGCCCTGAGCAAGATGACTTTTGCTGTTTTGGGAAAGAGAGAAATAGTGTCGTGTAACTGGTCAAGAGTGAGAGCCCGAGATGGCTTTCCCTGCACTGAAGGCCCGACCTGCTACTTTGCCACCTTGGGCCAGTTACCTGGTGTCTCCATGCTTCCATCCTCTCGTGTGTGAAATGGAAATGGGCGGGGGGGGGGGGGGGTGAGGGTGTCGTGACATTGTCAGGATTGAATAGATGGATGCATGCAGAGCATTTGCATCCGTGCCCAGTCCAGCGTGAGGAGTCACCGTTGGCTGCTAGTATTCTGTGGGCTCTTTGTACAGGGTCTGGGACTTTTGCGTGAGCCGTGGACAGGACCATGCGGCGCTGAGGTCGTATAGCTGACTTTCGACCCTGGCGTTCCGGCAGAGCATTCAGACCCTGCCAGGTATCTGTGCCTCATCCTCCACATGCCTTCGCAGAGGTGAGGGGAGAATGTCGAGTCTAGGGTTTCTAATCACAGCTAACCACATCCCTGACCTCACCGGATGATATGTCAAATGAGGCACCTTGTTCCTGTTTTGACTCAGAATCACAGCAAGAGGCAGCTAAATAAAACTGGAAAGACTCACAAGTGCCTCTCAGATCAGTGATGAGGGCAATCACACTGTCCTTGCTAAAGAGATTCACTCTTTTCTTCAGCAAAAACCTTGCTTCGGGCCCCACGCCCTTCTCACTGAATGGCCGTGCCACTGTCGACCCCCTAGTGCTGATAGCGGGACCTATGGCCCCCGGGGTTGGCCGTGGGGGGTAAAGAAGGGGATGCTGGGAGAGCCAGGCTCGGTGGCCGGCACACAGTAGGTGCCTTCTGTCTTACTCCTTCCTCCCTGGGGAAGGGGAACACTGCCGAGGAGCACAAGTCTTCTGAATGCTGAAAACCTGTCATACCCAAAGTCTTGGCTCACCAGCAGTGGTGGCCTTACCAGGGAGCTTGTAAGATGTACGCAGCCTCCTGGACCTATCGCACCATCATCTGCCCTGTAACAATGTCCTTGGTGATTTCTTTGCGCATTGAAGGGTGAAAAGCACTGGTGTGAACTCACCCAGCTAGGCATGGAACCAGGGATGGGTCTTGTTAAGTTCATGCTGGTGACTTGCCGAGCTAATCAGCCCAAGAGGACCACATTTGGTCTAAAACCTGGTCATTTAGAGATGAGCTAAAGATCCTGTACTCAGTCCATTCATGTATCGCGTAGCAGAACTCCCCAGTGAAATGTGGGTGACTTTCAACAGTGATAGTAAAGGTCATTCTTTTATATACCCCACAGACTTTGCGCTAGCAAATGCATGTAGATATCAAGCACCTTTTAGGTAACATTTCTTTGGCCTCCATGATAATATTTATGTTAATTGGTCTGTGGGATTGTCCCCTAAATTTCCCAAAGCAAGAAGACATTTAGGGATGCTTTTAAGATATTTTTCTGAATTAGGTCTACTGAGGAGCTGTTTGGTAGCCCTGGGCAGCCCTGGCCAAGTAATAGAGTAACATTAAAAAGAGTTTGCCTGGGGTGCCTGGGTGGCTCATTCGGTTAAGCAGCTGCCTTTGGCTCAGGTCATGATCCCAGGGTCCTGGGATCGAGCCCCTCATCGGGCTCCCTGCCCAGCAGAGAGCCTGCTTCTCCCTTTCCCTCTGCCTGCTGCTCTGCCTCCTGCTCTGCCTACTTGTGCTATCTCTCTGTCAAATAAATAAATTTAAAAAAATGTTAAAAAAAAAAAAGAGTTTGCCTGAATCAGTTTGTTCCTTAGTTGTTTGTTCTGATCATCTGCTGGAGCTGGGTACGTGGAAAGCAAGAAGGTAACTTATAGGAGCTTCCAGCCCCCAATGACTGGACCCCTGGCCATTCCACCTTTCTCCCTGACTTGGAGCTGAACTGCTCATTCCAGAAATCGAGAGGCACCATGGCTCTGCAGGAAAGGGAATTAGCATTAAACTCAAGTCCTGAACTTTGAAAAGTCTGGTTTCAAGGCAGAGACCCAGCCCCTTCCTTAACTGAAGAGCCAGTAAGCTGACACCTTGTCCAAGGCCCAGGCTCTGGAAATTCATAGAATAATTAGAACATCAACAGGGATGATCACTGCCCTTGGTTGAGAATCTATGATAGATTGGTCACCTGTACTAACCACTTGCAGATATGTTGTCTTGTGTCCTAGAGTTATATATATTTAAGAGTCATTCATTTATTTTAGAGAGGGGGAAGGGACAGAGGGAGAGAGAGAGAGAGAAAGAATCCCAAGCAAACAAGCCCCCCCACGCAGGGCCTGATCCTGCGACCCTGAGATCATGACCTGAGCCGAAATCAAGAGTCGGACACTTAACCGACTGAGCCACCCAGGCACCTCTAGAAATCTATTATTTTTCTGACATCATGTTTTAGCATTTTTTTTTCAGCTTTATTGAGGTATAATAGGCAAATACAATTGTAAGATATTTAAAGTATACACATACAGGGGCGCCTGGGTGGCTCAGTCGGTTAAGCGTCTGCCTTTGGCTCGGGTCGTGATCCCAGGGTCCTGGGATCGAGCCCTGCATCAGGCTCCCTGCTCAGCGGGGGGTCTGCTTCTCCCTCTCCAGCTCCCCCTGCTTGTGCTCTCTTTCTCTCTCTGTCAAGTAAATAAATAAAATCTTTTTAAAAAAGTATACACATACATTATGAAGGGATTCCTGTCATCTAGGTAATAACATCCATCACCTCACATATTTATTTGTGTGTGAGAGAACATTTAAATTCTACTCTTTTAGCAAATTTCAATTATACAAGACCATTATCAACTATACTCACTGTGTTTTACATTAGATCTTCTAACCTTATTCACCTTATAGCTGAAAGTTTGTACCCTTTTATCAACCTCTCTCTATTTCTCCCACCCTCCAGCCTCTGCCAACTACTTTTCTACTTTCTATGAGTTTGACTTTTTTTTTTAGGAGTCCACATGTAAGTGGTACTATGCAGTATTTGTCTTTCTGTGTCTGGCTTGTTTTACTTAGCCTAATGCCCTCAAGGTCCATCCATGTTGTTGTGAATGGCAGAATTCCCTTCTTTCCTATAGCTGAGTAATACTCCATTGTGTGTGTGTGTGTGTGTGTACTCCATATCTTTTTTATCCAGTCACCCATTAATGGACACTTAGGTTGTTTCTATATCTCAGCCATTGTGGATAATGCGGCAGTGAATATGGGAGTGCAGATAGATCTTCAAGATCGTGTTTTCATTTCCTTTGGTTATTTACTCTGAAGTGGGATTGCTGGATCATATGGTATTTCTATTTTTAATTTTTTGAGGAGCCTCCATACTGATTTCCATGGCGGCTGCACCGATGTACATTCCCACCAAGGGTGCAAAAAAGTTTCCTTTTCTCTACTTCCTTGCCAACACTTGTTATTTCCTGACTTTTTGGACTCATAATTTTTTATGCTGAGGTGAGTCCCATGAAATAAGCTCATCTACACTTTTCATTTTACTTATAAAGAAATGGGTCTCCATAGAGTGACATGAGTTTCCCAAGATCTCACAGTTGGTTCTTCACCTTTTGCCCACAGAGAACCAGAGAATCTTGTGTCTTCTTCAGGGAATGCCCTTACCCTTCCACAGTCAGGTCGGGTGGGGGCGCTGTATGCTTTTCATCAGGCTTACACCCATGGCGGTTTGCGCCCCTCGCCTCAGAGGCTGCCTGTTCTGTGGGCACAGGACTGGTCGCTGAAGTACAGACTCACCGTTCAGCAAATCCTTGGCAAGACGTGCAACCTCAGGCTGACATTCTTCACGGGCTTGTGAGAAATGATGTTTATAACGTAAAGGATGGCCAGCAGGCTGCTCATCTTTTGAGAAGCTCATGGTTCCCCCCCAGTAAGATGATCTGAGTGCAAATCCCCACTAAGCCACTTATAAACTCTCCCTGAGTGAACCACTTCACCTCTGTTTTCCCCTCTGAAAAACAGGGATAGAAATCGTGCTTCTTTGGACAGGATTCTTGTGAGGATAAGTGACCTTATTCATGTAGGGGACTTAGAAGTAGTACCTGGCCCAGAGCAAGTCTTCAATAAACTTCGGCTGTAAATAGTTACTATTGCTCCCCTAGATTCAAATGTCTTAACATTGGATTTAGCCAGATGAGCAAGGAGCTTTAAGAAGTGAAATCAGGGGGAAATGTTCACTGTGAGGAATACTGTTGGGGAAACGATTGCATTGAATTTTTCTATCCGCGAGGAAGCCAGGAGAAATTTCTCTCAGCTGTCCCCCTTAGAAAGAGTGTTTCCCTCAGGGGGTCCTGTTCGTTTCTGACCTTAAGGACACTTTGAAGCATATAGAGTAGAGGTCAGCAAACTTCTTTGCTAGAGGACCTGTTAGTAAATATTTTTTTGGTTTTGCAGGCCCTAGAGCCTCTCCCTGTCCCAGCTACTCAGCTCTGCTGTGGAAGCAGCCAGAGACGGCGTATAAACAATTGGATGCAGCTGTGTTCCAATAACACTTCATTTACAAAAACAGACTTCAACCCATGACGTAGATCATGTTTTTTGTACATCCCCCTTCGGTACCGACTAAGTCATGCTTCTAGCAAGTACGTGGCTCCTGACAACACCACTGCTTGCCTTGTATTCCACATTTATCTTCTTGTTATCTTCATTCCACCCCCCCCTACACCTTTTATTTTCTTGTCTTCCTTCCCTACTATACCTATCTATAGGTTACATGAGAATTTTTTTTGTTAAACAGGATGGAACTATCAGTAAATAACATCAATTATATGTAGTCAACTTAGACACGAGGACTCTGGCAACCACTTCTGACTCCAAGTTCAACCCATGTGGTTAAACAGAGAAACAGACCTTCCGAAGTCGGCTGCCGCCCAGTGTGCGTTCATTGCTGACGTCCCAGCTACGTGCAGACTTTTGCAGTTAGCATGCCCTTAAACCCGAGAGGCTGAGTGGAGAGGAGACAAGGGCTCCCAGTAGCCACAGAGTTTCATTCCTTCCTCTCTCATTGTAGAATTTCTTTTAAATGAAAACAGCCTCTCTGGTTTGCAGGCCTAACTCTGGCAGGAAGACAAATGATTTTTTTTTTTACAGTATCAGACGCGCGGTTTCCTGTCTATGTTTAACTTGCTAGCAGAACATCTCAGCCAGCTGGTTCCCCCTGGACCTATCGTGACCTTAATCACGTGGCCTCACGCCATCCCGCAAACCCACTCTGTGTATTGATCACATGTCTTGCTGCACTGTATTGACTCGTATTGGTTTCTGAGTCAGAAACAAACTAGGAGCGTGGCCCACTCTCTCTTAAATCCCACTTTGTGTTGGTTCTGTCCCAGCATCTCGGAACTGGCTTCTCAGCTCTTGCGTGGAAGAAATGCGAAGAATAAGTGGTGCTTTGGCAGCTGTGGGACTTCTGGGTGCGCTGCCTTTGAACTGTGCAGTCGCTACTCAAAATAGCTGGCTCGCCGTTCTTGTTTTAGGAGAAACAAACCAGATTGACTTTCCGGTCGAAATGCAGAAGACAAAAGTAAGCGTGGAAATATGGTTGCGAAGAGTTGTTAGAAGAGGAAGAAAATTATGGATGGAAGTCCCTGGTTTCATTCCTGGGAAGAGAAATCAGTTATTTGAGGTGATGACTCAGGCCTGAAGGGGCCTTGGGTTGTGAACGGGCTAGGTCACAAAGCATGTTCTGAATCTGTGAATACAACCCGTGTCTGGCCAAGGAAATAATAAAGATCGTACTTGCCAGAGGGCATCGTGACTCAGTCGAGTGAAGCTTAGAATGTATTTGTAGCGTCTTCAGGCAAAGCAACTCGCTTCTGTAGATTTTTTTTTTCCCTAAGCAGCACAGTAAACAAAGATGCTCTGAGGCTACATGTGGTTGCCTGTTGTGACTATTTCCACGCTGGAACCTCATTTAGATGTGAATCATGGCAGAGTGGAATCCAGGAAGGACACTCTCTGTCTCGAATCCCAGCCACTGGATATGAGTGACCAGTTAAACAGTTGGCCTGATAAGGTGGTATGTCTGCAGTCTCTCCTCACCCCCATGACCACCTCGTGTTCCACAAACAGCACACGGATGAGTGACGGCAAAAGGGTCCACGGAGACCCTTTTGCTACTTTACAAGTGTCCCAGTGTCCCACCAGTGGAAAAACACCAGCGAGCTAGCTAACCACCATGAAATTGACTTTCATTTTCACTCACACTAAACCCACCAGTTGGACATCTGGCTGACATGCTTTTGGAAAACGTTTTCTGATCCTGAAATCACTCCTGCACGGGGCTAATTATGCAGAATATCAAATTTACCAGCCGTCATTATACAGTCATTAAGAAGGAACCATTTTGTTGATCTTTGGCTTTAGAGAACAGCATGAAAACCAGTAAGTGGATGTACAGGAAGGCCACTTTGACTTAATGTAAAGAATAAATTTTGAAATATCCCGGTGTTTAGACCTTATCCTCGTAGATCTGCAGCTAGATCTCTTGGGATTAGATTATGGAATGATTTACAGAGGAGTGGGGTCTCTCTGTTGTAACATTTCATCATTTCAAGGACATAATTCATATTTTTACTTTGAAAAAATATACCTCGTGTTCCCTCATTAGGATATAGCTGGTTCCACTGTCAAGAACAGTCGATCCTAAATATAGGCATTAAAATTCCTTCCATTCCTTCCTTGTTCAGGTCCCATCCTATTCCGAATACCTATTTTTCCCATCCAGCTGAAGTCATGGTTCTCTGCCTTGGCTGCACTTTGGGAACAACTGAGAGTCTTTAAAAACTACTCATTAACTGGGTCTTAGCCCTGCAGTTTCAGACTTAATTGGTCTGAGGCCTGGTATCAGGATTTAAAAAAAAAAACTCCCCAAGATATTCTAATATGCAGCCAATGTTGGGAACCAGTGACCTCAAGACAGTTTGTTCTGCCAAATATTTTTATATTTTTCATCATGTTCCTCACACAACCTGGAAAAGGATGGTAACAATTAAGAGAATGACAACCACCACAGGATGTAGCTGAAATTCAGCCTTCTAGATTAGAGGAGAAGAGCAACCAAAAACAATTTACCTGTACCACATCCCTGAGGAATAATAGGATCCTTTAATACAGGATGATACTGTGCTTTTCATAGCTTATAATAGTTGCTTCCGAACAAGGCCAAGTGCCTCCTCACTGGGTGGAGGCATCTGTGGTTTTAGAACTGATGAAATTTTACATTCAGAGCAGGTCTGTGTTAAACCTCAAAGTGTGACTGGAAGGTTAGATGGCAAATTTGGAGTGTCACTGCTCTAGCAAAGACAAGTGAGGGGAGGCAGTATGCATAATCGCAGGAGGTGAAGATCCTCAGGAGGATCTGCGACAAGCTGTGGTTCACGTGGAAGGTCAGAGGAGAAGTAAGGATGTGTTTCAAGTGGCCAAAGGGAGATCGATAGTGGGGATAATTAACATGCTTTTCTAAAGTGGGCTGGTCTCCCTGTTGGAGAAGATATTGAAATACCTTACTATATCTCTGCTTTCAGGTTTTATGAGAACATGAAGGGCCCCTAGATGGAATAAGAAGATGTCGTCCAGATAGGCAGCCCTAAAAAGAATAGAAGAACGAGGGCAGGTGGGGGAGCCTAACATGACCCAAGTTAAGTGGTCAGGCTGCAGCTCTGTTGGTGGAGAAATAGGCATTCGTAAGACATGTGATCATTTCTTGGGCAAAGTCTGGCATGATTTTGGCTCTCTATTATGTTGGTTGCCCTCCGAAAGCTACAGCAACAAAAGTAGCAAGAATCTATATCCCAAGGAGGAACATGAATGATGATAAGCACAATGGAAGGAATGCCTACTACAGCAGAGACAGAATCAGGGTTTTAATTGCCTGGAATGACCAGTGATATGAAACTTAATGGATTCATGGAAAGTCAGGCCTATAGGTCTAGGCGATCGATTGCAGAACAGTAGCTCATCCAAAGCTGGCTTGGCATCTATTCATGTGATAAAGACCCTGGGGCTTACAAGTGAGTTAAGGTCATTTTGAATTGAGGGTGATTTGGCCGAGAGTATCAAAACAAAACAACAGAACCAACCGACCAACCAATAATAGTCTTCAACTGCACTCATCAGAAGGGCCGGCGAGAGTCCCAATGTAATCTTTGCTACACAGATTACATTCCAAGTATGGTGGCTGGGTCTGGCGAAACATGGAGAATCTGGAAGAGCAAGAATGATTTCAGAGAATAGATCACTTTACACTTAGAAAAGGGGCCTGGCATTTAGTGGGTGCCTGCTCTAAGCTGGGCAGGCCAACTTTAGAGTCTGATATATAAGTCTTTTGAAGAGCGATCAAAGGAAACAGAGATGTGCAACCTGAAAAATAAGTGATTTAGGGAAACAGATGAAATGCTTACCAAGTGTTTAAGAACTGTCATCAATCCCACAGAAGAAGAAGCCATTTTGTTGTCTTTTGCTTTAGAGAACAGCATGAAAACCAGTAAGTAGACGAGCAGGAGGCCTCATTTGATTTAATATAAAGAGTAAATTTGTAAATATCCCAATGTTTGGACTTTATCCTAATAGATCTATAGCTAGATCTATTGGGATTAGATTATGGGATGATTTAAAGAGAAGTGTGGTCCCTCTGTTGTAACATTTCAGCCAGAGTTTTGATCTCAGGAATATTCCAGAAGAGGTTGTCATACCAGACTGGATTACTTGCAAGGTACTTTTGTTGGGGAGAACGGTAGGAAGGAAATAATGTAAGGTAGACAATGGAATGGGGTGCAAAGGTTAGGGAATGGCTTAGTTTTGAAATATGTATAATTGGAATAAAGCAATCACAAGGACAGGAGGAAAGACCTGGTCCATTATTTTGGAAAAAATTATCCTCAAAGTCTGTCCAGAATGTCAAACAGTCCTGTCAGTATTCTGGAAGCTAAATTCAATCCTGTATGCCCAGTGAGCTTACTGTCCTTCTGTTGTTTAATTAAAATGATTTCTTGTTTTTTGCCTGAATTTAGTTGTTTGCTTTTTGTTGAGACGATGGATGAGGAGTCCGATCTCGTTTCGCACTCCTGCTGCAGTTGATTTCGTAAATTCTAATGGACCATTTCCTCACCGGCTAGCACAGAATACAATTCTACGAGGGCTTTGCAGACAGGTCCCCAATGAATTTTCTATGCGAGAGGGAATCCTCTTTATGGCAGAGGACCAAGGAACTTGGCCCATGTTTGCTAAAGCCCCACTTCTCAAATTCGACTGTGTAAATGAAGCAACTAGAGAACTTTGTAAAATGCAGATTCTGATTCAGGAATTTAGGACAGGGCTGAGATTCTGCATTTCAAATAAGTACCCTGCTGAGCTTATTAGTCTGGGGAACACATTTGTTTTTGTTTGTTTTTTACTTTTTTATTTGAGTATAGTTGATACACAGTGCTACATTAGTTTTGGGTGTACAACTGGGGAACACTCTTTGAGCAGCAGAGTGCCAGGAGATTCTTTCTGTATCATGCCACCAACATTTTTACAAGACCGGTGCTCTAACCACTGAGCTATGGGGACTTCTCGCCACCAGAATTTTTAAAAATGCAGAAAATGTTGATAAGATATCAGAACTCCTGAGTTAGGAAGTGTGAGTGTGTGTGTGTGTAAAATATGGTGGCTTGGTGTGTGTGTACGTGTGTGAGATGGGGCAAGAACAGGAGAAAACTGATAAGGATATGGGATATAACAGAATCAAGAGAGAAAATTTGCTGGGCTTCTTATGAAAGCCTTTATCTCACTGTCTGGGGGTCCCAGCGTACAGCCGTGGCTCTGTAATACTTGCTTTGCATGTTGAATGAACATACGTGAAACATACTCAGTGAATGTATATGAGATATCAGTATCTCTGGTTCACTTTCGTCATTTTCTTTATTGTAACTGGGTCCAGCTTCATTAGGCTTCATTCAACTGAGTTATGTCCTGGGGAGGACGACGTCCAAAACCAAAAAGCACACGCCTCCATTTTCCCAGGATAGCCAGACGACCTCCTGACTTCCCTAAATGAGCCTTCTACCATAGAGTTGCTATTTCACTTCAAACTCTTAAAGTCTATGCTGTCTTAAACTTATTTCCGACAAGGTGCTATTGCTTCACTTTTTCAAGAAAGAGAATCTTGCAGCTCAGATAGTCACGGGGAAAATGGATTCTCTAAAAGCAATATTATCATTGGACGTGATATAAAAGAGGCCAACAAGACTGCAATCAAACCACATACCTGGTGACGTTTTAATGCTTCTTCACCAGATCAGGATTTTTTTTTTTTTTCCTGGTTGGAAATCTGTGAAATACGTTATTATTAAGAATTATTTTTTGTTAGGGTTTATCACAAAATAATACAAACATTTCCTGAGTGTTTTCTACCTTAGAGAGCTTGACAAATATTTAAGAGCTTGACAAATACCTCTTGCAAGCCTTATAAGAACCCCAGTGCGGTTGGTCCCGGGTTGTCTTCATTATGCAGATGAGGAAGGAGAAAGAAACAAAGCTAGATCTAAAAATTGGATTCCAAAGTTTTTTTAAAAAACCAAGTTATACTGCTTCTAAATATACAGAACGGTATCTGTGAATTTTTTGATCTCAGGATCTCCTTTGTTTTTGGAGCTTCCTATTGCCTGATAAAACGTTACTAGTTTGAATCTAGAGCTAGTGTTTTTTTTGTTGTTAATTTCGCTGCAAATTGCCAAGAAAGTCAGCTTTTCCATGTGCATTGAAAAAGTCATGAAACTGGATCTCAGCTCAATGTGGTGTTTAGAAATACTGCGGTTGGGAGGTAAAGTAGCACAAAGATATTAGTACATGACTTAGTCCTAGAAGAATCAGGAGAACTCCTCTTCCAAGAGGAGCAGGGACTTCAGGGTTTTAAATGTAGTGGCTGCTCAGAATATACTAAATGGTTTAAGGAATGTAAAGGGACCTTAAATCCCAGGCAGCAAACAAAACAGCGTGGCAAAGAAAGATGACTCTGGGTTATAGTGGGAGACTTGGGATAAAAATCCTCAAGTAAGCTGTTTCAGCGAAATGTACTTAGTGTTAGTCTGTTTGGAAATAATAGTTTCTTGACTAGATATAAGAGTACTTTTAACAACGTGAACTTCTTGTCCTTCCCGATACCTATATCATCGTTCACAAATATATTATTTCATCAGAAAAGAGACCACATGTCAGTGCATCTGGTTATATAGCTGATGAGCTAGCCCAGCCGGGGACATCTGGAGACCAAGAGTCACTGAGACCAGGTGTAAAAGACTAAGCCAGAGGAAGCTGTAGAGTTAGAAAATTCTTTATATCGTAATGCAGAGTCTTCCGTTTCGTTTCACTATACTGTTTAGGCCTCCAATTCACATTCAGCAGAGATAGCTATGGTTGGCATCCGGTTCCTGTTTTTAAAAGAAGTGCACCTAGGGGTACCTAGGTGGCTCACTCAGTTAAACTTCTGACTCTTGGTTTCGGGTCAGGTCATGATGTTAGGGTCATGAGATCAAGCCCCGCGTCGGGCTCTGGGCTTGGTGTGGAGTCTGCTTAAGATTCTCTCTCTGCCTCGGGCGCGTGGGTGGCTCAGTTGGTTAAGCCACTGCCTTCGGCTCAGGTCATGATCCTGGAGTCCCGGGATCGAGTCCTGCATCGGGCTCCCTGCTTGACAGGGAGTCTGCTTCTCCCTCTGACCCTCCCCCCTCTCATGTGCTCTCTCTCTCTCTCTCTCATTCTCTCTGTCTCAAATAAATAAAATCTTAAAAAAAAAAAAAATTCTCTCTCTGCCTCTACACCTCCCCCTGCTCTCTCTCCCTCTCTCTCTCAAATAAATAAATAAATCTTTTTTTAAAAAAAGAAATGCATCTAACATTCCCCCTTAAAATAAGCTTTGTTGAAGATCATTGGTATATATTTATTATCAAGGTGTTTAACGTCATCATGTACTTTCTCTGTGTCCACTGAATTGATCTCATATAGTTTTTCTCCTTTAATTTATTAATGTGGTAAATGATAGTGGGTTGTTTTGTTTGTTTTTAGTGCTAAGAGATGCTTTCCTGGTAACCTGGTCCTGCTGTCTTATCTTTGTTTTATGTTGTCTAACGGATTTGGCTCACTATTTATTTAGAATTATTTTTTTAAATCACGGTACATGAATGAGATTTTTTTTTTTCATTTTTTTATTCTTATGTTAATCCCCATACATTACAACATTAGTTTTAGATGAAGTGTTCCATGATTCATTGTTTGTGCACAACACCCAGTGCTCCATGCAGAATGTGCCCTCCTCAATACCCACCACCAGGCTAACCCATCCTCCCACCCCCCTCCCCTCTAGAACCCTGTTTGTTTTTCAGAGTCCATCGTCTCTCATGGTTCGTCTACCCCTCCGATTTCCCCCGCTTCATTCTTCCCCTCCCGCTACCTTCTTTTTCTTCTTCTTCTTTTTTTTTTCCTTAACATATATTGCATTATTTGTTTCAGAGGTACAGATCTGAGATTCAACAGTCTTGCACAATTCACAGCACTTACCAGAGCACATACCCTCCACAGTGTCTATCACCCAGTCCCCCCATCCCTCCCACCCCAACCCCCACTCCAACAACACTCAGTTTGTTTCCTGCGATTAAGAATTCCTCATATCAGTGAGATCATATGATACATGTCTTTCTCTGTTTGACTTATTTCACTCAACATAATACCCTCCAGTTCCATCCATGTCGTTGCAAATGGCAAGATCTCATTCCTTTTGATGGCTGCATAATAATGAATGAGATTGTTTAGTAATGTTCTTTTCTCATACTCTTCTTGTCTGCTTTTGGTTGTACTTATTTTCATAGAATGAATTGAGCCATGGTATATTTTTTTCTATTCTCTGAAAGAGTTTGTGTAAAATTGAAATGACCTCTTCCTTGCAAGTTTGGTGGCTCTCAGCTTCATCCGGGACTGGCATGTGTTTGGGGTTTTCCGGGGCAACACTGTTGCTCAAGTGTTTTGGGTTATTTTTTTCCCCCACTTTCTATTTAAAAAAATTTTAAACTTGTAGAAAAGTTGAAAGGATTGTGCAGGGTGAGCTTGTATACTCTTTCCCTTTCTCGGTATTTACCCTGTGTTAACATTTTACTACACCCTCGTTTCTCTCTGTTCGCCAGCATGTGTGTGCATGTGCACGTGCGTCTATGTATATTATGGTCAATATTAAATTTCCCCCAAGCTCTGGGGTTACTATTGTTTAAATTCAGCATCCAGTCAAGGACTGCCCATTGCATGTGGTTGTTTTGCCTCACCTGTGTGTTTCTTGTTTTTCATGACATTGACTTGGAATAGGCCAGCTCATGTATTCTGGATTTGTCTGATGGTTCCTGCTTAATGAGATTCTTTTTGCTTATTGAGATATAATTGACGTATGACATTATGTTAGTTTCGGGTGCACAGCCTAACGATTCATTGTATGTATATATTGCAAAGTGATCACCGCAATAAATCTAGTTAACATCTGTCACCACACATAGTTACAAACATTTTTTTCTTGTGATGAGAACTTTAAGATTTACTCTCGTAACAATTTTCAAAGATGCAATACTGGATTTTTAGAGTCACTAGGTTGTACATTATATCCTCCAGACGTATTTTATAACCGGAAGTTTGTACCTTTCGACCACCTTCATGCATTTCTCCTACCTCTTCACCCCCACCTCTGGCAACCACCAGTCTGTTCTGTGAATCTGTGAGTTTAGTTTTGTTTTTGTTTTCTTAGATTCCACATATAACTTAGATGATAAAGTGTTAATCTTTCTCTGTGTGACTTATTTCACCTAACATAATGAACTCAAGGTCCATCCATGTTGTCATAAATGGCAGGATGTTCTTCTTTTTCTGGCTTAATAGTATCCTATTGTGTGTGTATTTATATATTTATATATATACGTTATATTTTCTTTATCCATTCATCCATCGATAGGTACTTAGGTTGTTTCCATGTCTTGGCTATTGTAAATAATGCTACAGTGAACATGGGGGTGCATCTGTGTCTTTGGGAATAGTGATTTCATTTCCTTCAGATTGATTAGATTTAGACTAAACGTTTTTGTAAGGATTCTACCGGTGTTTTTGTTGTAGGAAGATTTGGGGTGGGGGGTTGACAGTTCTGCAAAAATCAAATTCTGAGATGTGTATTCAGACATGTTAATACCAAAGACACTAATTTGACAGTAAAAGGCTAAAAAAGAGAGAGAGAAAGAGAGAAAGAGAAATAAGAAATTAAGAAAATGTTTAATTACTCATTCAATTTCTTTAATATTTATGAGATTATTCAAGTTTCACAGTTTTTCTTGGGTCAACTTTGGTAAGTTACACATATATATTTTGGGGACTTTGACCATTGTTGTCTAAGTTTTTAAATGTGTTAGCAAAAAGTTGTCATGATCCTTTGAATCTCTGCTGTATCTGTAATGAAGCCCCCCCTGTGTCTTTGCTTTATTGCCTTAACAATCTCACAGAGGTTTATGTATTGTATTAGTCAGTACGCACGACCAATTTGGGGTATTGTTGGCCCTCCCTTGTGTCTTTGTTTCCTATTTCGCCGATTTCAGCTTCTATATTTACTCTCTTTCCTTCTATTTTTCTTTGGCTCTCTAGTCTTGTCCTCTTTCCAGGGCTCTTGTCCTCTTTTGTCCTCTTTTCTATGTTGAACCCTGTGCTGGCTGAAGGTCCCGATAGCCACCATAAGCATCCCTCTTCAGTGAAACTCCACCCCTCCATCTGCATCACTACCTACCACACAAGTCTCCTCTGCTTTGACCTCAGCTCACTTCATGTACATTTTCCCAGTTTCCATTTCCAGGGCATGGGAATAAATAATACATATCTAGCAGTGTGGCTATAAGATTTCAAAATAATCCATGCAAAACACAGTGTTTGGCATGAAGTAGGTGCTCAGTAAATGACTGCTGTGCTTTTTAACATTATAATGAACAGAATGACTTGAGACAGGAAGTTCTCCATCCCCCACCCCGAGCCTATCTCTCTTTAGCCCCGGTTCCTTCTTTGGATCTCAGCCAGATGCATATATATCCTGTTGCTCTAGATGGTATTGGCCTGTGAAAGCTTAGTGGTTAGACTGTCACTATCATCTTCAAGAATCTCTGGGTTGTCATGTGGTGTTCATTAGTATACCCACGCACTAAAGCGTGCAGGAACCAATCATCCCTATCCCTTTCTATTGCTTGGATAAATGAATACCTTGATAAATTTGTGCCCCAAACTCCTTCATTAAGTGGAGGAATTGCCAAAACTACTTCAAATACTAAAAATAGGAGCCCATCTCTCAAATTCACTTATGGTGATTTGGCTTTTATCAAGACACATTAACTGACCCACCAGTGGCTTTTTTACTATGTTGGCCTTCATTTATTGTCTTTTTTACTGTGTGACTTTTTTTTTTTTTTTTGAAACTGTGAATTATAGAGGTTCAGTTTGAAATTCACTTTAGCAACCAGTGTTGGATTTGGGCATAAGAAAGGACTTGGAAGAGGCTGGGAGCAACCTGTTTTCATGATCATTTGTGTGTGTGTGTGTGTGTGTGTGTGTGTGTTACTAGGCAACTTGTTTACTTTTAAATCACTCCAAAGGAATGTATACCATGAAATTTCCCCTTGAGGCTTTCTGCCAGTTTGTATTTTTTTATGGCATACTAACATTTATCTTTGACATTTGTCTTTAAAAAATATTTATTTATCAAGGCTCTGACATTTGCAAATGGTTCCTTATTTGCAACTAGGTCTGGCCTCTGTATGTGGGGCACATTTGGTTGGAGATTTTCAGAATTACTAAATAGACTTTGGAGTTCATCACTAGGGAGACAGCTTGGTGGCATGGAAAGAACAGAGGCTTTGGGGTCACTCAAACTTGGGGGAAACCAGCTCCCCTATTTGCCCTTGAGTGATTTATCATAACTCTTGATTTCTCTTTCTTCCTTCCTCTCTCCTTCCCTCCCTGCTTCCCTTCTTTCTTCTTTCCTTCCACATTTCAAGAACATTTCTTGTAGCATCAGTCATACCTCGAAAGGACCAATAGTAGTCCTTATATATTCAGACAAGGAACTTAATTTCTTAACCCCTAAGATGGGATGAATACTTGAAGGGGTGTTCTGAATATCAAATGAGATTACATATTTGAAATTTCTGGCACATAGTAGGTTGTCCAAAATAAAGTTAGTTTTGTCTCCCCTTTCCTTTTCCTCCAAGAGCATTCAAAATAGTATACTTAGCCCAGGAGCAAGGCATGGCCTCCATAATTATTCTTCTGATTTCTCTCTTTTGAAAAAAAAAAAAAAAACACCTCTTTTCATTCCAAAATAAAATACAAATACAGAAAAGCACATAAAACAAATGTCCTGCTTAGTGAATGTTAACATTCTTGTAACCCCTGCCCAAGCCCAAAAAATATAACTTTGTCAGATGTCCCGGAAATTCTTGCATGTTCCTCAACTCAATCACAAAGCCCTCCTTCCTTCCAAAGTTACCACTATTCTTCTTTTATAATTATCACTTCCTGTGTTTCCTTAAATGGCTTTATCATCCAAGTTTGCATCTGTAGATACTAGCTTAGTCCTACCTATTATTATTATTACTATTATTATTATTATTTTGGTAATTTGATATACCTACAGTTTCTGTTAATCTACTGCCCTCCCCAGTTCCTTTTTTTCCCCTTATAGCACATTGTAACCCCTTTAATCTGTACTACTTTATAGTCTGGATTTTGCTGATTGCATTCATGGTGCAGTTCGCTGCATTTCTCTGTCCCCTGTATTGTTTGCAAATTGGCAGCTGAATCCCGAGGCTTCATCAGACTCCGTTTAGATCTCTTTGGCAAGTCTATAGGTTGCGTTATGCTCCTCCATCGAGGGTAATGATGTCTGATTATCTCTTGTTTTGTGATATGAGTTGGCATGGATACTTGCTGCCTAGATCCATTTAATTAATTAAGGGTTAAAAAAGGATAATCTATTTCTATCAACTCATTTTCATTTATTAGCTGGAAAAATTTAATAAAGATGTTTTCTTCAACTCTTTGGTTACCCAGTGCTGTGGTTCTGATGAAAAAGTCAGGAGGCATGCTTGATGTTTCTCTTCATTTTCTAGTTTTCCATATAATGAGTTGACATCCTGTTATCCTCAGAAGTTGGTAAATTTGTTTTTTAATCATTCTGATATCATAAGCTTAAACGTACTTAATGGATCCCAGTGTGTTGCTTTTTTAAAATCTTCATTAAATTTCTAAGTTTCCTATCTTGGCCAGTGAGAATCTCATCAAGAAGACTCCTGGGTCTTCTTGTCATGACCTTAGTAGTCGTTGATCACTTCCTGTTTATGTGTGGTGTAACAAAATATTCCAAACTCATTATTTCCAGTCCCAGACCTAGAATTGGCCATTTTGCCAAGAGGCTCTGGTTTCTTCTATTGAAAGTGTTCTATTGATGAGGCATTTTTTTTTTCTCAAGTGGAACCAAGAACCATAAGCATTTATAGGAAACTGAGTCCCAGTGAGGTTGAATGACTTGCCTCAGATTTTATGGTGATTAATTATAGAGATAGGCATAGGATCTTAGTTTCGTGATTTCCAGTCTAGGGCTCCTTCCTTCATACCACATCCCAGGTACTCATGCTTACAGTCCCCACATACTATATGCAAATTACAGGGAGACTGGTGTGATATGAAGCATGCACTTACCAAGCAGAGGAGAGCCTGGCTCATCCATGGAATTTGGCCTTTGGAGGAGAGGGGGTCAGCTCTACAGAATTATTCCTCATCAGATTGATTCATCAAATCTATTCATTCATCCACTCAACAAATTTGACTTGTCTCCTTATTTATGTGCCAAGCTCTGAGTGATATGATAGTGAGCAAAAACCTATCTCTTTAACAACTACAATTGTACTTTGGCTGTGCCAGAGAAAATTGGCAGGAAAATTGATACTAGGGACAACTTTTATTTTGTTTCCTAAGTAAACTAAGTAAACAAGAATGTTGTAGAATCCACCAAGGCTCAATATCTTTCTTTATAAAACAGGGCTATTAATAGAACCTGACTTGGTTGTTGGAGAAATAAAGTGAGATGATGCTTATAAAGTGAATTGCCTAGTTCCATAAAGCACATTTTATGTTAGTTATCTTTATTATTGTTGGGATTTCAAAGGAGGGCTTCCCACCATTTTCCATTGCAGACCTCCCTTCATGCAGGACAGAAGGGACAGAAGCTCTGACAGAGTTCAGAGTTGCCCCTGGGGGAAGACAACACATCCTGCCAGGAGGATCTGTTATTGGCACCAGCTTCCTCCCTTAGTAACTTCCCAGAGACACAGCCGAATCTCAAAATCTCTGCTCTAGGAAATCCTGGCAGAGACTGGAGCTCCAGTGCCTTCCCTCTGCCAAGGTTCTTCGCTTTTTTTGTGCATGTGCCATGGACTTCTTGGAAGTCTGGTGAACCCTGTAGACCCCTTCTCAAGGGATGTTTTTAAAGGCATAAAATAGAATACACAGGGTTTCAAAGACAATTACTGATATTGAAAAATACTTATCAAATATATTTAAAAATAAATTTGTGATACAGTAATATGTGCTTCTGTAATCATGCTTGAAATGATAGGATCTAGCATCAGATCTAAGATACTGAAATGTCTAAGTGATGAGTGTAAATGAGACACTGAGACATCTGCCACAAATGTAACATGGCATGAAAATACCTGTGGTTTCTATTGGTGACAAAGTCATAGCTACAGCTACTAATAGGAAATGTTAAATTTTAGCTAATGGTTGGAGAAAATAAAAAGATGTGATTTGTGCCCATTTACATTCACAGATCTACTGAATTCTACCCATGGAGCTCAGGCTAGTAACTTTGCTATTATACTGTAGAGCTTTACTTTCTATGAATCTTCGAGAAATTCTACTCTTCTTTGTAATCCTCCCCTCCCAGAACTGTGTCCCCCCCACCGCTCTCCAGAGGGAGAGCGTTCCTACGAAACCTTTCGCAAGCCAAAATGACTTAAAACAAAGAAGCGATTACCATTAATTTCATTGGGGAACATTTTTGAGCATTCCCAGACTCCCCAAAATAACCACTTTTAGGCTCTTCTGATGCTGTGGGACACATCTTGCTAACAGATGCCCAAAATAAATCGAGATAAAGCACAGATGTTCACAGAGTTCAAAGCTATGGAGGCTGGATGCTGAGATGCCCAGTGCAGTTCTCAGGGAAGGAGCTGGGCGGGGCCAGTCTTGCCGCGGGGGTGTGCACCGCCTCTGTAACAGCCCGCTGCAAAACAGACACAGACCGCCGTTTTCTCTTCGTGCCTCCTTTCATCCAAGTGACAGTCCTCTTTGGATTTCTTGCCGTTAGCAAAAACAGGTACTAATGTAAGTGTTTTGTAAGAGCGAGTGGCTTAACAGCAACTTCTAACAAGTGGAGAATACCTGTGTCCGACTCGCTGTCACGGAACAAGGGAGCATAATGTGAAGGTCAAGTCTTGAGCGCTAGTTACCTGACATCCAGGAAACAGTTTATGTAAAAATTCCAATGGTTCGGTAATTATATCTTGAGCGTCCTATGTTGTAGGCCCTGGGATAGACTCTGACAAGAGAGATTTTAGGGTTCTTCCTCACATAAGACTTTTCTTCCCAGGCAGGGAAAAGACACATATTTGCAGGGACACTACTCAACTGTGGTTCTTAGTTAGGAACCAAAGAGAATGGTCTGCACATCTAGAACATGCCCTTTGGGGTGCATTATCTAAGAATGGCCAGTACCACTTAAATGATAGACAAGCCCCCAATGAAGGCAACCAATTTAGCAAATTGAGAGGTTTTATAAAGTCATTCTTAATTGGCTCTCACCATTGTGAAGTGTAAAGACAACAGAGCATAGGATTAAGAGCAGGATTAATTGTCTGTCTCCAGTCAGACAATTCATTTCAAATACTAGCTTTGCTATTACCGAAATGTCTGATCTTGGGAAATCATTTAATCCATCCAACCCTTAGCTTTCCTGTCTGTGAAATGGGGCTTATAATCATAGTAATATCCACCTCATAGGGTTTTTCTGTCAGTTAAATACAAATATTATATAAAACTGTTAGCGCATAGCCAGGCTCATACTAAGTATTTGATTTCTGAGTTTTTGTGTATTTGGGGGTTGGCCAAAAGAAATGCCCCCTGCTAATCTCTGAGTAAAGGAGATGCCGGTTTGTGCGTATGCCTACAGCTGTTGGTTTTTCTAGTAGCAGCCCGAGGGTTAATACTGCGAGAGGGTGTGGGTGGCTCCTGTTTAGATAAAACCACATCCCAAAGCTCCCTTTTAACCATTGTTAGGGTTTTTCACCACCTCTTTGAAGTTTCAAGATTGACAGATGTTATTCAGTAATTCCCGCCCCACCAAATTTTTACATGTAGGTTTTCAAAAAGAAATCACAGGAAATTTGAGGGGAAAGTAAAGCTTTGGTTTCTGATATTGAACGGGGGGGATTTCTAGAATCTTCTTCACACATAAATTTTGGGGGATTTCTGTGTCTGTGTTTCCCTCAGCCTGAAGAAGAATAGAAGTTAGCGAGGAAGACCCTTTTCATCTATGGCCAGGAATTACAAAATAAAATTATCAGCAATAAGTGAACAGTTCATTTGAACGTTTTGCACTCTTTAACCCATTGAAGACACAGCCAAGTAATTATGCAATTAAATTTTTTTTTTTTTATCTTCTAGTTGTGTTGTTGCCCCCTATGTGAAAGAGAAAATTCACAATTGGACCAAAGTGAAGTCTCCCCACACTCTGCTAATGCCTTAGAGGTTGTTAAAACAAATAACATCTATACAAGAGGGGCCAACAAACTTTGTCTATGAAGGACCAGGTAGTAAATATTTTAGGCTTTCTGGGCCAGATATCATCTCTGCTGCATGAACTTCTTAGTTTCTTTCTTTTTTTAAACAACTCTTTAAAACACAAACAAACATTTGTAGCGTGTGGGGCTGTACAAAATAGTCCCTGGGGCCATGGTTTGCCAACCCTGCTGTGGAACAGAAAAACATGTGAGGGCTCTTTTTCCGGGTAAGTCATCATCCATTCAGCTTCTGTGACCAACATTTGCTGAGTACTGTAGGTACCCCATCCTAGGCCAGGCGCTGGGTATAGCGTGGTGATCAGTATGTGTAGATTTACCCTGTACAGCTCACTTTCTCTTGGGGGAAATAAGCAACATGGGAATCAAACTGATTTATGATTATAAGGCATCTTGTGTGGTTACAGACAAGTGGGTGCTTGAAGCAGACACATTCATGAGATACTCCAGATGATAGAGGCGGGGTTACTGGGAAGGAACGTTGTTTCCTGCTGTGACACCTCCTTCATCTGCCCCCTTAACCTTGCTCTCCAGGCTCGTACTTTGCTGAACGATGGGGACAGTCCATACTTGTCCACACGAACTCTTTTTACTTTTGGAGTTCCAGTCTCCTCTGTCATTGCCTTATCCCATTGTCACCACTCTCACCACCTGTCCTTTGTCCCATTCATGCCTCCCAATGTGAGCAAGAATTTGGGTTTTCAAGAGTCCGTTACCATACTGTTTCCCCTTTCCTATTCTTTTTAATGCACTAGTAGATCTTTCCCCAAAATAGTGACTGTTTTTCCTCTTGGTTGCTGAAATTCAGATATTTTGGGGTTACTTTTCCAGTTTTTTAGTGCCATCAAATAGACTTAAGAGCTAAGGTTTCCATCTAGAAGTATAGGCAGTAGAAGTTGGCATTGCCTCTTAGAACTGACCTTAGGACCAGGTAGTACGTCATGTTAAACCTCAAAATAAAAACCCAAACACCCCAAACTGGCACAGCGAGAGCGTCATCTCTCACTGTGCTTTGTTAAGGGATGATATCAAATATGATCTAGGTAATGGGTTCTCTTCAAGAGGTAATGGTTCTCTCCCTTGCACCTGGACTATATTCTTACTGCTGTAAGCTCATCAAACACCTACAGTAGGTGAAAACTGCCAATTGAACAATTATAGATACTTTCTCTGACATGATGTCCACGTCCATGTCAGCCATCTAACCCTTTTCCTTTCTGTTCCCTTATGTGGACTTGGCAGTTTGGGAAAATTGCTCTTCCTCAAATAGATCATATATTTGTAGTTTTTAATGTAACATTCCTTCTAGCCGTCGTTGACCTTTTCCCATCTTCCACTGACCAACTAAAAGATAGTCCTTGTCACTGTGGTTCCCTGTTTCTCCAAGCTTTTCTACATTCCACCACTGCGTGTAGACTGCAGCACACATTCAGCGCCTGTCCCAGATTGCCATATGTTACTATGCATCTGTGTACGTGTCCTAATCCTCTCCTTGGGTTATAATCTCTTTGAGGGCAGAGCCATCCATACCCATAGTAGGCACCCAGCAGTGCTATGTTTAATGAGCAAATCTAGCACCTGATCATGAGGACTTCTTGTTAATAAGTAACTTTGAGGGAAAATGAATGACATATAAAAGCAATAATAGCATTCTGGCATTCTTGCCCAGTGGAGACAGGCTAGCACAAAGCTCTTACTGAACCATAACTGCCTTTCACTATCCCCTGCCGCTGACTGTTTCCATCCATGTTTTTCTTCCCAGAAGGAAAACTATTTAACCAGAGCCAGCCAAGGCCAGCACATGAAGCAAAGTTTGACATACACTACATTATGTGTGGTCAGATAGTTGGTGCTAAGGACTCTCCTCCGTCACCCCACAGGGCCTGCTTCAGTGGTCCAAATTAGAAAGCTGGCTGTATTTCCTTCTTTTTACTCCTCTCACCTTTGTAGCAATATTTTCACTGTTGCTAGTAAGATTTCCTGTTCTATGAAACTGCACACCACATGCACATTGAAAAGAAGAATATTGGGTGGATATAAGGTGACTGACTTCCAAAGACCCTTTTGCACAGACTCCTCTCCCCATCACCTATGTTTAAGGGTGGCCTGGAGGTTGGTCAGAGCAGGACAAGCTGGAGTTTAGGAAAGAATAAAGACAATGGTAGAACTGTGAGAGTGTCTTCATTTTTACCCAATACCATCTACGTAAGCTTTTGGAGGCAGGAGCTACCATTCTTTCTTTATTCCCAGAGCCTCCTGTAATGCCTTGGGCTTAGTTAACACTCCGTGAATGCTTTGTCCATTTATCCAACACTTACTGAGGACCTGATGTGTGCTCAGCACTGTTTCTGGTGGTGAAGAAGAAAGATATGGCCCCTGCCAGCGTGGAGTTGTCAATCCGATGAGGGTGGGGAAAGTAGGGAAAGGCAGATGTGAAACCCATAACTGGAGTCATAGTGATTTAATTCTAATTGTGCCAAGTTGTCACATAGGAAAAATGTAGAGTGTGATGAGAAAATATAAAATAAAACACTTCCCCACATTTTCCTAGATCTCCTTTAGAGAGTGACATTGAAGCGGAAGTTTGAGGGAAGAATAGGAGACCTTGAATAGGTGGCCAGGGGCAAGGAAGTCTGGACAGGTGCATCCATCCCTGGAATAAAAAGTCACAATTTATTATCCACAAAAACTATACAGATGTTAAAACTTCTAGATGCCTGAGGTGTAGACCCACTCTCTGACTGTGCATACCTACCGAACCCAACTTCTTTTCTCCCTCCTTTTGTTTCCACATCAGAATATGCCACCAACAACCCTGACCTATTGTTAGTCATATTCCAAGTGACAGGCGTCAGCCTCCTGCCACCCCTGGGAATTGCCATAGCCGTCATCATCACCTTCTACTGCTACCGCGTTCACCGGCAACAGAAGCTGAGCCCGTCCTGGGAGACCAGCAAGCCACGGAAGCTCATGGAGTTCAGCGAGCACCTGGCGATCATTCTGGAAGACGACCGCTCCGACATCAGCTCTACTTGTGCCAACAACATCAACCACAACACAGAGCTGCTGCCCATTGAGCTGGACACCCTGGTGGGGAAAGGTCGCTTCGCCGAGGTCTACAAGGCCAAGTTGAAGCAGAACACTTCAGAGCAGTTCGAAACTGTGGCGGTCAAGATCTTCCCTTACGAGGAGTACGCCTCCTGGAAGACGGAGAAGGACATCTTCTCAGACATCAACCTGAAGCATGAGAACATCCTGCAGTTCCTGACGGCCGAGGAGCGGAAGACAGAGCTGGGGAAGCAGTATTGGCTGATCACTGCCTTCCACGCCAAGGGCAACCTACAGGAATACCTCACGCGGCACGTCATCAGCTGGGAGGACCTGCGCAAGCTGGGCAGCTCCCTCGCCCGGGGCATTGCTCACCTGCACAGCGACCACACCCTGTGCGGGAGGCCCAAGATGCCCATCGTGCACAGGGACCTCAAGAGTTCCAATATCCTCGTGAAGAATGACCTGACCTGCTGCCTGTGTGACTTTGGGCTTTCCCTGCGCCTCGACCCAACTCTGTCTGTGGATGACCTGGCCAACAGTGGGCAAGTAAGTTAGACCTGGGTCCTTTTACTCGTAGGGGGCCCAAGCCACCTCTCCATCCATCTCTCATGTCTTTTGTCTCAAACAGCCCTACGCTCTAGACACCTGTCTAGGGAATCTAGCCGAAGTCAGGAGTTGCCCCTGGGCATGCCCCACTCTCTCCTGCCAGCGTGCTTTTCTAATGAACAACATTTCTCCTCCGGTTTCTGCCAAGCCCATCTAATCCAGGATAGACGTTCTTCTCCTTCAGTTGGTCTTCATTTATCTCCCATTTGTAAATTACTTTTCATTGCTTCCAACACCACCCATGCATTATCTCTTTTTCCTCTCTTATGCTTCTACTCAGCCCTTCCTACTCTGAACTATTGGTGGCTACCTTGTTTTCTTTTTACCTTTCTAGAAGGCAGTCTCCTTGTAGCCCAAATCCACTTCCATTTTTGCTCACATCTAACACAATGCCTTGAACAGCGAAAGTGACCAATAAATATTTGAGTGAGATGACAGACTGAGTGGATATACAATTCTCCAGTTCCTTTGAAGCATCTCACAGATGAAAATAGAAACCTTTTTGGGTAAGGAGATATTGGAAGGTCACTAGAAATTACCAAGCCATCCTTTATGAATAATGGCGCCCCATGTTCTCACACAGTGGAAGCTTGATATGGATTACAGTAGAGTCTGCAAAGAACCATTGTTTCCTCTAAGCAGGTGGCGGTATGTGCTTCTGAAGCATTTGGTTACTGCTTGGTCTGACCTCTTGGGTCTCTGGCTGCACAGCCAATGTTCAGATAAACATATCGAGTGAAACATGGACAGATTAATATGACAGGGTCATGAGTCATGCAGTGACCTAGTAAGAAGAAAAATTTCTTCTGATACATACCATTAAGAAACATTCCTTGGGACAATAATATCAACTCACCTGACCTTCCTTAGCTTCTTGAAAATGTAGGACTTCATTGTTATTTAGTGAAGCTATGCTGGCTACAAAATCAAACATTTAAGTGATCCCTTCCCTAGAAATAGCTTTCTTCTTTTTTCCTCTGTATACCAGTGTTTTCACGTTATCAGTCCTACATGGCTAAATTATAAAATGATCTAGATTTGGTCCTTTACTGTAGAAATACTTTCATGCAGTTTAGTTTACTAGAGATTTTATGAAATTATACTACATTCTTGGCACACTAGAACAGTACCATGGAGTAAAGAAAGAAGATTGAGACAGTCCTTAAGTGACCGAAACTAATGGCAGTGATTCTTATTTTCCCCATAAATCTTGGTGTTTCGGGAATGAGAAAATAGTTAATTTGCAAAAGCAAAAATAAAGATCTAAAGTATCACAGATGTTATCTCCCCGGTTATCGGTGAGGATGTTATTGTAGAATACGATGACATATATCATGAAGCTAGATAAAGCAGCTCTGGGGTTTGGCATTTCCTTATTTTGGTATGCTTTGTTTATATTTTTTCAAGTGTTTTCAGGGAGAGAAAACTTATTTTTAGATAATTTCATAAGCTGTACCTTTCTTTGCCAGTCTCATGATTTAAAAGAGCACTGTGCTTTTCAAAGATCATCTGCATGTGTCGAGGACAAACATCAGTTATATTTTTAAAATAAAGATGCTAGCCGGGAATTACATGATGGGCCTCAAAGTCTATTATTGCTTTAGGTGGGAACTGCAAGATACATGGCTCCAGAAGTCTTAGAGTCCAGGATGAATTTGGAGAATGTTGAATCCTTCAAGCAGACGGATGTCTACTCCATGGCTCTGGTACTCTGGGAAATGACATCTCGCTGTAATGCGGTGGGAGGTACGTATGGACCACCATCATGGTGCAGGGGTTGACGCATCTTCAAAATGATGTCATGTTGTTTGCTTCAAGCATAATTCCAGGGCTACAACAGAGTTAACCCCACAGTGAGAGCTATCTGAGATCTGTTAGTACACAGCCATTCCAGAATGATTGGGAATTGTGCTAAAAAAAAAGCTTAGCTTTTTAAGCTGAAAGCCATGTTCAGAGCATAAAGCTTTTTATCCCCCTTTTTGAAGTATGTTTACTTTTCTCTTGACACATCTCGCCACAGATATTTAAATATCTGGGAAGACTTGAACACTGATACAATTTATAGGAATGAGTTCTGTTTATCAAATGGAAAATATTATTCAGGAAAATATCTGATTTTTGTTTGGCTTTCTATTTTAAGGTTTTTAAACCTTAAGAATTATAAGGTCCAGGTAGTGGATTTGGCTAAAAATTTATTTCTATGGAGATGATTTTCCTTTGTTGGGCAAAACAAGCAGAACGATTTGATATATTTGTTAAACTTTATAAAAATCTAGTAGAGAGGTTATTAAGGAATGCCACGGTAGTCTTCAGGGACATAGGAGGGATGCCATTGTTTTAGACAGCATTGGCCCCTGATTTCTGTGGACATGAGAATGGCTCAGGTCTACATTTTTAGCCTTTTCTCATTCTTCTCAGTAGTTTCCATGATGGTCTTCGCTCTCACCTTAGAAATTTATGCATCTCAGCTTGGTCCTGGCTGGCTGCTAAGTCCAGCCAAGCCAACTCCAGTTTTATTTTTAACTCTTTGTTTTGTAGTATTTTTAGACTTACAGAACAGTTGCACAAATAGTATAGGGAGTTCCCATGTAGTCTTCACCCAGCTTCCCCTACCATTAACACCTTACCTAAGCCACACGGCACAGCTATTGAAGACAGGTCGTTCACATTGGCACGATACTCTTAATTAGTCCATACAGGTTATTCATGTTTCCGAGTTCCCAGGAATGTCCTTTTTGGAGCAAATGGAGCAAAATCCAGCTCAGGATCCTGTATTCCAGTTAACGTCCGTGCCTCCTTAGTCTCCTTCAACTTGTGACAGTTCCTCAGTCTGTCTGTCTTTCATGACCTTGACACTCAGGAAGAAGTTGGACTAATTATTTCATAGACAGTCTCTCACTTTGGGTTTCTCTGATGTTTTCTCATGGTTAGATTGGGATCGTGCATTTGGGGCAAAAAGTACACAGCAATGATGCTCTGCCCTCCTTGGCAGCTCATGGAAGGGGCACAAGATGTGGGGGTGTCTGTTCAGTTTGGTCCCTGGGTTGGGGTGGTATCTGTCAGGTTTCTCCCCTGTAAAGATACTACGTTTTCCATTTGTGGCTAATACATATCTTATAAGAAGATACCTTGACCTGTTCCTAAAGATACTAAACACCTGTTTCGTTAGGATACTAGACGTGCTTCTTATCATAACTTTACCTGCTGATTTTAGGATCCATCAGTCATCCTTGTTGGCAACAATTATTATTGTAATGTTTGCCTATCAGTGATTTTCTGTTGTTTTATCCTTTCTGCATGTATTAGTAGGTCCTCTGCCATAAAGGAGATCTGTCCTTTCTCTCAGCACTCCTGGTATTTATTCTTTTCATTATGCATTTATGTCAGTATAGGGCTGTGAATATTTATTTTATTCTATGGGCATCCAATACCACCAATATTTATTTTGTTGTTCAGATCACCACAGCTTTGGTCACTGGACCACACTACCCATGGGTAAAACATGGTGGATCTGGTTGGCACACACTGGCTCTGAATCTTCATCCTGTTTAGAACTTCCTTAGCTGACTCTCCAGGATGGGTCCAGGTCACCCCTTTCCACTGGAAACCTTACTGCCCCATCACCTATTTGCCTGGCTTCCTGCATGGAGATGGCCCTTCCTTTCTGGCTGTCTTGCCCGAGTTTCTTCCCCGACAGCACATCCAAAACTAACTTGGTTTTTCCTTGCACAGTGAAATTTGTTTAACCAAGTTTGAGCCACTGAGAATAATTTTCTGCTTGAAAGCTTTGACAGTTCCAAAATGAATCCTTAAACCGGTATGAGTTGTATAAGAGACGATGCTGTTGTCACTGTCAGAATAAATTTACCTAGATTTCAGTATCTTTTCTATCCTTTCAAACCCGTTATTCTATAAACATGAGCTGGAGATTGTTTCTCTGCTTTCCCTCTGTCGGTGCAGCCAGCTTATTAAGTCCCTATGTGAGCTCCCTGCTTTCATTGTTATCGATGACTGAAACCCTTTCCTGTTGATATTTGCTGAGTGTGGAAGAAGTTGGGCTAATGGGAAGAATTGAGTTCACCAACTTTTACAAGGTCTAAAAACGGATACAGTATAAACAAGTTTTCCCAAGGAAGGAACAGGATCTCATTTGCTCAGCTAGTCTCAAAAAAACTTTTCATAACCTCTAGGATAAGAACAGACGGCTTTTGGGGAACCGGAAAGAGGCCATCCCAGTTCTCGTTTTGTTTGATCTTAAGCCCACAGTCCTGTTTCTCCCATCTCCGCTCAGGCTGCAGAAACCCAAGCTATTTATCTGTGCTCATTTTGATCCAACTAAAAGCCCTTCAGTTGTTTTAGTGTGTGAACTCATGTATTAAGCCCTGTCGTTAACCTTCTTTTGAAAGCATTGTTTTTTGGTTTAGAGTTTTTTGGGTTTTTGTTTTGTTTTGTTTTGTTTTTTGAGGGGGATGTATCTTAAAAACATCAAAGACAGATTCTTAGCCTCGTCTTAATTTCAGAGACTTTTCTTCTGTATTTCAGGAATCCCATGGAAACAACATAAATCCTGGAGATAAATGCATTCCCTTCCGGCTATTGTAGATACACAGGTAGAAGGACAGGTTTTGCCCTCAGGAAGTTTATAGCCTTCTTTTTCTTTACTTTTTAAAAATGTGCACATGCAGACACATTTCTTACCTTAAAAATAAAATGGGTAATAATTCCCTCCAGCTGCTGTTAGGCTTTAATTTTGAAGGTCTAAGAAAGAGGACAGGTTATAAAAAAGCTTTCCTTAAGCTTAAACCTTCTTTTCTGTAACCTGAAATACAATGTAGGTAATTACTATTTTTCACTGACAGTCTCGTTTCAAAAAAGGAAATGTGGAATATGAAGCTTAACTTAGTCTGATGACTTATAGATTGAGATTTTATTTTGCAGCATAGGTCAACTAATATGCCATCTGGTTTTATTCTGAGTAGCAAAACATCTAACTGAATGCAGTAGGATACTAAGCGTCAGGGGACAGTCTTGCAGGGAATGAGAAACCCCAGCTTTCCTGCCTTTAAGTGACTCCATTCTGCTCTTGTGGTTGAGCCCAGACTCTTCACATGGACACTAAACCTGACCCTCGTTCGCCTTTCTAGGCTCATCTTCCGAAGCACAGTTTTTCCACACTGCAGGTCTTCTATGAATGTCTGTCGGGTCTCAACGCTAGGCTTTGTCTCATGCCATTAACCAGGACTGAAATAGACTTTTGAACAGGCAAGTGCAGTTCAGTTGTGACCAGTGCTGCGGGAAGGTAAGGCAGGGGCATGGGGCACTTAAAGCCTATGTCAGCTGAGGGCAGTGAGACCGTAGGGTTAGGCACGGAGGGTTAGGCCAGCTCTGGAAGGAAGGGGAAGACTCAGGAGTGTCCTCTTGAGTTCCTTCTTGATCAGCCTCTCTGTGCAGAGTGGTGGGGGAACAGAGAAAGACAGAGCACTACACAGGAGAAGTCTCTCTTATCAGATGAGAAAGTGCAAACAGAGGATCATAGCACTCTTCTGAGGCCAACCGGTACAGTGCCATTCGCACCCAGGAGCTCAGGAGATGGGCTGTCATAATTGAGGAGGGTGGTCAAAAAGGAAAGGCTTCCTGGGGGACGCCGGTGTGATCATGAAGAGAGCCACAGAGGAAGAGTAATCACCATGACTACACACTTGCTTCACGGGTCCGCTCCCCCAGTCGGCCAAGGACCCTGAAGTGTAAGCACTGTTACTGGCTGCATTTTACAGATGGGAAAACTGAGGTGTCAGGAGATGGGCAAGCTGTGCGGCCAGGAATGAGAGCCCTGCTGTCTGACTCTAGCCCCCTGGCCCCAACCTTCCCAGGACGCTGCCGGCCTGACCAGTGAAGGACATCTTCAGTAAAGGACAGCTTCCCTCACCATGATTATCATTATGGATCAGGCAACCAGTGTGACTTGGTGCATCCTGGCCTTTAATTCCATGCCTTTCTGGAAGTAGCTGGCAAGACAGTCACATGCTTGAGGAATGTTCGGTGACGGCCTCACTCATGAAAGTCTCCAGGGATTGACATGGCTGTCTCCTCTGGGTGCATCTCTGTTAGCAGAATCGCAAAGCTGTTCATTTCTGAGCGTTATGGGCTCAGCGCCCTAAAGTCTGAGATAACTTTCTTACCCTTTTTTCTCTGAAGATCTATTTATTCATTCATTCCTTCCCTCAACAAATATTTATTGAGGACCAATTACATGGCAGGCATATTCAAAATGCTAAAGGCACAGCAGTGAAAAAATTGAAAAAAAAAAAAGTCTCTGAGCTAATATTCTAGAAAGACAGGTAGTAAACAAATAGATATGTGATACAACACCAGGGGTGGGAGGAGGCCAATATGATGATTTTAGAAAGAAAAATAAAGAGTTAGGGACAGATTATGACAGAGGGATCATTTCAGACACTTGGATCATCTGAAAGAATATGAAAGTCAAGAGAACAGGTCTCTCAGAGCTGTTGGAAGAAGGTGATAGGTCTGTTACTGTCTTCCAAGGAAGGAGGAAAGTCCTGCAGTCGTCACTCAGCAAGGACAGACGTAGAGACTGGCCCTGTCTTTACAAAGAAATCTCTGTCCAGCTTTCGGTTTGTTTGGTGTTCATGCAAGTGTTCGTGGTGTGTGGGGGGCGGATGAAGGCGGGGAGCCTTTCAGGCCCCCCTTTGGCGAGCACAGCAGGCACAATGTTCACATCATTCCCAGCCAAAACAGGCCCACAAGCGAACCGACTTTCAAATCCCTGGCCATTTAGGCCTTTGAATAGAAGCTAACACACAACCTCCCGCAGAGCAAGCATTTAACAAGAGGAGAGACACAGTCCCTGAGCATACTGTCAGCTTGCTACAGCCTTGTAGAACAGACAGAAAGTGTGCACGAATCAAAACGAGAGAAAAGAGAGACAAAAAAAAACCCCAACAACAACGAAGAGGGGTGGGGGAGAAGGGCTGAAGAGGGACAGGATAGAAGCGCTTCATTTTCCTGGGTTTCAGGGGAGTAAAATCTGGAAGCAGCTATAAAACTCAGGGGTGTTGCTTTGGGGAAAACCGTCAACGGCGTTGCTGCTCTGTTAAGTTGGAACTGCATCAAAACAACAGCTGTGTCCCAGATGCTGACTTCCAGAGGAACAGCATTGGGTCCCAGAGACTTGCCCTCTGCGGGCGCGCAGGACTGGAGCAGGGGCGGGGTGGGGGGAGGGCGGAGAGAGGCAAGCAAGGTTTCTCTTCAGAGCCTTCGGAGAGAAATTAAAAGAAGCTGCAAGGGTCTGGGAGTGCAGGCTGGCTCCCACCAGTGAGAAGACTTTGGGGAAAGGCTGCGGAAGGGGAGTTGGAAAGAAGAGCAAGTGGTTCCTAATAAAGAAATTTCTTAGAAAAGAGGTCATTTGAGGCAGTCAGGGGGAGATCCTGAGGTGGTGGGCCTTGGTGTGCCTGGCCTGGGAAAACAGCCTGAGGGCACGACAGACTTGGTTTGATGGAATAATTCTGTTGTGTGAACATCTGCCTTGGGTTGGGTGCCTCAGAGCCTGGAACAAGAGTTGAGCCTAAGTGGTTTATTTGAGAAGTGATCTCAGGAAATGCCAGTAAGGGAACGGGGAAGTCAGTCAGGAAAGGGAAGGAGGCCAAGAAATGGCGTGTTATCAAGCAGGGCACCACTGCAGACAGCTAAGACACACAGTCCTGCTGGGGACCCCAGGTGCAGTCAAACACACACCTCAGCATCACACCACCTGACTCACGAGGAAGCTGGGGGCTTACCTTCCAACCCGCATCCATCTGGGATAGTTTGGGAGGGTGAACACCAGCCTGTTCTACATGGAGCTGGGCCAGCAGGCATGGCAAATTGTGTGGCCAGTGGTCTTCTGAGAGTAGACTGAGTAATGATGGGGGAGCCCGCTCACCCCTTAATTTGCTCTACAGCTCTTCATAGAAGGGAGGCCTGAGCCTGGGCATTGTTTGATCATATGCACAAAGAAGACTCTAGAAAACTCTAGAAAACCATGCATGAACTCCATGGCCAACCCTGCCCTGATCTGGTGCTCGCGGCCTAATTTGTGACAGGATCATTTTTTCCCACCCCCACCCCCACCATCCCACTTGTTTCTCTAAACCCAAAATGCACGAATGTTTGGGTGTAATGTCGGTAAATAATAGTAGTTAAGGAGAGGGCTGCTTTTTGTAATCAGTGGTTTTTTTGCATAACTCATTTAGAAATTACAAACCATCACCATCCGATAGGTTCCATAAGCTTCCCCTTCTCAGAGTCATGCGGTGCAGAGGGGCTGGCCAAGGCAGGGAGGAACACATTTGTCACATCTGTGACAGGCATGTTCCCACCTGGGGCTGCCCCAGCTGGGCTTGTTCTGGCTGGGGGAGAAAGAGCTCACTGAAATGCTCGAGGGGAGAGGAGAAAGCATGCAAGGCTTCCTAAAAAGGCAAAACCATTTTCAGAGTAACGGTAATCTAGCATGCGATTCTGAGTGTTCTTCCCGGAATCCAGTGCACTCTCTGGCCTCTCTTTTCTCAACTGTAAAATGAAGTGTTGGATCACATCTTTCAAGACTCTTCTTTGACATTCTCTCTCTGACTCATTTGAAATGCTTAAAGTATGCTTAATAACTTGTATTCACTTCCTCTGTCAAGATGCAACTCCTTTTACTTGCAAAACATTTACAGCCATGCAGCTCCAAGCCTGGTCTGTGGAAGGTGCTGGTCCTGGGATGGGTTGTTCCAGATTTGTGATATGATGACAGAGAGGGTATTTTGTGACTTTAATAGCAATTTGGTGTTGCCCAAGACACCTGAGTAGCATTCATTTTTCTTGTGATTTATTTCTGCAGTGTTTTTCTCAAGCTTCAGTCCCCAGTAAACTGGGGAGCAAGACACCTCATCTTTTATAAAAATATAGATTGAGCAGTGCTCATCATAAACAGTAAGGGGAAAATTTAAGTCACCTTTAATCCTAGCATTCAACCGAAGCCAGTTTTGTTCAACTAGGAATGAGGAGTGGGAGAAAGATTTGCTTTTGCCATATCCATTTATTTAGTAATTTTGGAGTTTTAATCACATGCATTTTCTTTTTCTTTTTCTTTTTTTTTTTTTTTAAGATTTTATTTATTTGAGAGAGAGAGAGCTAGAGATAGTGAGAGAGAGCACAAGCCAGGAGGAGAGGGAGAAGCAGGCTGCCGGCTGAGCAGGGAGCCCAATGTGGGGCTCGGTCCCAAGACCCTGGGATCATGACCTGAGCCGAAAGCAGACGCTTAACCGACTGAACCACCCAGGCGCCCCTCACATGCATTTTCTAAAATAAAAGTACTTTAAGCACCAAGGTGAAAAATAAATAGATAAGGATAAAAGATAAATAGGGATAAAAGATACGTAATTTGGACTCAGCAGTTTTGCCAGAGTGGATGAAGCATCTCAGCCTCTAGATGCCTGAAACAATGCGAGAAAGTAGGAGCGAAAGCCAGCCCCTGGTTTGGCCAGTCACTACCTCTGCTGGATTCCCCAGGACCACCCGGCTATCAGTGCTTGATATCCTGTCCTGGGGAGGACCGTCGGTGCCCACCTGGCTGGCAGAGGCCTCCTGCCCTCAACCACCTGCCCTGGAGTTAAGGCGTCCCCCTGGGTGTCTGTGGCCGCCTCCTTCTGCTGAGGCAAAGCAGATGTGCTCCATATCCTCAGGGCCTCTGGGCAGACCTGAGGAGCAGTTAGCACAAGGCCTCCAGGAGGAAACAACCTCCAGCATAATGTCTGGCAGCAGTTATCCTCTGCATCCTGGTGGAGGCCTGAGAATGACATTGCCTTCACAGCCACAAAAGGAAAAAGGAAGGAAGGAAGGAAGGAAGGAAGGAAGGAAGGAAGGAAGGAAAGAAAGAAAGAAAGAAAGAAAAGAAAGAAAGAAAAGAAAGAAGAAAGAAAGATAACACTGGCTGATGGTGGCTTTCATGCTGCCAAAATCACATATTAAAGGTGGTGACTGAGAGGCGCTGCCAAGCATAGGTCATCTTTACATATGTTCTAGGGCATGACAAAAAAAAAAATTAGGTGGGAATAGCATGTTTAAACTGAGGGCAAAAAGCAAAGAAAGAGGAATTGCAAAAATCCGCAATAAAACAAAAAGCCCACTTAGCTATTTTGGAAAATATATATTATATATTATATAAATATGACATCTGCCAGGAGATGAAGAAAGGTCGGCTTAAAACATGCATACAGTTTATTTTTTATTTTTTTATTTTTATTTTATTGTATCTTATTTTATTTTATTTTATTTTATTTCATTTCATTTTATTTTAGAGAGAGAGCACAGGGGAGGGAGGAGCAGAGGGAGAGGGAGAGAGAGAATCTTAAGCAGGCTCCACACCCAGCACAGAGCCCAACGCAGGGCTCGATCTCATGACCCTGAGATCATGAACTGAGCCGAAATCAAGAGTCAGTTACTTAACCAACTGAACTACCGAGGCGCCCTCTTTTTATTTTTTTAAAGATGCATGCACTTTAAATCTCCATCTCGGTTCCTCACCTGAAAGACTACTTCAGTGTTAGGGGTTGGGGTGTACCTGTGTGGGTCACCTGGTGGTCACCCAGACTTGTCTAATTTAAACTTAGAAGGAGGGTCATAGACTCACACTCTCCCAGCTCAGCTCAGGGCCAGCTGCTTTCAGACTGTCCTTGACCTCCCTTCCCTATAAAATCTCCCACAAGTCACAGACTGGGAGCAGGTCTTGTGCCCCTTAGGGATACTAGAGAATCTCACAACTTTCCAAGGTTTCAGGAAAAGTAGGAAGTAATCCAGTAAAAATTCTCTTCACTCTGGGAAAGCCTTTGTCTTCTTTTCCAAAGGAGCATTCATTACTTTTCCTTTACCCAGAAAACAAGCCTGTGCCTGATGCCCTATGCCGTCCTCTCTGAGCTCTCCCTCATTCCCCATGGAAACCTACTTTCATCCCCACAGAACTTAAAAATTAGGCACTGTGGTTTATGCAACTTTGAAGATTAGGACTGGAAATGAAATAAATCGGCCCTGGGTTATAACCTCAACTATGGAGACTTTTTCTTTGTTGTGTAGGAATCTCAGCCATGAGAGTGACACCTGGAATTGATTCTGATGCCGCCATTTTCCTTCCCTGACCATGGTCATCCCCTGCCCCTTTCTGAGTACTGTGCTGTGGGAATTATTGATGGGTTAGTACATTTAGTTTCTCAAGAAGAGGCCCTATCAAGACTTCCTCAGGGTGGCTTTGCAACTAGTGTCTGATGGGGCAGTTTCGCTGAGAGATTGACCTAAAGAGAAAGCACTTCCTTGGCAGCTCTCTCAGGCCAGCTTTGCTAGAAGTAGTCTGACACAAAGATTTTTGTGCAGTGGTTAATCGTGGATAAGGTCTCAGGGGAAGAGAGTAAAGAGAAACAGGAAGGGGAGGAGCTCAGCAAACTTGTAGTTTCAAGAGAGTTCTAGCCTCAGCCTGATCTCATGGGGTACTCTAGAGGGTGAATTGTACCACAGTCCTCTCCCTGCAGAAGCAAGAGGGTTAGACTATGAAAACTCCCACATCAATTTATCATATGCTGCAGGCTGCCTCTGGGGGGTAAGGCTTTCTGGAAATCTCCAGGCCAGGCAGCTCTCATCAGCCAAAGGCAGTCCTCCAGAGGAGGGCGAAGGTGTGAGCCCTCAGGACTCAACACTTGTGGCAGCTGGGGTCTGGTGCTGCTGGCTTGGTAAAGGGATCTGGGCAGGGAGCCAGGGACACCAGCTATGGCGGCCAAAATAGTTGGAAATGGAGACTCCGTGGACTGATAGATTATTTAAAGAGGACTCTATATCATATACAAATCCTATCCCATTATATTGTATTAGAATATACACACCTCCGGTTCCTGGGTGGCTCAGTCATTAAGCGTCTGCCTTCGGCTCAGGTCATGATCCCAGGGTCCTGGGATCGAGCCCCGCATCGGGCTCCCTGCTCAGCAGGAGGCCTGCTTCTCCCTCTCCCACTCCCCCTGCTTGTGTTCCCTCTCTCGCTGTGTCTCTCTCTGTCAAATAAATAAAATAAATAAATAAATCTTTGAAAAGAAAAAGAATATACACACCTCAAGTCACAGCGCTAAGAGGGCATCATATTGTTCAATTAGATTGGATTACAAGATAAGTCTGGAGGGGAACAAGGAGGTCATCCAATTCAGCCCCTTCCTTTTATAGAAGAGTTAGGTCAGAGTCAACTGTACTGAGAACGAGCTCTGATTGCCAGTCCTCTGCTTTTGTTTGAATTCAACCCAACTCCTATCTAGTGAATGCCTGCTATGTGAATGGCACAATTTTAAGTACTGAGCAGAGAATTGGAAAGACACTAGACTCAGCCTCAGCCTCGGACCTTAGGAATTTACAGTCTATAGAAGATAAGGGAATGGAAGAAAGAAATAAGAATATTATGCTGATCAAGATTCAGCTCTCACCCCTAGAGCAGTAAGGATTAAGTGTTATGGCACTCGGGGGCAAAGGCGGACACACAGGAGGATGGTTTGTGGTTGTCTCGATGTGATGGGAGGCCTTCATCACAAATCTCCTGAAAAAAGACGATATCCCGGCTGCTCTTCTATTGGGGGGTGGGGGTGGAGATATCACAGAAAATGAATATGCAAGTGGGGTTCTGGGAAAGGGGAGAAAACAAATAGACCAATAAGAATAAGCTCAACCTTTTCAAAGGGGGCATCGAAATCTTCTTCAGTTCTTAGCCTGGAAGGGCAAAATATTGAAAGTTTAGTCATTAAACATGATTATTTTGCTAAAGGCCAAAGGTTCTACTTTCTGTGAAGAAGAATATTGGGTCCAGCCCATTCTCCCTTTCTAGCACAGACACGTTTTAGTAAAGGAATGTTTTCTAAAATCTTTTAGGTTGTCCTGTGCAATGACATGTATGTTGATCCACCCAGTTAAATCAGTGTGTTGTTTTACTTTTCACTTAGAGTTTAGGCATTGCCACTTTGGACCAGATCTAAGATTCATTCATTCATTCATTCCTCAACAAAGAATGTGTTGAGAGCCTCTTGTATAGAAGAATGACAAAAGGGAGTCAGAACCTGCCCTCAGATATTCATGGTCTTCTTAGATGAGACAAATAAACATGTGATTATATCAAAATATGATACAGACTAAAATAAAGCTCTGCCCGGGACATCTAGCCACGAATGGCTTGGGAGATATTCAAGGAAGTTTCTGTAAAGAGATTGACCTTAGTGGAAACCTGAAGCTTAGGGAAAGGGTATATCATTCTCTCTTCTCTTCTTTGTCCCATGTATCACTAAAGGAAAATTACCTTTATAATTTTGTTTGTTGATGTGTTGTTAATCTCTCTCCTCCATCATCCCAGTAAACAGCATTGCTCAACATTTGTGTCATCATTGCTATGGTAAGGAGCCTTTATAGACATTGTTTTCTTTGCCTTTTTTTTTTTTTTTTTTTTTTTAAGTAGGCTCCACACCCCTTGTGGGGCTTGAACTCACAACTCTGAGATCAAGAGTCACATGCTGTATGGACTAAGCCAGCCAGGCACCCTGGCATTTTTTTTCTTAACCAGTACTCCACATCAATTCTTTTTCCCGTCATGGAAAAATATACATAATCTAAAATTCACCTTTCAACCTTTTTTAAGTGTAGAATTCACTAGCATTAAGTACATTCAAAGTGTTGTGCAACCATCACCATTATCTATTTCCAGAACTTTCTCATCCCCCGCAACTGAAACTCTGTACCCATTAAACAACAGCCCTCCATCTCTCATCCCCCAGTCCCTGGCAGTCACTCTTCTACTTCTTGTCTCTATGAATTAGTCTATGTTAGGTACCTCATAAATGAAATCATGCAGTGTTTGTCCTCTTGTGACTGCCTTATTTCACTTAACATTCTTAAGGTTCATCCATGTTGTAACATGTCAGAATTTCATTCCCTTTTAGGCTGGATATCCCCATGAAGTTTAACCACCACATATTAAACCTGCTTATGTACTGGGGACCTCTGTAGGGCTACCAACCATTGTAATATGTAAGATTTTTCTACCTCCCAAGAACCAGTTTTGCCCCCCTTGGAGCAACATCACCCCACTGAGAATGCCTGCATGAAAATGTAACCTCAGGGGGGCCTGAGTGACTCAGTCCATTGAGCATCCGAGTCTTGATTTCGGCCCAGGTCGTGATCTCAGGGTTGTGGGATTGAGCCCTGGGCAGGCTCTGAGCTCAGAGCGGAGTCTGCTTGTCCCTCTCCCTCTGCTTCTCCCCCTACTTGTGCTCTTTCTCTCTCTCTCTCTCACTATCTCTAAAATCATCAATTAATTAATTAATTTAAGAAATAAATAAAATGAAAGCTCAGTGACCTTGTTGGTCTTGTTCTTCACTGTCCCCAACTGTTAGCACAGTACGTAGCTCGTAGCAAACCCTCAATGATGATCTGTTGAATATTTCTCAAGCTCTTCCACAACCCCTCCTTCCCTCTTATTTTAACCTACTATTCTTAAAAAATTGGGCGCCTGGGTGGCTCAGTTGTTAAGCGTCTGCCTTCGGCTCAGGTCATGATCCCAGGGTCCTGGGATCGGGTCCCACATCGGTCTCCCTCCTTGGCGGGAAGCCTGCTTCTCCCTCTCCCACTCCCCCTGCTTGTGTTCCTGCTCTCGCTATCTCTGTCTCTGTCAAATAAATAAATAAAATCTTTAAAAAAAAAAATTGCTCTCAGAGTGATCACAGATATATTTTGATGCTCAGTGCCTCAGGCTACTCAGCCAGACCTCTCAACCTGCTCACGTCCCCAGCTGCACACGCCCTTCTCAATGGCCCTGTGTTGCTCTCTTTAACAGAAGTGAAAGATTACGAGCCTCCATTTGGCTCCAAGGTGCGAGAGCATCCCTGTGTTGAGAGCATGAAAGACAACGTGCTGAGAGACCGAGGGCGACCAGAAATTCCCAGCTCCTGGCTCAACCACCAGGTAAGGAGTGGCCATATGGAGGGGAGAATAAGATTTATCTGAAGTAGCCTCTGAGGGAGGAGAGAATTTTAGGATATTGGGCTTCAATCTGAGGGCAGGTCCCTTTGTGTTCTATGATCCTGTTTGTTTATAAAGAAAATTTCATCAACTGGTGTGGACCTGTTGTTCTAAGTTCCAACCAGCAGGTAGATACTCCATTCAAAGAGGACTCTCAAATAATCGTTTGAAGGGCATTTGTCCCACTGTGCAAGCCCGCTTGTTTCTGGGTTAAAATATTTTGTTTGCAACCTCTGCCCCTCACCCCCAAGCCTTTGCGTAGAGTGTTTATGTTTTGTTCCCTTCTGGGTTCCAAATATTTTCTCCTGGGAATCTTCAGCTCTAGAAGGAAACACTTAGCAGAGTGAGAAGCAAGCAGAGTTTGTCAGCCAGCTGGACTGGGGGGGGGGGGGGGGGGGGGGGCACTGCCGTGTGCTCAGGGCCATATGTGGGCTGGGCGCACAGACTTTGCAAAGAGGAGGCCAGTTTGGGACTAAAAGAAAGCCAAGAGAAATAGGAAAGTGCAAGTGAACAAATAGGAAATGTGTCTGTGGGGAACATCTTCATGGCTGCTGTTTTTTTCCTTTCAAGAGATGGTAGGCAAGGCCAGCTATGGAAGAACAGCAGTTCTGGACTTAACAGGGTGAGGGAGGACTATCCAAATTCTTTGCTTGGGGGCATTTCGATGAGGGCAGTGGTCAGAGGAAAAGAAGAAAGTGGTGGGTGGCAGGGCCATGTGACATACCCCCGAGACAGCGGCGGGAAGGAAGTACGAGAGAGAACAGTGCACTCCTATCTCGCCGACAGAGCGGATCTTTCTACGGAGTAAATTGTTTTATTGCCTCCTTTGGAAGAATTCCCTCATCCAGTCAAGGCTGGGGCTAAGTCATAGGTTTTCCTCAGGGCCAGGCAAATTGAGATAAGAAACAGAAACAACAAATCACGCACACTCAGGAAGACAGATGGAACAGGAAGCCCGGTCTGTGCCAATCCTGGCCTGGAGCCACTTCAGCAGACCAGCCCCTAATAAAGTCGGCGGAGGGCACGTGAACCAGGCCACGGTAGCCCAGGGCTTCCCCCCCGGGGTTTCGGGCAAAGCCTCTCTGACTGAAAAATGCAAGCCTGCTCTGTGTTACCTCTGCAATCAGAAGGCCCTGGTGTTACTTCTCTCAGACTCCGTTGCCTCCTCCGCCGTACAGTTCTTATAATGAAGCCATTATTCATGATGATAAAATTCTGGAAAGAATTTGCATAATACATTTTTTTCTCTTAATGAGATTTGTTGCCCTATTGATTTCAAGTTAATGCTTAATATTTAATTTAATTTAGTGCCTATAATTACAGTGCCAGAGTAAAATAAATGTTACTTGTGTACCAACAATACCACTCCACTCTTAACAGGCCATCAATCAATACCGTCAATTAGGTGAATTATACAATTAATTCAACATCATGAATTCACTCACAGGTCGGGAAGGGAGGGAGAGGCTCCTAGGTGTGTTGGGAAAGTTATTGGTAGTAGATGTTGAAGGGGAAAGTGCTGGGATATATCCGGTCCCCCTGGGCCACTTGTGTGAAGAATCACCAGTGACCATGCAAGCCCCTAATTGCCAGGAGCATGCTCTAGTTCTGCCCATCTGTTTACCCCCCGCCTGCTTTATTGCAAAAAAGGGCTTGAAATGATCAAAGTATTTGCGATGCAAAATAAAAATTACAGCTGTGAGAGAAGACCCTCGCCGCCATACTGGGCAGCATTTCCTGGATGGGCCTTTCGAATGGGGCCTTCACCGGGTTGGACTAAACCCTCTGACATAGCCTAGAGTCTAAGTACAGCTGACCCACAAAACAGCTGCTTCTGGAGTGCAGCCTGATGTTGCTGGGGGGCAGTGGGGCCCCGGGCACCACCCTCGGCAGCAGTTGGAAGCTTGGACTTCACCAGATAAAACCAGACTAAAGCCTAGACTTCGCTCTGATTGCGGTATTCGGTGCTGTTTAAATAGAAATGCGTCTACGATCCCAACTATAAGGTACCCTAGAGAGGCAAAACCACAGAGACATTAAGATCTGGGGTCTCCAGGGCCTCAAGGGAGGGAGGAAGAAGAAGCGGGGTGGGGCACGGGTGATTTTTAGGGCCGGGAACTTACTGTGTGGGATAGTATAATGGTGCGTACAGGTCATTGTACATTTGTCAGAACCCCTAACACGAACCGCAACATAAACTATGGACTTCGGTTGGGAGTGATGTGTCAGTGTTGGTTCATTGATTGGAACAAATCTACCACGCGGATGCAAGGTGGCCGGGGGGGGGGGGGTATATGGAAACCCTCTGTGCTTTCCACTTGATTTTGCTATGAACCCAAAACCACCGAAAACAAGAAAACCAGAAAGTGCTCTAAAAGAATGAGGAAGGGGTGACAGGGCATTAGGGGCCGCTCCTCATGGGAATTTTCCAGTACTGGGGCTCCCGGAGAGGCCTCATTGTGCCCAAACGTGCCGGCTCTCCGTTTCACGGCCTCTCGAGATCAAGTGGCGCCCGAGAGCAAATGGGTACGGCGGGCTTCCAGGACAGTGCACGCCCCTCGGCTCCCCAGGCAAGCGGCTGCCCCCCAGCCCCGGCGGGTGCTCCGCGGGACGTGGGCACGCACAGGCTCTGTGGCAGCCGGCCTGCCCTGCAGGGGCAAGGGCAGCGGGCCGCCCTGCGGGCCGCGGGGCCCCGCAGACCGGCAGCTCAGGGCGTCGGTGCCTTCTTCTCCCCCGCTGCAGGGCATCCAGACGGTGTGCGAGACTCTGACCGAGTGCTGGGACCACGACCCCGAGGCCCGGCTCACGGCCCAGTGCGTGGCGGAGCGCTTCAGCGAACTGGAGCACCTGGACAGGCTCTCAGGGAGGAGCTGCTCCGAGGAGAAGATCCCGGAAGATGGCTCGCCGAACACTACCAAATAGCTCTTCTGGGGCAGGCTGGCCCACGGCTGGAGAGGCTGCCCTGCCACCAAAGAAGAGAGGCAGCGGGAGGCTGCCCCTGAACCTGCAGCAATGCTTCCTGGAAGCCCGGGGGTCGCTCCCCTCCCTGGAAGCCGGCAGCCGGGAGTGGGTGACATGAAGCGTTCTAGGCCTTTGACATTGTCATAGGATAAGCTGTGTTAGCACTTCCTCAGGAAATGATACTGATTTTTACAATAGCCAATAACATTTGCACTTTATTAATGCCTGTATATAAATATGGAATAGCTCTGTTTTATATATATCTATATATGTCTATATCTATATATATACAGCCATACTCTGGAAAGAGACAAGGAAAATAAAATCAGACATCCCGAGAAATTGGTTTGTTTGGAGAGCTCCGGAACCAGGCACAGAAGGAAGGGGATCCGTGACAGCTAATTAGCACTTGACAGCCAACACGTGCGCTGGTTTTCTGCCTCCACGAGGTGGGGGCTCTGCATTAGGAGGGGGCTCCGAGTCTCAGAGCCTGCTGTGGCCACGTTGCACTCGCTTTTGCAAAACAATAATTCCCTGCACGGGGCTGGGGGGGGAGGGGGGGTCCTTTCTGGCTATGGAGCCAATTATAGTCACACTGTTTGGGGACCAGATTCTGGGGTTCCTGTGTGCCACTGTGTCTCCTGGACTTTTCACTTGAGCTTCAAGCCCACATCTGGTTTGTGAGCCACCTTCCTCAACCAGCTCAGAAACCCTGTCCCCATCTCTAAGAGCTTAAAAGTTTTGAGCCCCATTTGTTTACCTTCGCAGGCTTCACAGGCATAAAAATCAGGACAAATTTCCCCACTTATGAAATGGCCACATATTCTACTAAGGAGAGATCATTCTTTCTTTCCTTTAATCCCCATCCCCCACCCCCTACCCCCTACCCCCTGCCCCCATACCTATGCTACTATTCTCCCATGCTACTTTCCCTAAAGGGAACAAATCTCCCCCGCGGGGTTCATTGTGTTGGGTTTCTCATCAGGCTTAGTTTGAATCTCTAGCTTTCTATGCAAACACCCGTGGGTTCCATCTGTCTGGGGCTCCTGAATGCTCAGGTACATTTTGGCCTAGTCAGAAGGATTCTGCCATGGTCAGAACTGTTTCCTCAGGCACTCTGAACATGTGTTTTGCTTGGCCAGAACGGCGTTTGACAAAATTGAGCCACTTTTTAAATATTTGGAGATTTTGAAAAAAAAAAAAAAAAAAATCTGGATCCCACAAGTGAGGATAGATAGCAGATGGTTTTCACGTTTCCCCGGTCCTCATTACTCAAAAAACGAAGGTGTGGACACACTTATAAAGCTGCTTTACTTCTCGATGTAAACATTTGCATTTTCCACTGCCTGCCCCACCCCAGTCTGGGAATTAAACCCGCCCCTAAGCAAGGCCTTTTGTAAGAAATGTACTTTCCATCAATCATTCTCTGGCTATATGAGTTCGAGTCCCTCCTTTTTCCTAGTCTGGTGTTAAGATTTAAAGTTGGTCTTTTTTTTTGGACTGAAGGGGACCCCCTCTAAGTGGTCCCAGGTAAACCAAATCTATTTTTTTCTATATATTAAGAGCTTTCCCCCCCACCCCTGCATTAAGGAGGGCAGCTCTTACCTAGAAGCTTTTGCCACGGTTATCTTTCTCTCCACCATACCAGCTTTCCCGCCCTTTGCAGGATTTGCCAGCGAGGACTTGAATGTGGGACCCAAGAATCCCATTTGCAGTTAGAAAGTCTGTGTCCACATGGGCAAGAACAAGGAATGAGCTTTAGTACTCCATAGGAACTCGTTAATCCACAAATAAGTGTTAATGCTGCAAAAAAAATCTTTTTCTAAAATGTTTTTGAAGCTACCTATTTTCAGCCAAATAGGAATCTAAGAGAGGACTGGCAGTGAGTAGATCAGTTCCATTTGGATTTTGGAAGATCTCATCTCATTGAAGTTTTAGCAGATACGCTGAGATTTGGGATTAGGTGAACCTCGTAGGCACCTTGCTCAGTGGGTGTGGGCTGAGAGAGTTCAGGACAGCTTGCCAGCAATATCATGGAAGTGCCCAGAAATTCCATGCACCTTAGGGCTTGTCAATGCTGTCCCAATAGCTGTTGCTCATCGACCTCTAGTGGTGAATTTCTAGAATACTGGTCCATTAATGGGATTTTCCAAGATTCAAAAGAGCTTTATCACTTCTGGGTGGTCATCAGCCTAAACTGGAATGTAGTGTCAGATGATACTGTGGCTTGTTTTATTTCTTTTTTCTTTGTCGAGAAAAAGACCAAGGAATAACATTCTGTAGTTCCTAAAAATACTGATTTTTTTTTACTACTATACATAAAGGGAAAGTTTTATTCTTTTATGGAACACTTCAGCAGTACTCATGTATTAAAATAGGAATGTGAATGCTATATACTCTTCTTATATCAAATGTCTCAAGCACTTATTTTCATTCTATGCATTGTTTGTCTTTTATATAAATAAAATGTTTATTAGATGGAATAAAGCAAAAATACTCAGGTCAGCTTCCTGCCTCCTGATCCCATTCATCGTAATTAAGCCATTTAACCTCAAAACTTGGTTATTCTACAGTTTATGCAGGAAAAGTCACAAGCCAGATTCTCTCCAAATTTCCCATATTGTCTCCTTCAACTGACAGTCTCGAGTCCTTTAAAAAAAAAAAAAAGCAATCGCAAAAAGATCCATAATATGAGATGTAGCAGATGCCATTGGTGGCCGGGGCATGAAGTCTCTACGTCTCCCGGCCGCCATCTTGCCTGTCCCAGGAACGGCCTCCATCCACATGACTGCTTCTTCCATGGCTTGGCACAACCAACGCTGCTGCTAAGAGCTCATGCTGTTTCTTATATCTTCTTCCCTCATATAGCAGGCCGTTGACTATATCTTTTTGATTTCTGTCATGTGTCATAGTTCCTCCCTCTTCCTTTCTACTTAGCCACAGCATCCTGCTTGGGGATTTTAATCCGTTTATCTGCATCACCAGATGAATGTGCCTTAGGCAGTTGGTTCCAGGTCATTGTTGGAAGGGTTTCTGGTAACAATGTATATAATTTGCTGCCCGAACTTTGGGCTACCTGTTTTGGAATCTGAGAGATTCTATGGTTTCTTCTAAGTTATCAACTGAGTTCTAAATAGTTAAGATTCTAAATATTTAATGTAATAATGCTGAGGTTTAGAAACCTAAGCACTACTGACATTCTGCATTGGATAATTCTTTGTTTGGGGAATGGGCCTGTTCTATGCATTGCAGGCAGAGTTCCTGGCACCCACCCCACAGCTGTGACAACCAAAAATGTCACCAAACATTGCCAAATGTCCCCTAGGGGATGAAATTGCTCCCAGCTGAGAATCACCGAGCTAGATGATATTGTCCTATACTACTGTGGGCATGAGGTTTCGTCCTATCTTCACGAGTAGCTTGGCAATTTTAGTGGTTACTTGCTCTAGCATTTACCAGCCATGTGACCTGAGTAAATAACTTACCCTCTCCATGCCTCAGTTTAATTATATGTAAAATAGGTAAAATATGTAAAACAGGTCTCATCCTATACAGGAGCATTGTGATGGAATACATGCAAACGTTTTTGGAATTGTCTTGAACTTGGAAAGCCTGCAACGCATATTGGCCAACATTAAGTTGGTTTAGTACATCAATGGCTGCTTCCACCAAGAGGTAGATTTTGAGGTAGACCCTAGGAAGCACTTATAACACAGAAGAGATCTGGGCACATGCTACAGACCTGTAGAACAGGGAAGTTTCTGTCCCCGTGTATTGACAATCTGAGGAGAACGCTCATTCACTACCTGCTGTGTCATCACATTTAATCCCCCACTAGTTCCCTGAGGTAGATATTGTGCCCATTTTACAGACGAGAAGTCATGCTGAGAGAACTCAAGAAAGAAGCCTAGGGTCTCACAGATGCAGAATCTGGGTGCAAGGCCAAATTGTCCTAGAATTTAGAATAATTTGGAATAATAATTTGGGATCATGCCCGGTGCTTTTCTCCACCTTGTATTGTTTCCTGAGGAAACTGGCCTGCCCAGTGGAATGAGAGGCCGCACCATGATGAAATGTTCTATTCCATCTACATATGGCATGGTCACTGTTCTCATCTCTCTGCCGTGGATCTGTTTGCTCAGTGGAGGCATCTCTATTATCCACTTGCTCTCCACTCACATGATAAATGTTGTCTAAAGCCTTGATGAGAACGATTGAAAGATGAATGAATATGTGTGGACAGCGTTGCCTAATGGGCAAAATGTACATTGGTACGTGAGATGACTTCAGATTGTGCCAACCCTTAAAAACATGGTTTTAGTGGGTCTATTTTTATTTTAACATGCAGTAGGAGGAAAAAAAAAAAACACCTTAAGCCCAGGGTTTCACAAATGTGAATCCGTATTAATCACTGACATGTATTGGTATTCAGAGGCATCAAACACTATTCTCTGTTTTACCTTCTTTATCTGCTTTAATCTTCACCACACACCTGCGAGGTAGCCTTACCTCCATGTTAGCGATGAGGACGCTGAGGCAGACAGTGAGCTATTCCTAAGAGTCCCACAGTTAGCAATCTTTAGGCTGGGATTTGAACTGAAGCAATGAGATTCCAGAGCCCACACTCCCTCCTTGAACACAAGATAAAGCTGGTGTAAGACAGGATGGGGGAGCCTCTGGCATGCTCCAGATCCTGATTCTTTGTTAGCCTAAAATATGGAAGAGGAAAACACAGTTTGCACTGGAGGGGAGGGAGTTGGCCATAAGGGAGCCGACAGAGAGAGAGAGAGAGAGAGAGAGAGAGAGAGAGAGTCATTCCTCAAAGGCATATGGACTCTGGGCTCCAGCCCAAGCGCTTCAGCCAAAACAGGAGCCAAGGTCTTCTGACCCCCTCCGCAGGCTCCGTTTTGCCCGGGTTATTTCAGTGCTGGCTACTGCAAGGTCAGGAGCCTTCCTGGCTGGCAGTAAGTCTCCAAGTGCCCTCAGCAGGGACGCGGGCTCTTGCACTGGTCACCAGCTTTTGAATGCAGGCACTCTTTGTGCTCAGGAGGTTCTGTTTTATGGCAGTGGGTTTTGTTGTAAGCTCCCTTTGCAGATGACACACTGACGCTGCGGTCCTGAGGGAAAGCCCTCCCCTAGGTGACAGACAGGAAACTTTTCATTTCAACCAGTCTGTCCACCCTTGTTCACAAAAGTCGCCGCAATTGGCATCTGCTCATTCTGTTAGTTTTCTTCCTGAAATAGGCCTTCTAATCGTCGCTTATCACATTTCCAATTACTTTTTTTTTTTCTTGAATAATTATAGCTCCAGACTATGGGTTTGGGGCCACAGCTCCCAGGCATTTTGCAACCTGTGCTGATAAAGACGAGATTATGAACTTTCCCACATGACATGGCCTGCCAATCAGCCTCACACCGCGGAATTTCATTCTAGTACCGCTCCTGATCTTTGCTGCATTTAAAAATAACTTGTTAATAGTCTTCCCATTTTAATCCAGCTAAAATTGCACACACTGTGAAATGCTCACTCTCTTTCACTCATGCACGTGCGCATGCGTGTGCGCCACACACACACACACACAAGTGGTCCTTAAAAATCTCTTCCATAGGCGCGCCTGGGTGGCTCAGTCGTTAAGCGTCTGCCTTCGGCTCAGGTCATGATCCCGGGGTCCTTGGATCGAGCCCCGCATCGGGCTCCCTGCTCGGCGGGAAGCCTGCTTCTCCCTCTCCCACTCTCCCTGCTTGGGTTCCCTCTCTCGCTGTGTCTTTCTCTGTCAAATAAATAAATCTTTAAAAAAAAATCACTTCTGTATGCAGTCACACAGTAAACAACAGAATAACCATAGCCCATAGGCCATCGGGTCATCAAAAAAGATAAAATGCCTTTGAATTTTCATGTTTTGTCTAATTGTTCATAACAAAATCATTAAAATTGGGACCTCTAGAGCCAGACCCCCTTGGTTCAAATCCCAGCTCTGCTACCAACTAGCTATGTGACTTTGAGCAAGCCTCTTAACCGTTTTATTCCTTTGGCTTCTTAATGCGTAAAATGGGGGAAGTGAGAGAACCTACCTGTGAGAATAGTAAGAATTGCTACAAGAATAGGGTTCCTATTTTAAAAGCGGTTAGAACAGAGATTGGTGCACATAAGCACTAGTTGTTAGGATGATAATGATCATTTTTTTCCATTCTACTCTAAAATGAAGCCCTGTTGTAATATTTTGCAGACATAGAGTTCCCCAAATTTGGGGGCAAAATGGACTCTTGAGGAAAATGAGTCATATTTATCTGTAACTGTGAGCAGACCACCCCATATCCTGGAAGGGACTGTTTTCACTCAGTGTGCCTGGCATGGCTGTGGTGGTAAATACAGGGTTCTGGGAGACAGGCAGTCTTGGGGTTTAGTCTAGCTTCACCATCCACCACCCTGTTCTTCTGTGACTTTAGTCTCCTGCTCTTGTGCCCCACTTGAGACCCCTCCCCTCCCTGTCCTGCCTACATTAGGAAGCTGGAGAAAAATCAAATGACACACTAAGTAAAAATACATGAGAAAAGTACTAGATATCATTGATGCAAGATAGAATGTATTACCTTTTTTGGGCACAGATAGATACACTGAAACTTTGCTGGAACATTAGATTCTCATTCATTAATAACATTATATATGTATATGGTAATCATCCTAGCAACTCTATGAAGTAGGGATTATTTTCCCCATTTTTGCAGCTAAGGAAATGGAGATAAGTATCTTATGCAAGTTTACAGTTTGCACCCAGGCTTTCTCAGTATAATCCGTCCACTCCTGCAAGCTTTTTTGTCCCTATTTCTTTCCTTCATTCAGCATACGTTAGTTGAATGCAGTGGTGTACCATCCAAGATCTGCTTGCATCTTGAAAGCAAGAGCTATGTGTTACCTGGTATTTTATATCAGCGGCTAGCACAGAGTGGAGCACATAACAATTGTTCAATAATTTCCGCTGAGAGAAGAAAAGAAGGCTCTTGGTCTTTAGAAGTACACAATCCAACTGAGGAGACATACAAATAAACAGTCCATGATCGGGATGCCCTAACTGATAATGCCTAGTGGAATGATACAGCCTGAGGCCAAAAATGCCTAGGTTTTACAGAGAAATTCCAGTGAGAACCTGACTGCTGTCCCATACCTGCCTGTGTAGATGTAATGCTCCAGCCATCATGGTTACCCCTGACAGAATGGCCTTGCTCCTTCAATTCCCCCAGAACTCTCTCCCATGGAGCTTGTCCCCTAGGGCTGCTGTAACAAATTACCACAATCTGAACCAACAGAAATTTACTATCTCACAGTTCTGGAGTCTAGAAGTCCAAAATCAAGGTGTCAGCAGGACCTTGTTTCCTCTGAAATCTCTAGGGTATAGTCAGGACTAAAGCTTGATGTGTCCAGATCCCATTGGCTCCAGATGTTTCTTGGCAGTTCTTAGCTTATAGCCGCAAGTCTCCAATCTCCACCTCCATCTTCACATTACCTTTTTCTTTTCTCCTCTCTGTGTGTCTTATAAGGATATTTGTCATTTGAGTTAGGGACCACCTGAATAAACTAGGATGATTGCATCGCGAGATTCTTAACTAAATTCCTTCTGCAAAGACCCTTTCTCCAAATAAGGTCACATTCACAAGTCTGGGGATCAGGACATAGATATATCTTTTTGGGGACCATCATTTAACCCAATACAGAGCATTAGCCAATTCCTCTGGTATAAATTCTTTCAAGATGAAAAGATCTCAAGCCCAAGACTCTCTCCTTTGGTCACTTGAGACATTCGCAAAGAGGACTATGACAGATTCACAATTTTATTTGGTTTCATTTTCTATCTTAACACACACACACACACACACACACAAATGGTATGTTCATACTGTACAATAATTAAAATACCACTTAAAGATTAACGTTTATTCAATGACTTCACATTCTTTTCGTACACCTATCATTTTTCCAGCAACATATGTCCTCCAAAAATATAGGAATACGATGCAGCTGGCATGTCTTTTCCCACCCACCATACCTTCCTTGGATGCAACCCTGTGTTTAACAGCCCCTGATACCATGTAGGGAGCAATTCATGGTACTCCAACAACATTACGGAATTTCACACCAGTGCCAAACTTAGAAATAAACCACGACTGTGTGAAAACATACATGTGTTTTATTCAAATGTCCCATCTCATTCCTTTGGAACTCAGGAAGGATGGGAATGAGAAGTTAGGTTCTAGCCTAAGTCCTATTTCTCAATCCCTTAGCTCCACGACCTTGGGGATTCTAATTATTATTCTAACATAGCAAATGACTGTAAAACCTAGTAGCTTAAAGCAACCATTTTACTTTCCTCAAATTTTGTGGGTCAGAAATTTGGGAAAGGCATGGGCTGGACAGATCTCATTTGGGGTCTTTTCTGCCATTGAACTCCCACATTGACTGGGGTTAGAATCATCTAATGGCTCAGCCGAGCTGGGTGACCAAGATGCCTCACTTAGCAGTTAATGCTGGTTGTTAGCTTGGAGCTCAGTTGGGACAATCATCTAGAACACCGAGAACACCTACACGTGGCCTTTCCAGCTGGCAGTGTCAGAGCAATAGAGTTCTGAATGGCAGCTGGCTTCCTCTAGGGCAGATGTGCCAAGAGAACCAAGCAGAACCTGCATGGACATTTATGACGTTTTCTTGGAAGTCTTAGAACATCACTTCTCCCACACTCTTGAACCAAGCAGTTACAAGTCACTCAAATTCAAAGCAAGGACACAGGGCCTCAGACCTCTCAATGGGAGAACTGACGAAGAATTCAAGGCAATGCCTAAAACCACCACGGGTAATTTGCAGTATGTGGGTGTCAGTCTCTCATCTGTAGATTGGAACTATATTCTCACTAAACCTCCTCTAATACTTAGAGCCTATGAAGTACTTTCCTTTCATTATCTTAATGTACTCACATTAGTATTTATATTTCTTTTTTTATTAAAGATTTTATTTATTTATTTATGTGACAGAGAGAGAGAGAGATCTAGCAAGAGAGAGAGCACAAGCAGGGAGAGCTGCAGGCAGAGGGAGAGAGAGAAGCAGGCTCCCCGCTGAGCAAGGAGCCCGACATGGGGCTCGATCCCAGGACCCTGGGATCATGACCTGAGTGGAAGGCAGACGCTTAACCGACTGAGCCACCCAGGCGCCCCTAATATTTATATTTCATTTCCTTTATTTTCAATTACAAAATAACCATATTACAGAAAATTAGGGGGGGGAAAGAGAGAAAAGTTTCCATTTCAATAGACTCCCTAGACTTGTATATATTTTTAGAGTTGTTTTCTATGTGTGTGTTTTTGTGTCTGTGTGTGAGTGTGATAAACTTACCAGTTCACCATTTTGGAAAATTTTTCTCGGAATTAAGAAGGACATTCTGGAATTTTATTTTTAAGGGGCACTCGTTGCCATTATAACTAAACATGCTATGTACCAGTAAAATTTAATATCCTAATTCAATTGTAGTAGTTATTAACCTCAGATTACAAACTCAGGCATGCAAGAAATGTCATATGTCTTATTTTTCTATAAATCTACTTAATTTTGATTCTGAGCCCCTATCCTGCTGGACTGGTGGGAAATTCAGCCCTTATCTTGGCGAGATTTTTCCCCACTAACTCTTGAGGTTTTACCATTGTTTTGGGTTTCCTGCAGTAAGAATAAGGAGCAAGGTGTTGGATAGTTCTCGTTCCCTGATTTTCCCCTGGGCTGCCCATTATCCCATTTGCTGGATTTGTTTGGGTCTGCCTCTCCTCTGGTCCTTTGCTTTGCTGGGGACTTGGTATTTTTCTTGGGATAATTTGAGTGCCAAGGGTCCAGATTTACTTCCTGCTGCACCTGGGCTACTCCCTTAAAACCCACCATATCCTCAAGTCCCTACCCAGGAGCAATACTTGTAGTCACAGTCTATGAAGTATGACATTTAATCATATACGAATTAAGCATCCTTGGAATATTTATTGAGACTGAAGCAGCTATCTATCCGAGGAATGTATATTCAAGTTATTTTATATAATATATGTATCTCAAATGTAAGTGCTAAAGTATTTGAAAGTGAAGTGCAGACTACAATTCACTATCTGAGGTTCTTTGTGGGTAATCCCCTTTCAATTTCCCAGGGCACTCAGGAGCCCTTCAGGTTAGAGCGTGGAACACTGGATACCTAGAAAGATAACGGTGGTGGTACTTCGCTGAAATCCTCCCAGCTTCTCAACCTCCACACTTGAACTTGTTTCAGACTGAATGGGAACAGGCTGAAAATCTTCCAAAACCAGGAAGCAGTATATTTTCTTCAGCTTTTCCTGGTTGGGAGTAGTAGACCCTACTTCTGGAACAGAACTGGTTTTGCTGGAATGCCTCCTCATTCTAGCTCCCCTGTGGACTATGCTGAGTCATGATTACTGGAAGGAATGTCTCTGCTGTTGGCACAAACAGGACAGGAAAAAGCTGTTAATATAGGCAATACCTTGTGGTTTTGTTTTATGAGACAAGTATTTTGTTAACAATAAAGATACTGTGTTAGGAAATTAAATCATTCATACACTAGCACTGTGTAAAGACATGAAATCATTCACAAGTTACAAATCTTCAGTAATTGATACTAAATGTGATTTCTTAAAATGCTAACACTCAGTTTAAATTCAAACATTGAACATTCAAAAATTTAACAGTCAATGTTATAGAAGTGATTGAGTAAATTACAGTCAGAGGATAATCATGTAGACAAGTGTAGACTGCTATGCTTAACCTAATATGAAGTTGAGAAGAACCATGGAAAACAACTTTTATCCTGTTTTAATTTTATTTTTGTCTTTCATATGTATCTATACTCATTAATTTATCATTCTCACATTGATATCTGTTACATTGTTTCCCATTTTCCATTTTCCAGCATTAGGAATATTGGCATGATGAACAACTTCACATATGTTAACATTTATATATTTTTCATTTCCTTAAGATAAATTACAAGAAGTTATGAAAGTTTTCATGGTTCTTGTCATCTCTGTCCAAATTATTTCCCAGAATAATTGTGTCTGTTTTTATTCCCACCAACAATATCTGAGAACACCAGCACAGCTTTACATATTACCCCTTTTTCGTTAATTTAATATTCTGGCATTATACATCATTTTTGGTATTTCTTCCATAGAAGGTTGAACTCTTTTCATGTTTGTTTAGAGATTGTAGTTTCATTGCTGAGAATTATCTGTCATGTCCTTTACATATTTATCTATTACACCTAAATGATTTTCTAAATTCCAATAGTTGCCACACTTTCCTGGCTTTTATCTCTCTTGTCATTTCACTAATGTATCCAGATTTTAAAATACATATGGAGCTAAGTCACTCACTCTATTTCTTTATGAATTCTCCTGCATTCAGATTTAGAAAATAACTATCTTTCCAAAAATCCAACAAATAACCAATGCTATTTTCTTAAAGATTTTCTGTGACATTCTCTTTTAATAATTATTTATTTTCCCTAGAATGTATTTAGGTGTATGGTGTAGGCTTGAGGGAAGATCATTTATATTTTTCTAATTGCCAAACAGATACCTCAACATCATGTATTGTGGGAATGAGGGTGAGAAACTCATTTATGATTGATTTGTGTTATTTCCTTCAGGACACAGTAGGTTTGTCTTTATAATAGAAACTACTTCTGGACTATTTTGCTCCATTATCCAAATTTCAGTGCAAGACTGCTATAGATAATGTCACTTCTAATTAATGTTTATACTTCCCAATTCCCAGAATTTTCTTTAACACTACGGCTTGTTATTTGTTGTTGTTATTTGTTGTTGTTGTTCATGCTTTTTTTGTTTTCATTCATTTTTTATTAGGAAAAAATTTAAAATTCAGCATATACCCAGGCCTATACCATATATCCAGACTTCATAAATGTGCTTTGTCATATTTGATTCAAAATTTAACCTTTTTTTTTTTGATACATGTCTCCCTCTTTTTTTTTTTATTATGTTATGTTCATCACCATACATTACATCATTAGTTTTTGATGTAGTGTTCCATGATTCATTATTGGAGAGTGTGCCCTCTTTAATACCCATCACCAGGCTAACCCATCCCCCCACCCCCCTCCCCTCTAGAACCCTCAGTTTGTTTTTCAGAGTCCATCGTCTCTCATGGTTCATCTACCCCTCCGATTTCCGCCCCCCCCTTCATTCTTCCAGTACAAAATTTAACTTTTCATTTAAAAAGAAACAACATATTATAACTATATCACCACCATCTGGGTAACTATCTTTAGTTCTTAATCCCTGTTCCTACTGAGCTTCCTGGACCCCACCCCTATTATGGATTAAATGTGGATCCTTTCCACCAATGTGTGTACCTACAATCTGGACTGTTATCTTCTGTGTATGATTTTTTAAAATTTCTCTAAGTGTAACTCTATATGCATTGTTGTACTACCTTTTTTTCTTTACTTAAGATTATATGGTTTTTAAATCCATCTATGTTGATACATATCTTATTCATTTTAACTGCCAAGTAATGTTGATCACATGGTAAAGTAATCAAACAAGGATGCCATTAGATTGAGGTGGCTCAAATGCCTTGGCAGCCTTATAAGCAAACCAAAACTTAACCCAGAGTTAATTTCTATGAATGCCTCAAGGTTAAGAAGAACAACCAATTACCAACAGCAAACTAGTTTTTCCCAAATAATGCAATCACTTAAGCTATAGCAAATCAAATAATTTCTTTGCTCTGATTCTGTGTCTTCTCTACCTCTAGCCCCTGTTGGTGGAATACTCCTAACAACTTTTTGTTTGATGTTGCCCAGTTCAAAATGATAGTTGTTCAAATAAACTTCAAAATTTTAATATGCTTCAGTTTAGCTTTTAATACACATAAATATACCACAATCTTTTCATTTACCTTGCTCAAATACATTGGGGTTGTTTCCAATTTTTTTACAATTACAAAGTGCTAAGTAGACAGTATTGATCTATTTTATTAGAATAGGAAATGATATCAAATTTAATTAAAATAAGTAAAATAATTTAGATTATAAAATTCATCAGATAGTATATACATCATCAGAAAGTATACAGACTGAGCATAACTAGTAAAGAGATAGGATAAGGAGAAATTGCATAATTATGACCCCCTCACCCAAAGTGAGAAAAGGTCTGCCAGTTTAAATGCTAACAAAATATGTGCAGGATCTGTATGCTAAAAACTATAATAAACTGATAAAAGGAACATAAAAGACTGCTGAGGAGGAAAACATTTTACTCTTTTTCAAGATTCTTCTAGCTGGTCTAAGAATCAAATAGACATGAGAAAGATTAATAGGTGAAAATCAAACAAAAGTTTAATAGCATGTATGTCTCCTATATACATGGGAAAGCCCCAGGAAAACTAAGTAACTCCCCAAAATGGCTAAAACAATCACCTTAAATACCATCTCTAGCTAAAGACCAAAGCTAATGTTGGGGTTGGGGAGTCAGTTATGGGAAGTCACCAAGAAAATCAAGGTAAACACAGGTAAGGTTGTTATGCAGATTAAGTCCTTGCCTTCTCCATAGATAAATGTTTTGAGATGTATTTATTTTTCTTAAGATTTTATTTATTTATTTATTTGACAGAGAGAGAGACAGTGAGAGAGGAAACATAAGCAGGGGGAATGGTAGAGAGAGAAGCAGGCTTCCCACCAAGCAGGGAGCCCAATGCGGAGCTTGATTCCAGGACCCTGTGATCATGACCTGAGCCTAAGGCAGACACTTAATAACTGAGCTACCCAGGAAACCCATGTTTTGAGATTTAGAGTCATCCACTCTTCCTGGTACAGAGGGAGACACGCTTACAAATGGAGATTTCCCTTATATATGTAAATATCTCTTATAAAAGTGTAACCTCTGTTTGGTTTTCAGAGTTTTGCTTGTGTCTACAGTTTCTTAAAAATGACCAGTTTAGGGGAGCGTGGGTGGCTCAGTCAGTTAAGCATCTGCCTTTAGCTCGGGTCATGACATCAGGGTCCTGTGATCCAGCCCTGCATCAGGCTCCCTATTCAGTGGGGAGTCTGCTCCTCCCTCTCCCACTACCCCTTCCCCCCCACCTTGTGTTCTCTCTCTCTCTCTTTCTCTCAAATAAATAAATGAAATCTTTAAAAAAAACTTCAAATAATATGTTAAAGAGGCATACCTTGAAATGGCAAAATTTGTTCCCACAAGACCAAAATAATTGGAGCACTACACTGTGATCATGAATTGGAATACTCAGTGTTGTTAAGACATCATTATTCCCCAATTTAAATTGGAGATTCCACACAATCCAATAAAAATCCTAGTCCCCCCCCCTTTTTTGTAAATATCAGCAAGAAGATTCTAAAATTTATATAGAAATGCAAAGGAACTAGGACAACTCAAACAATTCTGAAAACAAACTAAGTTAAAGAGCAGACTATCTAGTTTGAAGACATACTATAAAGCTATAGTCACCAGAACAAACAGCCCAAAAATAGACTATACAAATATAGGTAATTGATTCTTGAAAATTAATGAAGAAATCTTGTAATATAAATAAAATCTTTTCCAACCCATAAAAACTTTTCCACAAAGGTAGAAAAGAAAAGAAAAAAACAGTTTTATTATTGAATAAGCATTAAATCAGAACAGGAAGTACATCTAAGGAGATTATAAAGACAGAAAGAAATCACACCATTTTATATAGCAAAGCAGATACAATCCATTACATACATGTTGTTTTTATCAAAAAGGAAAAATAAAATTTCTCATATCTCTATAACAGAAGGTTACAAGTTGGGGTCAAACACTGAAGCTAAAACTCCCACAGCGAGACAAGGCCATCCTTCTTGATCTTTGCATTTCAAAGAGATAGCCCAGCATTCTCAAGAAAGAAACCTCTGGAATGTAAAACTGGCAAGAGGCTTATTTAGCTCTTAAAAGGATGAAAATGCATTAAAAACAAACAAACAAACAAAGAGAGCATTTACATTTTATTTTCTAAAGGAAATGCTAAATAGAAAGGAGAGCAACAAGGTCTCTTCCTCTTTTGGTATGAGGGAGAATTTATTTATATTTGTATTTGCCCTCACACAGTGTACAAAAGCAATTCAATGGAGAAAGGATAGTCCTTTCAACAAATGGTATCAGAAAACTGGGAGTAATTATGCAACATAAATGAACCTCAATATATACCACACACTTTATACAAAAATTAACACAAAATGGCTAGTAAATATAAATGGAAAATTGTAAAACTTCTAGAAGAAAACAGGAGAAAAATCTGGATGACTTTAAGTTTGACAATGAGTTTCTTTAAACGTGACATCAAAGGCGTCATGACCCATAAAAGAAAAATTGACAAACTGCAGTTGGTCAGAATTTAAACTTCTGTTTGTGGAAGAATTGGTAAGGAATGAAAAGATAAATCAAGGGTTGGAAGAAAATATTTTAAAGATTTTATGTATGTATGTATGTATGTATGTATGTATGTATTTGAGAGAGAGAGAGAGAAAGAGAAAGAGCACAAGCACAGGAGGGAGCAGAGAGAGAGGGAGAGGGAGTGAGAAAGAATCCCAAGCTGACTTTGCATTCAGCACGGACCCTGACTCAGGGCTCAATCTCAGGACCTTGAAATCATGACCTGAGCTGAAACCAAGTTGGGCGTTCAACTGATTAAGCCACCCAGATGCCCCTGGAAGAAAATATTTTTAAATCATATAATCATATTTATGAGAGAGTACTTGTATTCAGAATATATAAAGAACACTTAACACTCGACAATAAGAAAACAAACAAAAACCCGCTCTAAAAAATGGGCAAAAAAACTGAACAGGAAATTTACCAAATAAAATAGAGGGATGACAAATAAGCATATACAAAAGCTCAACATTATCACTCATTAGGGAAATGCAAATTAAAACCACAAAGACACATCACTATACAAGCAGTGGAATGGCTAACTGAATGGATCAGAATATGCCACCCTAAAATATGCCACTTTGGCCTAAGGGTAATTTTGAGCTGAAGGCAATTAAGAAATAGCAAACACAGGAGGAACTCTCTACCCTTTTCCTTTCTGCCAGAAACAGGGCATAATTTTCCCTTTTGTAAAGGAAATATATCACTTGAAATGATTTGAGTCTGTAAAACAGACCTTATTTACTGTATATTTCCTAGTCACTTTCCCACCACTTAACTTCCTCCCCCAAAAACCCAAACTCTCTTTTCCTTTGTCTAATCTCTTCCCCACACTTTATCACCCTTTGATAAAATGGTATATAGGCCTCTGAGTCTAACTGCTTCTTTGGGTTTTTACTTCTTTTCTATGAAGGCTCCATATGCATGCAAAATAAACCTTTCTCCTGTTAATCTGTATTTTTTTCAATTAATTCACAGGTTCCAGTACTGAACACAAGAGGGTAGGTGAAACTTTTTTACCCCTCCCTATACACACACAAAAACCGACATCACTAAGTGCTAGTGAGAATATTGAGCAACAAAAATTGCATACATTGCTAGTGGGATGTGAAGTGGTATAGTCATTTTGGACAAAAATTTAGGAGTTTCTTGTAAAGCTAAATATATACTTACCATATTACCTAGCAATCCACTCTTAAGCATTCACTCGAGTGAATTAAAAATTTCTGTTCACCCAAAAACCTTTATACAAATATTTATAGAAGTTGTATTCCTAATTGCCCCAAACTGGAAATAACCCAGATATCTTTCAACAGATAAATGGATCAACAAACTATGGTATATGCATTCAAAGGATTGCTACTCAGCAATAAAAATGCATGAACTATTGGTTAACATAATAACATGGGTGAATCTGACATGCATTTCACCAAACAAAAATTGCTAGAGTCTACATGTGACATTCATATGATTCTGTTTATACGACATTATGGAAAAGGGAATAATATGAGATCATTGGTTGCCAAAGTTTGAAGGTAGAGCAACTGATGACAAAGGGACCACACAAGGAAATTTTTAGGGTGATGGAACTCTTCTCTACTACAGTTTCAGATACCTGACTCTGTGCATTTTTTCAAAACCCACAGAAAAATACACCACAAAGGGTGAATTTTACTATATGCAAATTTTAAAAACTCAAGTAGGATGGCAGGGTAATATTAAAGAGAAAATTATTCTGACCCTTGTTCAAATGGTAAGTCTTTATTCAAGACTATGGTGATAAAAATATTTCAAAAGGGGAGAGATTAGGCTCAACTTTGAATTCAGAGACAGCTATGGATTTATAGCCAATGAGCAGAGTGAGGGGAGTCAGTGGATAGAAAATTACTAAGAGGAGCCATCAAGGGTAGCAGGTTTCTTGCCTAGCTGTCCTGGCAAAATTTGTGCTAATGGAAAGTCAAGACAGACATCAAAGTTGGGGGACGGAGAACTTGGTCAGATATCAAGTCAGGGGATTTTCTGTAAACCTACTTAGCAGGATTCTTACTGAAACTAGACTCAGTAAGGATAAACATAGAAGTCCCGAGTCAAAGCCTAGTTGAGATGAGGGCTCAGAAGGGTCTATATAGTTTGGGCAGATAGATTCATCGTCAGCAACCAGAAGAAAATGTAGACTATGACAAATAAATCTAATAGTGTCGCAAACATGTGACATAACCTCACTGAAGGGAATGGGGGAAAAAGGTATTAACCTAAGTGACCTTGGAGAATAAATTTTTGGCTGGATACTGTAAAGCTAAGGAAAAAAAGAACTATTCATAAGTACCATACTCTAGTTGGTAATTTTGTTTCTTTCAGGGACACCATAATGCCGGTTAGCAATTCTGAAATTAATTTATGTGTATAATACAATTGAACAAATAAGTAAATGTATTATAACTAAAGAGAACCAGATTTCTTACTGTTAGAGAATGAAGTTATTCATAAGCTGGGCAGGGAATGCTAGAAAGAATCCTGTAGTGTTGGAATAGAATTGGTGATATCAGTGTGAATTAATGTTTATACACACACTTACACACATGTGTATGATGCATTCACATTATATATGTGTGTGTATGTAATATATATAAATTGTGTGTGTGTGTGTGTGTACTTGGGCTAGGATATATGCATATATTTCCTAGCTCTATCTTCTGAGATGGCCTAGATGCAATGACACCTTGATTATAACCAGCACCCTTAGTTCTACATATTGGCTTCTACCATTCTCCAATGAAAAGAGCCAGGGCTCCAATGGAGAAGTGGCTAACTCTAGAGCTGAGTAATAAAAGATGAGCCTAGAGTATCTGGTGGTGCCAAAGGGTAAGAAGTGCTTTAAAGAGAGAGATGGGGGGTGCCTGGGTAGCTCAGTCCATTAAGTGTCTGCCTTCAACTCAGGTCATGATCCCGGGGTCCTGGGATCAAACCCCACGTCGGGCTCCCTGCTCAGCAAGGAGTCTGCTTCTCCCTCTTCCTCTACCCCTCCCTTTGTCCCTCCCCTTGCTCATGCTCTCTCTCACTGTCTCTCTCAAATAAATAAATAAAATCTTTAAAAAAGAGAGAAAGATAGGAACATGTCAAAAGGACAAAGGAACCAACCTGTAAAATCACCCAATATTCAAAGCTGGGACAATTTGAGCCCCAAGATAAATAACAGTGGTACTAGATTATGACTAAGAGAACAAAATGAATATCTGTGAGTCCAGACTGACATAAGTAAATGACTAAACAAATAAATGAGGGAAAAAGAGACAAGTCTTTCTTACAAAAGAATTCCACTTAATAAATATAGAAGGCATGAAGGAAATAGAAAAATCACTATTAAAACACCCAAGTAATAATTCCTGTAAGGCAACATGCACTGATGAATGATAAAATCAGCGTGTAAAATTTTAAGGAGAAACAGGATATGTGCATAAGGCTTAATGAATCTCCCCCCAAATAATTATTAATCACTGTTGGTGGTTTTAACCTATGTCTACAAATTCTTTGACACTCTTTTCTCCAGAAAACGGAGTTTAATTCTCTTCCCTTTGAGTGTGGTCTGGATTAAATAACTTACTTTTAAGGAATAGTATTTGAAAAGGAAGAAAAGAGTCAGTTCAGCCTGGTAGACACCACTATAACCAAATAATTGAGGTTAATATCACTAGGAATAAAGCAGGAAACAAGCCAGATGTCTGAGTCTAGGACTAATTTTGTCCCATCATTGAAGCAAGGCCCTTCTGAGGATTCTACTCAGTGTCCTGTGAATCATAAGGTTTTCCAGTCTCGCTGATAGGAGGAGGCAGGCTCTGTAGAAGCACTGAGTACTGTTTCCACTAATCCCTTAAGAGGGTTCTTTCTCCAGGGAAAGGCGGTTTCTTCACATGTGCATGCTGATCAGTACTGTGACAAAATACTCAAGGGAGAAAACGTTTTGTGGATTTCCAGAATTTTCTGGAACTTTTTCCTATCCAATGTGTTTGACCCTTGAACAATACAAGGGTTAAGGCTGCTGAACCCCACACAGTTGAAAATCCTCCTATTATTTCTGATTCCCCAATAACCTAACTACTAATAGCCTACTGTTGACCAGAAGCCTTACCCATAACATAAACAGTCAACTAACATATTTGTTATGTATTATAGACTGGATTCTTACAATAAAGTAAGCTGGAGAAAAGAAAATGTTAAGAAAATCATAAGAGAAGGGGCGCCTGGGTGGCTAAGTCGTTAAGCGTCTGCCTCTGGCTCAGGTCATGACCCCAGGGTCCTGGGATCGAGCCCTGCAACAGGCTCCCTGCTCAACGGGAAGCCTGCTTTTCCCTCTCCCACTCCCCTTGCTTGTGTTCCCTCTCTGGCTGTCTTTCTCTCTATCAAATAAATAAAATCTTAAAAAAAAAAATCATAAGAGAAAATATGTTTACAGTACTGGACCGTAAAAAAAAAATCTGCTTATAGGCTGTGTTCCCAGTGGTCCCATGGATCTGCCTCTTGCTTCAACAGTGTTTGGCCAATTGACTGAGGAATGGATAAAGAAGATGTGGTATATATATATAATGGAATATTAATCAACCATCAAAAAAATGAAATCTTGCCATTTGCAACAATGTGGATGGAGCTAGAGTGTATTATGCTAATCAAAATAAGTCAGTCCTAGAAAGACAAATACCATATGATCTCACTCATTTGTGGAATTTAAGAATGAAAACAGATGAACATACAGGAAGGGGAGAAAAAGGAGAGACGGAAACAAACCATAAGAGACTCTTAACAATAGAGAACAAACTGAGAGTTGATAGAGAGAGGTGGGTGGGAGATGGACAGATGGAGGATGGGGTTTAAGGAGGGCACCGGATGTGATGAGCACTGGGTGCTGTATGTAAGTGATGAATCACTGAATTCTACTCTAGAAACCAATGTTGCACTATGTGTTAACTAACTAAAATTTAATTTAAAAAAGAGAAGAATTTCCTTCTGTAACTTGAAAACAAATAAATATTCTAATATTTTCTTCTAAAAAAAAAAAAAACAAAACAGTGTTTGGACAGAACAGATCCAGGGACGTCCCTTCTTCCAGCGTCCAACCACTCTCCAACCTCTTTTCCAGTTACAACCTCTGGGGACCATCTTCTGAGCCATCCTCTACCTTCCAGACCAGCCAACACAATTTTTGAGCTTAACTCTTTATTGCTGATCAACTGTGAGTTCCCAGATTGCTCAGAATTAATACATTGAGGTGGAGGCCTCCCCTGTCAGCTTCTTGGTCAACCTCCATCTGCAAGACTAGGAGCCTCTGAAGCCCAGTGGCCCTGGAGGGGTCCCTCTGGTGACCCTCTGGTGTCAGGCTTCTGTTGAGCCACTAGGCAGTTATCTAACCACCCTGGAACCTTCTCCCAAGCCATGGACCAAATGGAAATAATAAAACTCTTTTCAGGAAAAAAAAATCCCCTTATGAGTGGACCCATATAATTCAAACCCACATTGTTCAAGGGTCAGCTGTAGTCTGTCCCACACCTTCTAGCTACCCATCTCTCCCTTCTCCCAAATTGGTCCCCTTAACTGATGACTCCACCTGGGATCCCCTTACCCAGGCCACACTCTAAAAACTCTCAGTAAGCTGAAGCAGTTCACCTTATTGATTTCCTATTTCACAGGGATCACTGTCCTTCATTGCTTGATGTCCAATGTCTTCAAAACTGTTGTTTCCTATATTTCATTCAGTTGTTTGGTTGTTCCATACGGAAGAGTAAATCTGGTTCCTTGAACCAGGTGAGCTTGATGCCCCACTTCACCACTGAAACTCACTGGGCTCAACTTTTCACCAAGTAGGAAGCTGATATGTAATCTAACTCAATCGAGAATATGCTTGACTCCTGTCATCCAGAGCAACTATGGCTGATTATTTGTTTAATTTTCAGGATTTAATGGTGATTTTAGACGGAAAAAACAGAGAAGAGATTTCAGGGACAATTATTCCTCAAATTAAGGAAAGTCAACGGCACTCAATCAAGCTCACAATGGGGTCCAAGTCACCCCCCCACACAGCTCCTGTTCTGAATTCAGCAAAACCTTTGAAGAATATTCATTGGAACTTTTCTTATTTTGAAAATAAGAACCAAAGGCAATCCATGTAGGGAGGGCGAGGCCCAAGACTGCAAGCCGTTCAATTATCATTAGAGCCTGCGGCATCACACAACACTCGGCATGGAATTTGAGATCGGCCATCACCGCACAAATGCCAGTCCTTGCTTTCTAATAGGCCAGGCACTTTTTAGAAGATGGGTTGGCACCGGGGCCGGTAACCCAGTTTTCCTTCAGTTTTCATAAATAATGGCAATTTATGATTGTTAGCTTCTTTCGGTTTTCTCAGTTACATCCTATCATTCTTCCTGCAAGCTACTAGCTTATCCAAAATCAGATTCACCCACTTGTCTGCCAAACTAGCTCCCCTTCAAATTTCCTTGGGACTAACAACCCTTTTTTTCCTTTACCCAGAATTGAAGACTTGCATCAGTCTTCCACAAATGCCTTCATTCATAATAGTGCACCCTGACTTTGACCCTTAGGATAGTACGATACGCACACACATCACCTACATTAAACTGCTGACTTGAAAAGGTGAAATTCACACATCAGTTAGTATTCAGGCGGGAATGCTGGTACCAATCTGATCTCATTTAGAAGGCAGGCCTTCACAGCTCTGACTGCCGGGCTCTGTTAACTCTGCCTTCTTCCCCATCGCTGGCATCTGGATTTTATTACTTAGGCTTGACCTCTCCAGGATTCGATGCCTGCTTTTCCCAAGGTGAAGAGTGTGTTGATGCTACCAAATCACTGCTTTCCAGTTAAAATCTCCTATTCCTTTCCTGGCTGTAGAGAACCTGCTGCCAGCACTTGACCAGCATCCTGGCCAAGCCAGACCCAGTCCTATAACCACATGCCTTCAACCTATAACCAAGCGCTAGTCTATAACCACAGAGATAGAGAGAGAGAGAGACTTGGAGTAGAGCCTTTTCCTTCCATACACTTTTGAGATTTCATTTCCATGTTCTTATAACGCCGACCAGCACAAGTAGGGGACACTATTGCTACAGCATAAATATGCAGGATTAGGCATCTACGTGTTCTTGCAGTGGTTTAGCTAGCCATGGGAAGGATGGAACAGACCCAAGGGCCACATAATCTTCTTAGGTGTAATCCCCAGGATCTGTTCTTCACCCTTGATTGTTCCCATGAGGATGTGTGATGCAGAAATTCCCACCTAGACTCTAGTATGTGGCTACAAATATAATGGGCATCCAGAGCCTGCAGATAGTGGAGAATCCTGAACGTATTTTTCCAATTTGCACACTAGATTAAGAGGGACACGTGTGCTCTTGTCTGGCCGAGCAGCAAGTCTCTGTAATATGAATGTGAAGCCTCCCTAAAAGCCATGCAAGTGGGGCTGTGAAGTTCTTCCCGAAGGATGTGAGAAATACCAAAATTGATCCACAGACTCCGGGGCAACGGCCAGTAAACGCTAAGTTAAGGCCATTGGTCTCAGGCTAAGAAAGTTCCTCTCTAGTGGAGAGGACTAGTAGACCTAAGTCTGGGAGGCCTTAGGGAAACATGTGTTTGGGTTTTTGAACACTTAACCTAATCATTCAACCAAAAGTCCAACTCACATGTTGATGTAGGGATGATATGAAAGACGTATTTTTATACTTAGCATGGGTTCTTCAGTGGGACAATAAGGTCCTGTTCTAAGAGCAGGGAAGCGAGGAGGTCATGAAGTGCCCCCAAAGCATGCATTGCTCATCTCCTTCCTCACCCAGCGTACCGGCGGCAGGGGACCCCACCTGCAGAGAGAGCAGCTGTGTTTCCATAATGGCGGCCTAACAACCTTCTCAGCCCTTGCTTTCCAGCAGAATACGATCTGCCCCAAGAAACCTTAAAACTTCCAAATAACAGAATAAAAATTGTTTAGGACTCACCATTCACTTGAGCGACAGATTGTGGCTATTTGTGTTGTACACTGTTATCAGCAATCAGGCAGAATAGCAGAATATTGCAAATATGAGCTGGTCTGATGCAGTGTTAGTGAATTATTAACCAAGCCGTAACTTGTGATGCTCTAAGGTAGATGTGATATAGTCTCACCCTCTCGTGAGGAAATATTTAGAAATCAAAATTGTAAATTATACTTATTCCATTAAGAACATTTGTCTGAGATAAGTCTAAATTCATTTTTAAAAGGAAACTTTGTTCTTTCTCTGCGGGAGTACATATACTAACATGAATACTTGACATTTCAGTTCGTAGCATGTGTTTTAAGATTAACGGTGACTTGAGAGTTTTCTCTCAGGCACGGGTTGGTTGTTTTACATTTATGTATCCAAATGTCCCCTAAATAAAAACACTATCTCTGAAGACACATTAAAACCCTAACCTGCCAACCTTCCTTACTGCCACAATTATTTATTGAGCAATTACTATGTCCTAAGCCCCCTATGTATATCATAGTCTTATTTTTAAAGTACACAGAGATATATAATTACAAATACATACAATTTAAGAAAATTATAGCTTATTTATATTGATGCAGATCCCCTTTTGGGGAGGCAGAGAAGGTATCCTTAAGAAACTAAGAATCAAGCTGAGATTTGAACTGTATGCAGAAATTTAGTTAGGAGAAGGAAGAGAAAGTACTAACCCCAAAGTTTTGACATGTGGGGTAGCATTCTAGGAAAAGAAAATACTACATCCAGAAGTTTTGACATGCAGGCTCTGGAAGAATACTGACTTTTCTGGCTCTCAGCAGGAGGGAGGTAACACAACATAAAGTTGAAACTGTATGGGAGTTGGAAGGAGGCAGAGCCTTGGCAGCCCCTGGCAGAATTTGATCTTTATCCTGAGAATTGCAATCACTTGCCTCCGTGTAGCTTAACCACCAGGACGGAGAACTAAGATGACTATCGTCAACATGATTTAAATGTTCATTTCAGGAGATTCTCGCTCAGAAAGTTAAGGTTGTAAATCAGTGAAACTTTACCGTTTGCTCTAGAAAATTCCTGCCAACTAATTTATCCAGGCAAACATTTGACTCATCTCTCCCATCATGTTGAAAGAGTGCTCACCTGCAGAAACAGTTTGCTTATCACACAACACTCTATTTATCAAGACTTACATCAAGACTCTCGCCTTGCTGTGCCCACCAATCCTAAACTGTTCCCAATAATTTTGCCTTGGAAGAGTCACCTTAAGCCACCTGAGCACAGACTGGAAGCCTGTAAATACCCTGCTCCAACTTCCCCTTGCTGAGACACCATTAAGACTCTTTCAAGTCAGGGTTCCCTGCACTCAGCAGAGCTAAGAAACTTAGCTTTGCTTGAACAACAGGTTTTCTGAAGGTCTTTTTGCAGGGTTGGCAGTTGTCAATCCTAAGAGCAAACAGAAAGTGAGAGATAGGATCAGTTTTGCGTTCTAATCTGGTTGCAGTTTGGTTAAGTAGGTCAGATAAAGCCCAGAGCCGATGTGTGGATGCAATCAGGAGGCTATTGCTATAGTCCAGAGGAGAGGTGAAAGAAATTTGGAATTTGGACAAAACAATGAGACAGGATAAATGGATGGATCAGAGACATGTCTTGGAGGTAAATCCAACAAGGTTTGCTAATAGATTGGACAGTGGGGGGAGGGGAGGGAGACAAGGTATCAGGCATGAATTATACATTTTGATTTGCTACACTAGATAGAAAGTGATGTCATTCCTTGAGATGGAAACACAGGCAAAGAAACAGGTTTGAAGAGGAATGTAGGATTGGGGTAGGAAATCATGAGTCAGTTTTGGGCACACGGAGTTTGAGTGAGACACCGAGTGGAGACGTCGAGTAAGCATTAGCACAGTGATGGAACTCACAAAGGTCTGAAAACAAAGCAAGGACCAAATACTCAGAAAATATTTATTTTCAGCTCCGCTGTGGTCCCTGTAAAAATTTCTTAATATTTCTTAATATTCCAAGTCAAAAGGCCTTCTCCACAGCCCTCCAACTTCAAAGGCAAGAAGCAGCCAGGAAAATTCCTATATTCTGATCTGAGAAAGGCTCCAAGCCAGTATGATATAATTATTGCCCTCTGAGACCAAGCTGGTTCTTGATGCTTTTGTTTGCCAAGTAACTGCGGGATGCCAGGCGCAGTCAGATTGCTAGGATCCGTCCAAGATGACTCTTTCCTCTCCGTTATAGATGGAGCAAAACGAAGAAGTTTATAGCCTGGGCCCTGGGGTAAGGTGAATTTATATTTGACTGTTGGATCTGCTACTCACTAGTTTGGTAATCTCAGGGAATTTTCTTATACTATTTGAGGCCAAGGTTCCTCAGTTGAAAATAAGCCTAACAATAATTCTCACCACGATGGCGTGTCATGAGGACCATGTGAATGGACTTGCTGGCGTAGCACTTGACAGGTGGTGTGGACTCAGCAAATGTTAGATATTGGTGCAATCATCCTTGGTCCTCCGCATTAGAGGTTTCTCAAACTCGTGGAATCTGGCCGTGAGAAACATCACACTTGTAGGACTAAGAGGTTAAAGAAACAGGACACCTACATTGTTTTTTCTAATTTGGGGCTACGGTCCTCAACATACACCCCTCCCTCCACGAGCCTTTATTTTCAGGGTCTGAGACTTAACCAGTCTCATCTCAGTAAAAAAGGAAGTGGAAAACAGAATGAAGATGGAGAATGCCCATTTTTCCCCACATGTGACCCCAACTGAAACTGGGGTTCTCTTTTGTGCTGTTAGGTGATTTTTCTCTGAAGAGCTGGTCAGGTGTTCCTTTACTATAATGCTGCTCTTTGAACGGGCTCCCTAAAGCCAGGAGCTTCCTAAAAAGGGAGGCTTTTTATGCATCCAGTTGGATTAAGCAAATGTAATCCAATTTTTCTTGCACTAAACCATACAAAATAAATCTTAAACAAATTTGAAAAAAATCAAATCATTTCTAATCTGTTGGAATGAATCCCCACGAGATCAAGCTAGCTCAAATGGAATGTGATCGAGGTAGGGAGACATAAAATGGCCTCAAACTGGAATCAGGCCCATTCTAATTATATTAGGTGAGTTCAGACCGGTTTAGATGAAGAGAAATGAGGCTGGTCCTGCAGAGGTTAAATGGAATCTAAAAAAGAAAAAAAACTTTTTTCCCAGCTCAAAACTGGCTCTAATTGATTTAAAGGGATTAAGACATTTCAAGTTGTATCAATCCATTTGCAGCTGGATTAGATAAATGGGAATGGGGCAGAGCTGACTTGCTCAGCTTGAACCAGCCAGACCAGATTCCAGTGTAAATGGAATCCAACTTCATCAACTTAGGTTAATTTCTGAGCTGTCTGGAAAAATCATGCTTCCAGAACTGGTGTCACTCAATGCATGTGCCCCAGTGGCAAAAACTACAAGTTGCCCGTCCGTATCCATTCTCCTGTTTTTCTTTACCACGAACAGAACTATTTATATGGTTGTGGGCAGCAACATATCTTGCTTTGAAAAAACCCACAAAAGGAGGGCCTGGGTGGTTCAGTCAGTTAAGCATCTGCCTTCAGCTCAGGTCATGATCCCAAAGTCCTGGGATGGAGCCCCACATCGGGCTCTCTGCTCAGCGGGGAGCCTGCTTCTCCCTCTCCCTCCTGCTCATGTTCGCTCTCTCTCACATAAATAAAATCTTTAAAAATTTTTAAAAACCCACAAAAACAGACAGACAAAAAAATACCAAATTTCCCACTCTTCCCTGAAGAGAAGGTGTGGCCAATGAAGGGGGGGTGGGTAGTTTCTGGGAAAGTTCCTTCCTATTTCTTGCTGCCTGAAATGTAGAGGAGATGGCTAGAGCCACTGTGCTCAGATGAAACCCATGAGTAAAGCTTGATGGTTGAATCTATCTCTAAGGATGGCAGAGCAAAAATATGGAAGGATCTGGGGTCCCTGAAAATAGGGTAGAGGTACCACTATCTGTTACAAAAGCTGTTAGCGCCCTTCCCAAATCTCCTCAACATTCACCAATCCTGCTCAAGGCTGTGGTCATAAGCACCTGTATTCTCTGCTTGAAGACCTCCTAGGGTCGTGGAAGCATAATTAAGATGGTCAGGGAACTAATACTCCTGGGGTCAGCTCTCATCCAGTTAATTCATCAATGTGCTAAATACACCTCCTCCTTACTCCTCAGACGGGACATCTCTGAAGTACGTTCTACACTCTTTCCCAGAGGTCATGGGCAGGATTGAGCCTCAGTTGTCACAGCACTAATTTGCTCACTAATATTCACTATCCTGGTTTCCTTCCCTTCTGTCACTCCACTGTTCCAAGTGAACAGGCTGCTTGCTCTCAAATCCTAGTCCGTGTCTGCTCACGGAGTAACCAAATGTAAGACACTGTCTCCAGATTATCTATGTTGGGACCTCTTCAGAACAGACAAAAATAAAACCCTCCAAAGAAACCACAGTTAATTGGGTTTTCTGTTATATACTGCTACAGCTCATCTTCTTTGATCCAGTTAGCAAGGAGATACTTCTTTAAGTTCAAATCCCTTTATGTCACTAGATCTTTTTCCAGTAAAGAACCATTGTTAAAAATCAAAAGCCAAAAGAGGAATTTAAAAGTCTTTTGATTGAATAAATTTCTGCTGACTGCTAGAAGAAATATTGAAAATTATATTTTAAATGCCTATATTTAGCAAATAAAAATTCAGTGAATAAATGGCCTCTACATTGCCAACTCTAAAGGAAATCTCAGTTTTCACTTGACCCATCCCCAGCATTTGATATGGTTGGTCACCCCCTCTTTTCCTGAAAATGTTTCTTTACTTAACCTATGGGTGACCACTCTCTTGATTCTTTCTCTGCCTCATTGGCTGATCCTTTTAAGTCTTCATTGCTGGTCCTCTCCATCTTGAGCTGAAGTCCCAGGGCTCAGTCCTTGTCCTGCTTCTCTTTTATATCCGTGGACACTCTCTGGATGATCTCATCCAATCGCATAATTTGAAGTAACATCCCTATGCTGATGGCTGTCAGATTAATAACTTTAGCCCCAACTTCCCCCTGAAATTGAGACTCAAAAGTAATTACTTAAGTTTGATCTGGTTGGCTGCTGGAGACAATTCAAATTTTACATGACCAAAAGCAGGTAAAACTCCTTTTTGCAGTCCTTACCTTAGTGGATGGCATTCCTTTCTTACAGTTGCCCAGGAGAAAAGTATATGAAACTCTCCTAAATTCCTCATTTCCTGGAGCACTCTGCTTCATCAGTCAACCCTCTCAACTCCGTGTTTGTTTGTTTGTTTGTTTGTTTATTTATTTATTTATTTTTGAGAGAGAGAGAGCACGAGCTGGGGTAGGGGGAGGAGGTGGGCAGAGGGAGAGAGAGATAGAGAATCCCAAGCAGGCTCCACACTCAGCATGGAACCTGACATGGGGCTCCATCTCATGACCCTGAGATCATGACCTGAGCTGAAATCAAGAGTCAGATGCCCAAGCGACTGAGCTGCCCCTCCGTCAACTCTACATTTAAATGCCTCTAGAATCGGGTCTCTTTTCATCACTTCCCTTACTGTGACTCTAGTATAAACAAACTATCATCATTTCCTGTTTGAACTGTTGCAGTTGCCTCCCATTTGGTCTCCCTGAATCCACGCTTGCCACGGACACCTTATTCTTCAAACAGTAATCGAAGTGATCCGTCCAAAATAAAAGTTAAATCACATCAATACCCTGTTCAGATTCTCGAGTGTGTTTCTGTTTGAACCTAAGTCTCCACCTAAAAGGCCCAGTGTACTAACTTCCAGATATTTCTGTGACTTCATCATCTGTCACTTACCCCGTGATTCCCTCTGCTCCAGCCTCACTTACCTCCACGATGGTCCTTGAACATACCACGAATGCAGCTCCTCAGGCCTTTCATTTACCATACCCTCCATCGGGAATGCCCTTCCCCCAGATACCGATATGGCTCCCTCCCTTGCTTCCTTAATCTCCCCTCAAATGTCACCTTATTAGAGAGGCCCCTCCCCAACCAACTTTTCTCCAATGGCACACCTCTCTCTCCTTTCCATCCTCGTTCTTCAAAATACTTATTACCACCTGACTTGTTGCATATTTACTCGTGGACTGTCTGCCTCAACTCGACTGAAAGCCTACGAAGAGCAGGGATTTTTTCTGTCTCATTCACTGCACATCCCTGGCACCTGGATAAATGCCTCGGACACTGTAGGGACACCATCAATATGTTCAATGTGTGAATGAATTACAATTAACTTTTTATCGAAAAACTATTCTTGACCATTCAAATATCTGATTGGGTATGGTATATCTGAACATCTGAAGGAAAAAAGAATGGAATCTTCAAAGTGTCTGTTAACAGTTGTTCTCTTCATTCATCAGAGAACTATCATCTCTCAAGAAGAGGCCCAATGGGAGCTGATGTGTGGCTATCACGTTCCCAAGGCTTTGCTCCATGGAGGACAAAAAACTAAGTAAAAGGCAAATCCCTCCTTTGCTAGAACTGCTTTTTCCATTTTATTCAAGGTGTTACCTCAAAAACAGACAGCTTTCAATGTGCTTCCTCAATTATTTAGCTAAGATGCCAAAGGAACTCAATTACTTCTAAAATGTATTGAGACAACCCAGGAACGAGGAGATGACAGGAAAAGTCAGTAACATGAAGTGTGTGCTAATGTTGCTTTTTATTTCATGAAACTGGAATTATTGCAAACATCAATTTCAGGCACATTTTATGTAGACATTAAAACAAAAAAGCAACAAGGTATGTAAAACATATGCACACACGAATAGTTACCACCAGAGAAGAAAGGAATTCAAAGAAAGATTAAAATATTCTTTGACCAATGGAGATATCGAGAAACCACATACCCTAAAGTGAAAATATGGAATAAAAGCAAACAGTACACATCGGCTTTTTACCCTTCAAAATTTAATCAACAGAAGTTAATGATATCATATGAAAGGTTATTGAATATGCTAAGTCTAATACTTAAACGCTCTTCCATCTTTTGCCTTCCAAATCAGAGTTCTAATTAGATTCACAATCTTACCTTGTTGAACTCTGCACCCACACCTCTGAATTCTGTTTATTTTTTAGTCAAATAGAGTTCTCCTAGAAATCCGGGACCAGGATCAGAGATAGAATCATCCACTCCCGGGAGAAATGGAGGAGGTGTTTGCACTGAAAGGCCTCTAATTCTCAGATTCTCTGCCTAATATGAACCACTTAATAGTCTACACTGACGTTTCAAAGCTTGAGAAAGGGAATGTTGTATAACCCTGGACTTCATTCTGGTTGTTTCCTATAAGCAGAGAACAAGATAAGAAATGGGCCCCTCGCGCTGAAACAGGTACACAGATATCTGTATCTACCGTCTACTCCAAGCTAATGACGCGAGGGCTGTGGGAAGTGAATTAGGACTATTGCTTTGATTGAAAAGGCCATGCTACAAAGTGTTTGTCTTTATCCTTACCTGTAATTTAGGTAATTTAGAATAGATAATGGTTAATTTTAGCTTTTGAGAATAAACATTCACTGCATAAAAGACATATCTTTATAAGGTAAACATCTTCAGTAGTTTCTCCTTTTAAAAATAGTTTTGATGGACTTCTGATGCCCCTAAACATTAGTGCTACCAGTTCCAGCCGTTATTTTCAGACACTGGCTCAGGGGCCGCTGAAATAGCAGATTATCTCTTTGCCGGCAAAATATCAGAGCTATTATTCAGTCCTTGTAAGGTTTCACTAAACCACTGCTTCTCAGATCTTACCTTGCCTCTGAATCACCTGAAAAGCTACTTAAACTATGCTGAGTGGCACAGCCAGAGTGTCTGATTCAGTCAGGGGCGGGGTTGAGAATCCGTATTTTTTTTTTTTTTTAAGATTTATTTATTTATTTTGAGAGAGCGAGAATGAGAGAGAGAGAGAGAGAGTACATGAGTGGGGGAGGGTCAGAGGGAGAAGCAGGCTCCTAGCTGAGCAGGGAGCCCGATGCGGGACTCGATCCCAGGACCCCAGGATCATGACCTGAGCCGAAGGCAGTCGCTTAACCGACTGAGCTACCCAGGCGCCCTCATTCTGAGGTTTTTTTTTTTTAAGATTTTTATTTATTTATTGAGAGAGATTGTGATAGAGAGAGAGCATGAGAGGGGGGAGGGGCAGAGGGAGAAGCGGGCTCCTCGCCGAGCAGGGAGCCCGATGCGGGGCTCGATCCCGGGACTCCGGGACCATGACCCGAGCCGAAGGCAGCCGCCCAACCGACTGAGCCACCCAGGCGCCCCGAGAATCCGTATTTTTAAAGAGCTCCCAGGCCATGTTGGTGCTGCTCGTTTAGGGACCGCCATTTTGAGAACCGCGGCTTTCAACTATTAAATTTGTATGTTCTTTAAAGAGCAATGGAAGCTTAGAATCAGGCCGTATGTGGAACTTACTAAACTCTCTCCAAGGCTGTGTCCTGAAGACAGTTCTTAAGAAAATCCACCTCTTATTTCCTTCTTTAAGAGCAACAGTAGTGCCCAGGCAGCTAACGGGTCCTTCCCACTACTTGCTTAGCATTCCCGTTGGCCACGCCGGGCCAGGGCGTCTTTCCTCCTTCTCCCCAGAAGGCCTGCAGTCTCTTCTGTGTCCCCAGATGCCGTGCATCTGGAAGCCTCCCAGGACAGGACCCATGCCTCTGGGGAACCAAAAGCCACAGCTACAGGTCTCTCCCCAGTAGGTCTATCTCATCCAGGAGGAAGTCCATGTCCTCCCGGCTCACTTGAGGGCTGATCACCACCTGGCGGAAGAAGTTGACCTTCCCGCGGTGGGGCTGGTAGCCCAGCATCAGGCTCCCCTTCTTCACCATGCGCTCCTTAATGGTCGGGGCCACCTGCGCCGGGCGAGAGGAGGGAGGCGATGAAAGACCAGAGCATATTCTGGCTGCATTCCAACCACTCACGTGATACCCACTGCCATCCACTGTGGCTCCCGCTCCCTTGCACACATCCAGCTCGGTATTAGTAACAATCTACCGAGAACTCACGGCATAGGAGGACTGATCCAAGGGCTTTAGATAAATTTAATTCATCTAATCTTCACAGTAACTTCATGAGGGAGATACAAATACAAATCTATGAATGAAGAGATTGAGGTGCAGAGAGATCAGACAGTCTGAGGTCCCACGTTCGGTAAAAGTGAGCGAGAGAGCAGGCAGCCTCACCCAAGCACACACTCTGAAACCTAAATCATGATGCAGTGCTGTCTCCTTCAAAACAGATCAGGGGTCCTCAGGGAGCACAGATGTAAAAGTGTCAAATGGTACATTCCCAACTTTGTCTGAACTAAAAAATGTTCCCGTTCAGGCATCTTAAGTAAAGAAAATCAGTCTTGGATGGGGAAAAAAAAACAAATGCACAAAAGAACAGCCTTGCATTGATAGTCTACCAAGGAAAACACTCATATGGATATTATGCGCAGTTCTGTTTTGAAGACTAATAGTTTATTACTTTATTAATAGGATATGTGACACACAGACCCTCTTAATTTTGAAGAGGTGTAAAGGTAGGAATAAAATAGGAAGCTCGTATTTTATAGATTTGTAGATAACAGGGAGAGAATGGGACCTGATAACCCAAATGCATAAATTTTTCTAAAAGTTTAATGTTCGAGGAAATTACTCCCAATTTAAGAACCACCGGGGAACATCAGTCTGTTTTCATATCTGTAGTGTGACCACGGAAGAATTAGGTTATAAATTTTAAAATAGTGAAGCTGATTTTTGAAATACCAAATTAAAAAAATTCAGAGTGCAGTCTTCCTGGCTTGGAAAGGCAAGCAAAGTTTTCCATTTTCCCTTCATTTTAACTCTTTCAAAATTTCTGAGTGTGTCCTATGTGAACATATAATGAGACTAGAATGAGTTTCTGTCCTCATCTTCTCAGAAAGATGAGACTTAGTTAATCCAGAGGGAAGACTGCATACGTAAGTAACATCAGCCATGATGTGCTTTGAAATTCCTTAGGTGAGGGGCATACATCTCAGTTCCCACACGCCCATCTTGGGGTGTGACCATCCCACACCTCTCTATCTTTTAAACATACCTATGCTTTGCCAGGTACCCCCCTGAAAACAAGTCAAACTAAAAAAAAAAGAAAAGAAAACAAGTCAAACTACTTCATCTGCCACTCAACATAATCTTGATCTGTTGCAAAGCTTATGGAAAAAACTGGGCGTTTTAGACCTCTAGAGGTGTGATGTGCTGGACTGAGCCACAGAGCCTTCTCAAGGGATGTACGAGGATAATTTTAACTAAGTACTTTTTTCTCTTATGTGCTAATTTTAGAACCTAAATCTTGCCTAACGTGGACTACACTAGGCCTACAACAGCAAAAACAAACATCCATTAAGCACAACCACATTGCCACTCTAGCAAAGTATTGGAGTTCTCTCACCGATAATGAGACATAGAAAATAAAATCTATGAGCATAAAAGAAAAAAAAATGTAGAAAAAGAAGATGAAGTTAGAAGTCAGTTTGGTGAAAAAAAAAAAAAAAGACCAACAAGTTCTGTAGATTTCTGGAAACACGTTACAAATTTTATTCTGAGCTCTTTAGAGACTAGAAAAGCAGGGTTAAATAATCATCTCCAATCTCCAAGCAAAATTTAGTGACAAGTGTTTCGTGGATGGGAAAAGGAAGCAAGTAGGTAAGTCTTTACAAAACTGAGCTCCATGCATATCTGTCTGAAACCCTTATTTTTGAATGTTCCAAGCATCCGCTAAGTTTCCTTCCAAAGCTCTATATTCAGATATCATTTGTTTTTGGAATCATAAAAATCGAGTGAAATGATACACGAGCAAATGAAGGGTGAGTGCAAAAAGAGACTGTTTTCCATAAAACTAAGTTCAATTCCTCGGAAAGACTGGATAAAGGGGGGACTGCTAAACATCGCTGCAAGTTAGGTGAGGGAAGAGAACTGGCAAAGCCTTCAAGCAGAATCTAGAGTCCAGACTGGTTCTGCACATATGGATGCCAAGCCCTCACTCTGCTCACAGAAACCTGGGCTGGATTGGATAGATGATTCCTGAAGAGTGTAGTTACCGCAAGACCAGTAGAGACCCTTTGATCATCAGACCTCTACTCAAGAAAAGCCTCACTTACTTTTAGAAAGCATTTAAAAGTCCTCACTTGCTGGGGAAAGAAAAACAAACAACAGCAACTTTCCACCAAAAGATGGGGAAATAAACGCACATAGATATATTTTAAGTTAAAATGTTTCATGATGTGTGCATCACATTTTTTTCTAGGATTATTTGCTTTAACTGACCGTGGGGAGGAGGGGTTCTGGTGCGAATATGGGTGTGAAGGGTGCATGTGAACATGTGTGTGTGTATGCACAAACAAATTTGATTCCAGCTCATAAAGTGTCAGAGACTCACATGAGGCACTGTGTATGCATATAAACTTCAAACCCACCATTTGTCATGCACTGTTCTTAAAATCTTCCTATTTTGTCACAAAGCAAAACGGAACCATGGTTTGACTTAGGCTCGTGACAAAGGTACATTTAATTTTAATTCAAAGAACAAGTGGGCTCTTGAAGGTAAACTGAAGGTCTGAGAGAAAAACACAAGAGTGTCATTGCTGATACATATAGGAAGACCTGGTTCACATAAGACAAATGTCTGCCCAGGAGAGTCACACAGTATCAAATTTAGAGCTTACAGATTGTGCTTCTGCAAACTTTTGTTTTGTTTTGTTTTAATAAAAATTCCTTTCATATTCATCTCCATCTTCTTCTAGGTACCCAGGGTATAACCGGCTCTGGATTATAGTCAATTTTAAATTCAAAACAGGCATGTGCTTGGCTCAAGCCTAATTTGCATTGTCTATTCCTGTTTACTTTTCAATAACCCTATTTCCCCCTCCCCAAATGGTATTTTGTGCCTTACCTCGGAGACCATTAGAAATTTGATTCCAGCTCATAAAGTGTCAGAGACTCACGTGAGGCAATTATCAAAATGAATCTGTCAGGTTTGCATTTCTTGTAAGCAAACCAAAAATATTTTCTAATGGGAGCAAGAAAGATAAAAGAGGACACCTCGGACATTTTAATATAAAGATATTTTTGATCTTTAAAATTCTTGCTCTTGTAGAATGTGCTTCCATGGCGAAACACATGGCATGGGAACCAATCTTCTAAGCCAAATTTTGCCACTGACTTTCAAAAATTATGAATAAATGACTACACATCTATGGGACTCAGAGAACAAACTAAGCAAGGCTTTAGCAGGACAACACATATCTTATTTATGTGTCCATGAATATATGGATCATAGAGGTAATTACTCCTAGGCAAGAGAGGAAGACCTCTTTAATCTATGAATCCTTCATGGGAAAAGCAAGCCATAAGCCACACCAGGCTGATATTCACTAAATCTCCATCACAAATTACAATTGTCATAGTAGTACTGATTCTTGCTGTTAACAAATATTTTACCAACCCTTTACAATTTGCAATGAGCTTTCACATATCTGATTCCCACGAACTCAGGTTAAAGCTTGTTTGAAAGGAACCCATGCTTGCAATTTAGGGACCAAGAATGTTCTCATTAACAGCCAGCTTATCACATTTGCAGCTAAAAAATCAACCAGTTTCTTTTTCTAAAACTCCAGGCACAATCCAGTGCTGGGTAACCTGGATATTCTCTTTTGCTGATCGAAGCAGAGAAACAGTCCTAATCCGACAGGATGGAATATTCACAGGGCAAAGAAAATATGCACAAACTAAATGTAAGTATCTGAATATCGCCCCTAAATGGAGCATGCATGGAGGAAAGCAATTTGGCAGGAGTGAGATTGCTTTCCAGCTCTCAATTATTTTACTGCTGGTTTTCCTTCAAATTGTAAATCAAATTCTTTTCGCATGCCTCAGTGCCCTGGTCCCTGCATCTTAAGTGGGGGAAGATCCTGACATTTCTGTTTGGTTGCACAGAAACTTAACCGACACATTTCTGTAGGATTGCTGTCGCACTCCCACCTAAAATTATGTTCCAGCCATGATTTAGTCATTTAAACAGAATTTTGTTGTCACACTCCTGCAGCATAAAATAGCATTTTATACTTAAAAGTTGCTTAAACCCAAGGGAAAACAAAACAAAACAAAACAAAACTAGCTCATTCTGGCCAAGTACAGTGATTTGATAACAAGGAACTGACTGGACACCAGCATAGCCTTTCATGAAAATAAAATTTTAATGTCCATAAAATGGAATTTCTTCTTAAATATGTGTAACAGATTCAAGGTTGACAACAACACTTTTGTTTTCAATATGCAGAGTGTTTCTCAAACTTTCTGTGAGGAAGTTTATTTTTTCCAGTGCATCACAGAAATATTTTCGTGAACTATGATAAAGGTGAAGTGTTGATTGAAAAAAGGAATTACTAAATAAAAATGAAGTGAAAAAGAATAATTACAAGCCCATTTTTAGAAAATTTTAAATTCAGCGGTAAAGTTAATCTGCTAAATTGTCATATAAGTTTCTGAACAGTAGCCCTTGAGTTCCAAAATTTACTTATTGCAGACTGGTAATATTCAGTTTATGGATCTGCATGGGGCTGGAGACCACATTTTGAGGATTGCTGCTCTGTTTGAACTCCCTTGGCTCCTTGTGGGTGTATATTATTTTAATTATGAATCTTGATGTTATCTTGCATATTTATTTACGCTTATTGCCATGGTCTCCATACCACTTTGAATGGTGTCTTGTATTCCATCATACGACGATGCCTTAGTTTACCTAAATCATTTCCCCATTGTTAAAGCTTGGACCTGCTTCAGTTACAATGGCATTTCAGTGAAACCATGGAACCAATCATGAAACCTCTAAACCAGTCCTCCAAAAGTTAATCCAGAGATGGTAATAGTAAATGGTTCAAAATGGTCTAGACTGTAGGATCTATATACAATTTTCCCCATTATTTGCTGTGCAGGTGAAATCAAGTCACATTTTTTCACTTGTCCAATATGGAGCATCACAACACCTAGGGTGGCTGGGAGGACAAGCCCATAATTAAAAGAGGGGATCCTTTTGCAACAAATTTGAGGGACAAACCCTATATAAGCTTCTACTCTGACTCTAGCCAGCAATACCATTCAGAGCTTTTAATAAATCCAGACGGACTTGTGTTTTGCTAAATTCTCCCATAAACCATGAACAAATCAATGCTCCTCAAACTCCAGATTTTAGAGCTCTCTTCTCAATTTCAATTTAATTAATCTACATTTCATTTTCTCCAAGGAAGCAAAGATTTTTGGGGGGTAGGAGGCTAAACTCATAATAATTTGCAGATATTTGGGTAGAGCATAGGGTGGGCAGGCAGGCTAATAAGCTGAAGAGTAAATTATGAGAGTTGTATTGTGACTAACATCTTGTTCTAAGATTATCTTGCCTAAGAGAAATTTATATCAAATGTAGAAAATGATCTACAATATTTTTTCTCTCTATAAAAAGTCACTTTGAAAGAGTTTTAAATTTCCCTATATCTACACTCCACTCCAGAATAGTTTATAGACATATCAAGGCTAAACATTTCCAGGCATGGGGCTAAGCAAATAAACACTGAGAAAGGAATAAAATGGGGGCTCAATGCAGTTGCTACACTTTACTGTTATTTTAGATATGAGGGGCAAAATTCTCTTCTTTCAAGGGTTAGATGATAACTATTTCAGGTTTGTAAGTCATACAGTCTCTGTTGCCAATACTCAACTCTGCCATCGTAGCATAAAAACAGCCTTAGACAATATGTACACAAACAAGCAAGGCTGTGTTCTAATAAAACTTTATTTAAGGACAATGACGTTTAATATATGATTTTCACATATCAAGAAATACTAAGCTGGGGCGCCTGGGTGGCTCACAGTTGGTTAAGCGACTGCCTTCGGCTCAGGTCATGATCCTGGAGTCCCGGGATCGAGTCCCCTGCTTGGCGGGGGGTCAGCTTCTCCCTATGACCCTCTTCCCTCTCGTGCTGTCTCTCATTCTCTCTCTCAAATAAATAAATAAAATCTTAAAAAAAAAAAAAAAGAAATACTAAGCTGCTCTTGATTATTTTTCAACCACTGAAAAATGTTAAACCCATTCAGAGCTCCTAGGCTATACAGAAATAGGTAATAACCTAGATTTGGTTTGGGGCATAGGTAGGGACTCCCTGGTCCAAGCAGAAAGATACATTACGATATGTAAAATCTACCCCTTCAAAGGAAAAAGCACATTAAAAAGTTATGTTCGGGGCGCCTGGGTGGCTCAGTTGGTTAAGCGACTGCCTTCGGCTCAGGTCATGATCCTGGAGTCCCGGGATCGAGTCCCCGCATTGGGCTCCCTGTTTGGCGGGGAGTCTGCTTCTCCCTCTGACCCTCCCCCTCTTATGCTCTCTTTCTCTCTCTCTCATTCTCTCTCTCAAATAAATAAATAAAATCTTTAAAAAAAAAAAGTTATGTTCGTTGGGTTTTTTTTCCAGAAATTCTACATTGAGTCAGGAAATGCTAACAGTCTTCTTGACCCTCTTTGCCAGCCAAGCATAAAACCAGTACACGGGTTGATGGTCACTGTGATTTTCTTCCAGCAGTTATTTTTTGAGCAATCACAAAAAGTAATTTGCTTCATACTTTCTTCCTAAATAATCTGGGTTCCAAATAATTTGGGTTCAAACAGAAAGTCTTGCCAGTACTAACGTTATGTACTTATCAAAACTCATAGAACTATATGCCTTAAGAGGTGAATTTTACCTGTGTGTAAATTTTGAAATGAATAAACACATTCATTGGAAAAAGAAAAGCGGGTCTAAGAGGGTAAGTAGCTATATGAGATCAGGCAAATAACTTTAGTTTCCAGAGCCCCAGTCTCCTCATCTCTAGGCAGGAGATGATAATAGTCTAGTACCCCTTCATACAATTGATAAAATATGGAATATGATATTATAGATGCAGCATGTAATGCTGTGAACAGATAGTACATGATGGAAATGAATATTCTTATTCAAGACAAGTCGAGAGCACAAACTCCGGAAAGAAAACGGAGCTCTAAGTTGGGATGTTTCCTTCCAGTTTTACCACTCACTTCACGTCCTTAAGCAAGTCACTTAATTCCTCTGTAGGCCTGAAATGAGAAGGGTCATGGTAACTACTTTTAGGTGCAAAAGATATAAAGCTATTTTGGACATAGTGGCACTTGAAGCTTTTCTTCACAGTGAGGCTTTTTTTGGAGGCTCATTAGATCAAACATTTAAATGTAACCACCATGCTTGGGGTACCTGGGTGGTGCAATCGGTTAAGCATCTGACTCTTGGTTTCAGCTCAGGTCATGATCTCAGGGTCCTGGGATCCAGCCCCTAGTCAGCATCTCCGCGCTCAGCGGTGAGTCGGCTTGTGGATTCTGTCTCTGCCCCTCCCCCTGCTGGTGTGCTCATGCGCACTCGCTCTCTCTCAAGTAAATAAATAAATCTTAAAAAAATAAAATAAATGTACCTACCATGCTTATTAAATATAATTCACACATGATTATGGATGATTTCAGGTGAGTTGTGGGTGACTAAGCTAACATTATCTCTTGAGTTTGTACTCTCTTCTTTTGCATTTTGAGGCCATTTTTATATGGCCACCAAATATTTTTATATGCCCCTATTCAATTCCTCGGCCCGCCCTGCTAATTTTGCCTGATGGCTAAATAAACTGGCTCTGTTTATTAGAGTAACCAATTATCCAGTTTCCTCACATCAGATCAATTAATACCTGTAATCAATCATCAATAGCATCCCTTTCATTGTTATGAGTGAGTCCAGATGCTAAGTTACAGGTTTAGAATAACCATACAGAGACCAACAGACTAACCTGGGACCCAATTAGTGAAATTCTATGTGACTTTGAAAAAATGTTTAACTCCTCTGGGACTCACATTCTTCTATCAATCCCTTGTAGAACTGTTGTAGTGGACTAAATGGAATAATATATATAACTGCATCAAGCATAGAATTTGGCATCTACTAGACACTCAATAATATGAATTAGTCTTATTAATATCTTAAATGAATTTGTTTTTAATCAATTTATATTCATACCTGGTCTTCTATTCCACTATTTCATTACCATCTCTTGAGAGATGAGCATTTGAAAGTTCTGTGAAAACCTGATTTGTAATTTATTCTTTCTCCCCAAAGCAACTAAACTGTATTTAAATAATTCTGAAAGGTTGTGAGTTTGCAGTTTTAGAAATTAAATCTTATAGCTCATGTATGCCACTTCTATATTAATTTTCTATTTAAGTTCCAAGTTTTTTCCAACACGGGCAAAGTAAACTCTTTTTTCCTTTAAAAAGTAAGACAGTGGTTGATCATCTTGGCAGTTTTGGTGGGGATAAGGAGGCAGGGAAAGAAGCTTTCCATTGAAATGTATTGTGGGCAAGGGTGAGTTCCTATTGTATGCTAGCAATTTCTCTATGTTGTGTAAGTATTTTGCAGAAAACAGAGATATTTTCTAAGTAAAAACTGACTTCTTCTTTGGACACATGAAAAGGTCATATACTGAAACTGTCATTTGTCCCCATATTCACAAGCATGTGTCCAAAATTCTACAGTCTCCTTGTGCTGTCCCGCTGCTTATATTTTTATCAAAGGAAGACTGAAGAGTAGTATTAGGAGCTCGCCAAATATCCTGAAGATACAAATCACCTGGATTGGACAGTGTGGGGGCCCCAACCCAGAGCAACTGGATTTGAATTTGGGTTAGACCTGGTAGTCTTTACATTTACCAGGCACGTCAAATGCTTGTTATTACTATGCAAATTTGGGAATATGGCAAATGACAGTCCTTTTAGCAGGAGAGGTAAAGTTAGGGTGAGAGGTGAGTGATGTGTTGGACTGAAAAGACAATTTTGAGTGAGGAGGGGAGAGGAGATTGGGAATCTTCCCCGTCTTGAATTTCTTATGTCAATTTTGTAATAAAGACTTGGCTGATAGTGAAAAATTAAAAATTAAAAAATAAACCAGTGACCTTCAAAGAAATTGCTGGCCAACTTTTCTATTAATCATAAAACCTGATAAAGTGTTGAAAACACTGAACCATGGCCCAGGAAACAATAAAGTTCTTTCTTTTGATTGCCTGGAGAATCAATCTGCGTCTTTCCATATATTTTCTGCCATTCCTTACCTGTCCAATTTTCTTACTTCTGTGCTCAACGCTCACTCATTCCCCTGGTATCCGCCCCCTATAATTTGGTATACGTCTCCTGAGCTTAAATTATGTAAAATTGGTGGTCTATAGCCCATGAAATCAGATTCATCTAAAAGATCATTTCAGCTTGGCAGAACATGGGGAAATAGGCCACACTTAGACTGGACATACCTCTTTTCAAATATGGATTTGTACCCTTATTTTCCTCCAGAGTATCTCTCAAAAATCAGACATGCACAAAATAAAGTGTCTCAACTTAAAAGAACTGTCTGGTTTATGCCCTTTCCGATATGGAAGAGCTAAGCACAAAAACAGAGGTTAGCATTCAGGAAAGACTGAAGAACACAGTCAGCTTCACATTTGGCGTTTACAACGTGGAAATGACAATGACAGCAGTTCCAATAAACCTAATGTCAGTCATATATTCAAGGCAGCCGAAATGAACAGTCATAAAAATAAACCAAACTGAACTGAAAGCATTAACTGAAGAATGGACACAATAAACGTTTTACACACTCTATAAAGCAAAAACTTAATCCTCGATGTGTCACAGCAGCTTCCTGAGCTAATAGATGCTCAGTAACCGTCGTGGGCCAACTCCGAAGTTTTCGCCCACTTGAGGAGATCCCTATATTGTTGCTTAATTTGACAAGCTATTCGGTAATTCTTTCCTTAAAATGACAACAGCCCTGAGGTGGTCCCACCTCGCTAGGGGCATCCGTGTCTAACGTTTTGGATTGTGGCAAAGACCATCTGCTTTTAACGTCTGAAGGTCAAGGGCGCTGAACACTTCGCAGTGCGAATGATTAAACCTGCCCAAGGAAGAATCATGGTGCCCAAAATGCCAATGATGCCCCTGCTGAGAAACATGAATCATGAGCCCCATGTGCTCCGAGGGCTCCCTCCCACCCTCTGGATCCTTTCGGTTTCTCTCAAGAGCTCAGAAGACTCAGCTGATGGGTCAGCAAAGTGAATGGGATCTTCAGAAGCTAACAGTCCCTCTGTTGTTACCCTTAGATTCTTTTCTTTTTGTTTTAATTTCTTCCGGCTTGATTGAGGTGTAATTGAACTGAACTAAACTAAATAACTAAAAACTGTGGATAATTACAGTGTACGATGTGATGTCTTAATACACATATACACCGTGCAGTGATGTCTCACAGATCCTTAACATATTCCAAGAGTATCACTCCACATGAGAGGAGAAAATGAGTACAGTCCAGGTTTCTTTGTGGGTCCTCTGGGCGGTGGTCCCTATTTCTCAATACTGCATCTGGCCGTCCGAGCTGGGACACAGCTTGGAGACTGCCTTCTACAGCAGGTGGCTCAGACTCCCTGGGTTTGAGCCACACGGAGGCGCATTCACATCTCTCCTACACACTCAAGGGAGGTAAGGAGCACCGGATAAGCATTCTTCTAAAGCTGATGAGAGACTCATTCCTTTTCCCACAGGTTTTTCCCAGGGTAACCTTCCCTGAGAATTCTTTTCCCTTTAGATATTTGGCAATGGGCAATTAGCAGCTGAAATTCTGTCTTTTGATTCAGCCCTGCCAACAAGACACAAACAGCCAATGGGGCTGTCTGGGGCATGAATGCCAAAGCCCTCCCTGGGGGTCCAGGCACAGATGTGGGAGGTGGTCCTGTGTTGGCACAGCAGTAATTTTAAGAACCTGCATTTAGGCTTGGGAGGCTTAGCTTCCTGAGTAGCAGAATTATTGGTTTTTATTGTAGATTCTGGGCCTGACAGACAAGGAGTAAAACAGGAAGTGATCCCATAATGTTACGCTGCTCTGAACCGAGAGACATCTTACTCTCCCCAGCCTGCCAGTGCATCCGAATTATGCCTCAGTGAGGTGCCCGCCGACCTCAATCACCCACCTGCAGCCACTCACCTGCATCCTTATCTACTTTATAGATTTGGGGGGTTTTTTGTGTTTTGTTTTTGGTTTTGATTTTGCACTGGTATTTGCTTCCGGAGTAAACTGAAATCCAAATTGTCTTTTTGATCTTTTTTTTGGTCTGATGGAATACAGATGGCCATTGTCCACCCCGAAGTTAATTGTACACGCCAAGATACACTCCCCGCCTCCTCCCATAGCTTTTCTTTGCATGTCTATTTATAAGTGGTTTTCACATCATTTCACTGCACTTTATTAATTGAGCTCGAGTGCATCTTAAAATGCCTGGTGTTTCAACCTCAGAGGCAAAACCTGAACTTTTAAAAACAGATGTTTTATGTACCTTACTTTTCTTTCTTTCTTTCTTTCTTTTTTTTTTTACTAAATCAAAGGGAGATACCATGAGGATATTTAAAAATAATTATTATTCCTGTATTACTCATAAAAGTATTGAGAAAATAAGTGTTAGTTGTTCCTCACTGAAATCTTTATAAATGCTCCTAAAGGATTTTTTTTTTTTACAATTAATGCTGTAAAATATTAAGCAACAGCTTTTCACAGCAACCCAGACAGTTTACTTAAGTAACAAAACGCTCTAAGTTTGCACATTTTGTGCAAATTAACAAAAGTGATTATCCATTCTTCCTTAATGGAGCTCACTCAACACTCTAACTAGTGCTTAACATTGGAAGTTGCCTTTTCCTCAATGTCATGGTGGTCCAGTTGGTTCCCAGGGTGTCCAGACTACAGAGTAATACAGAGGGGGAGCGGAATATCCCAGGGCCTAGAAGGAGGCAGAGCAGACAGGGCCTTTCATGGACTAAACCAGCCTCCAATTGACATGTCTCATATATTGGAGTTTTGTGCAAGAATTATGTTGGACAAAAAAGGCTCTGCCATTTAAAAAGACCAAGTTTGAATTTGATTGGCAATGTATTTATTATTATTCAAGATCAATCATTTCAAGATATCTGAAAAATACTCCGTCGGGTTGTTGGCTAAGGAGATGCTTCCTATATGCTGAGTCTAAGGGGAGAGGGGAGTTCTTGGTCTGACCTTCTTGACCAAGTTGGGGAAACTAAGGGAAGTCACAGAGAAGCATGTTGCTTTGCTAAAACCAAGCTTCTTTTGCTTGAGAGTTAAGGTTAAGTCATATGTTGCCAAACTATGTTGGAATAAAGCCATACTGCATAAAAATTGGCCATTTTACATAACTGAACCTCAAGTATGTCCTAGTACAGCTGCATAACAAAGCTGTGTCGCCTTCCCATCCAAGGGCTGTCTTGCTTCTCAGAGGTGATCACTAGTGCATTCCTGTGCTTTTATTCTCCCATAATCATTCCAGAGTTTCAATATATCCACTTGCCACTTCAATGGCTTCCTTTTGTAAACTGCTTGTTGATGTTCCTTGACCATTTTGGGTGATCATCTTTATCTTACTGATTTAGAAGAACACTTTGTTACTAGGAACATTAACTATCTAATTGCTTTACGTGTTGCAAATTATTTACCTGCTTTTATTTTTGTTTTTAGTTACTTCATGTACAGTCTTACTATTTATATAATCAGACCGATCAGCTATACATGCATTTATTCCAACATTGGTTTTGAACTTAGAAAGACTTATACACCAGTTAAATAAGTATTTCTTTTCTGATTTGATTTTGACACTTAAAACCCGTAATTCATTTGAACATTCCATCTGTACCTTGCATAAATTAGAGTTACACTCCCTGTGTTTAACCAGGAGTCTCCACACCACTGTTGGAATAAATCTGCCTTTCCTCAGCATGCATTGGGAATGCATATGATGAATATTCCTATGAATACTTGGGTCTGAGCTTTCTATTCTGTAGGATTGATATGTCTATTCTTAGAATAATCAAGCTGTTTTATTTATTGCAGTCTATAAAATATTGAACTCTCCCCTTCAGTATTCACCCTTCTCAAAATGTTCTTACCTATTACTACCCACTTGGGCTCTTAGATGATATCGAAAAACACTGTGACAAGTTAAATTTAAAAAAAGAAAAACATGATTAGAAATACATTCATCTTGCATATTAATTAGAGAAGATTAATCTTCTTATTTAAAATTTTGGTGTTTTTCAGTTTCTAAATGAGGTGGTTTTGAAAAATATGGCTGCATATTCTTTGGCATTCCTCTCAAAGGGATTTCCTGAATTGGAAAGGATTTGTGGCAGGCTAGTTACCAATAGGATGCCTTAGATGCTGCACGACCTCCAAGGTCAGGTTAGGAGAGGTAGAACAGTGTCCAGCTGGTTCTCAGGGACACTCACTTCTTGAAGTCCAACTATCCTAAGCCCACAACCCTATGATGAATCCCAGGCCACCTGGAGAGGTGTTCTGGTTGATAGTCCAAATGAGGTCCCAGCCAAGGGCCAGCATTAACCATCAAATATGTGAGTGAAGATGCTTCCAGAGTATTCCAGCTCCAGCCATGGAATCACCCTCAGCTATTTTAGTCTTCCCAGATGAGGCTCCAGACATCCCACTCCCTCTGTGCTATGTCTGAATTCTTAACCCACAAAAGCCATGAGCATAATAAAATGGCTGTTTAAAGCTTCTACATTTGGAATAATTTGTAAAACAGAAATTGTTACTGGAACATTAAGGTTTTTCAGAGAGGGTCCTTAAAGTTTTATAGTTTTACAGTTTTCTTCTATAGGTACTATAATTTATTTAACTCTTAGTTATTTAATGTATTTTTTGCTATTGTGGTTGATAAAATTATTCTGACTAAAATGCTGCCTTCTGGGGTGCCTGGGTGGCTCAGTCAGTTAAGCATCTGCCTTTGGCTCAAGTCATGACCCACAGTCCCTAGATTGAGCCCCGCATTGAGCTCCCTGCTCAGAGGGGAGTCTACTTCTCCCTCTCCCGCTGCCCCCCACCCCTGCTCCTGCTCTCTCTTGAGCTCTCTCAAATAAATAAATTAAATATTAAAAAAATAAAATAAAATAAAATAAATTTCAATTTTTCAGCTCCTAGATTCTTACTCTTTGTGTAAGAAAAAGTTTTTTAGATATTCAACTTTGTACATCTAGTATAGCCAATTTCTAAAGCTTTTTATGTGATGCCTTTGGGTTTTGTAGATACATAATCACACAATCTAAAATGAACACATTTGGGGCTTGTCCTCTGAAATATTCTAAAGCCCATGTCTTTTTCTGGTCATCGCGTTGGTTAACACTCCCAGAACAACATTAACGCACAACAGTGAGGGCAGATGTCCCTAATTCGTTACTGAGTTTAATGAGAAGGTTTTTCATGTTGAATATATATTAATCTAATACATCATATAAGCAAACAAAGGATATCACCGAGAGATAACCAGTAAACCTGAACATTAATTTTGGTCATTAAACCTACGTATTTTTTTTTCTTTCAATTTCTAAGGGTTTTTTTTCTTGCTTCATTTTAAGTGGGAGAAATAATTTTGGAATACTTTCTTGATTTACTAGTTCAGAGATAGCTAGAAAATGATGAAATTGCTTTTTTAAAGGCTGCTTTTGCTTAGCTTTTGAGCTAATGGAGTTCTGCTGAATGGAGCAGTAAAAACGGTACGTGTGCGGCAAGCCAGCGTGCAACACTGCCCGGCTAATCCATCTCCTCAGACAGTTTTTGGGGATCCAAAAAACACAACATAAATTAAGTTTTTCAACCTGTGTGAGTGGATTATTGTGTAGCTCCCTGAAATAATCCTCTCATCTTTTAACGCTGTTCTGACCCAGTTTGGGGAAGTATCTTTAATATCTTGTTCTACTTCACTGACCTCCAGGCAGAACAGCCAGAAATATCTGCATTTAACAGGCAACTTTCATCTTCGGGCTCACAAAAGGGTCAGCTTTCTTTAAAAAGGAAATTGAAACTTATATCACAAGGCAGCTTTTGAGGTGATTTTACTTTCTATTTTATAACCCTGACAAATAGAAGGCAAGGCTGTGGGATAACTGAAGTGCCTCAGAATAGTGCGTATCTATTGATAGACGTAAATCAAAATCTGTTGACTGCACCTGCTTTTACCTCACCATTGATTATTTGTCAAGTCACAGGCACTCACCCCAGAAAGAAAAGCAGAAACACATGTGGGGAAGATGAGCTAAGGCTGGGTTCTAGAACAAAACCCAGAACAATAACCCACCCAGACGAGGAGTGGGAGAGTGAAGGGTTCGTAGGAAGCAATAATTCTGAGATTTCACAGCGGACTCTGGTTAGCTAAATGATGGCTGAGAGAATGGATGTGCTCTGGTTGGCAGATGGGGGAATTGACTGGTGGGGCCTGCGGTAGATTTTATTATCGTTCTTAATTATTCACATGTCCTGCCTGCTCTGAGAGTAGGCGTCCTTGCCTCTGCCTGGAAACCGGCAGTGTCTCCCCATAGCAGGAGTATTGGTCACCATTCCATTATTATGCAGTCAAGTTGAGTTTAAGAGCCCGTTGAGTGTTTCCACCAGCCCTTGCCTCCTTTCCCTTTGCTGTGAGGACGGCATGTTCCAGAAGGGAGCTCCTTTTTCAGTGTGGGTGCAGAGATCAAGACCATGGGGCAGAACAGAACTGCCACTGACCCGCAGGGGACATGAAATGTGATCAAGAAATGAATCTTAGTTACTATGAACCACTGAGATTGGGGGGAGGGCCTCATTTATTGCAGTTGTATAACTAAGTGAAACCTAATTAACACAGCTCAAACTAAAGTGTTTTAGGTTAGCTTCAGGATGAATCCCACTTTAGAGGAAGGTAGGTAACTCTTGTTTGGCTCTAATTTTCTGTGCACTAGACATGGCTGACTTAAAGCCCTCCAACCCTGAGGATACCACACACTTAAGTTTCCATAGGCAAAGTCAAGGCAACAAAAACTGGATGATTCTAAGCTACTATTCAATGAGTATCTGCCATCCTAAAAGTGGTTTAGTCATATGGAGAGACAGAATCTATAGCATGGAGGTTGGCAAATGTTTTCTTTTTTTAAAAAAAGATTTTATTTATTTATTTGAGAGAGAGGGAGCATTAGAGAGAGAGAGATGGAGAGAGAGAGAGCACAAGCAGGAGGGAAGGGCAGAGGGAGAGGGAGAAGCAGACTCCCCACTGAGCAGGGAACCAGATGCGGGACTGGATCCCAGGACCCCAGGACCATGATCTGAGCTGAAGGCAGATGCCCAATGGGCACAAATGTTTTCTGTAAAGAGCCAGAGTAAATACTGTAGGTTTTGCAGGCCAGACGGTTTCTGTTGCAACTACTCAGGTTGTAGGTGAAAGTAACCACAGATAGTAGAAAACACAGGAGCGTGGTTGTGTTCCAAAGAAACTTAATTTACAAAAACAGGCAATGGCTGGATTTGGTCTGTAGGCTGACCCCTGCTATAGCATAAGAAAACTTAAAAAGACACGTAAAGAAACAAAAACATCTTAAGGTAAGCCTGTGTTTTACAATCATGTTTATGTTGTTAAACAATAAAAAGCTACCCAGTGATCACTGAAGGACATGGATAAATCCTTGGCTTTCCCCTATTTAAAATAGAGATAATATAAGCCACTTCATAACGTTTTTGTAGGAATTATTTAGGGTGACATATAAAGTGCCAATGAGTAGGCACTCAAGGAATTTCAGTTTCTTTCATCTTTCATTTCTTTTTTTCATCTTTGTCCACACAGAGTGGATTCTCACTGAAGGCCTATTTAATGCAAGCCAACTTAATGAATGAGGTCAAACAGTAATAAGGTGAAGCTGAGAATCTTTAAGTCAACATCTGCCGAGCAATTGGTTTGATAAGATAAACTTATGATAACCAAGAATAACTATTAATATATGTCATGATTTACATGTCTATTAATTAAACTTCTAATGATATTGACCTGACATGGAAATGCTTCCTTCTTAATTCAGGGATATATTTTGAATGACAGATAATAATTCTGTGTTTTATACCAAAGTCACACAATTCTTAAAGTCTTGCATTAGAGCTCCGTCCTGCATGGACAAGGGTAGAAAACAAAATCTCAGGGCTGTCTTCTCAATTAAACACAAGTCAATTTTGTGATTTCTTGAACTCAGACTAGGAGGTCAGTTTTCTTTTAAAAAGCAATGAATCTTGGGGCCCCTGGGTGGCTCAGTGGGTTAAAGCATCCAACTCTTGATTTCGGCTCAGGTCATGATCTCAGGGTTGTGAGACTGAGCCCCTCGTCAGGCTCTGGGCTGGGCTTGGATCCTGCTTAAGATTCTCTCTCTCCCTCTCCTTCGGCGCCCCCCCTAAAAAAAAAGAGCAATGAATCTTAATATGTTGCTCTATGATCTGTTCAATGTCTTTGATCATAAATAATCAGGGTCAAATGGGCCCAGGAGCCCATGGCCAATATCTACCGTCTTTGGCACATGGGCTACAATGACAATTGTGAGACAGTTGAACCACCTTTCTCTCCCCGTAAATTTAAATGCCATCAGAGGAAAGTATATTAATTTTTCTAATACATTTTCCGCCTGACTTAACATTTTAAATTTATCTTCCAATCCTCCTCTTGGAGTTCACCCTGTTTCCCAATGAAATCCCCTCTCCTTCGTTCTTTGAACCTCGTCTACTGCCAAAATAATGACCAATATCATTAACAACTACACAATATCTGTTCCATCCATGAGATGGATAATCTGACATGCCTCATATCTATCACAGCTCCCTCCCAAGACACCAAGGCAGGTATGAACACCTTCCTCCTGAAATGGTATAAAAAGAAAGGTAGAAATATTCTTCTGTAAAACATGAGTATATGCTTAAGGAGACTTCTACCTTATTCGTAGAGATTTTTAAGGTAAGTGAAATTGCTCTGAACTGACAGTATGATTCCATGCTTGAATAAACATGGGACAGGGAGTATAGTACATGAAAATGGCTTAATATTCATTTACTCCTGATGTTAACATAATTCAAGTACCGTGGTGGTTGGAGACAGTAGCATCTGCACCAGGTCTTAGATCACCTTGCCTCATATGCCTAGAACGTGCAGAAATTGCCTTAGAATCATCTGGAGATGCTTGTTAAAAATACAGATTTTAGGGTACCACTCATCGTAGACCTCGTAAACCTCCATTCTTTAAGAAATTGAGCCTGGAAAGTTGACTTTTACCAAAACTTCCCTATGATTTCCATGTAAAGCCAAATAAAGGAACACGCAGATCATGAGAAATGCAAAGAGTCATCACCATCCATATTTACATGGAGGCACAGAAAACAGCGCCAGGGCATTTCCCATTGGGCAAAAGGTGAAGGGTGGGCTATCATTCCCCGTGAGAAACTTCTTGCTCTTCCTACTTCATACTTCCCTCTCAGCTGACAACAATCTCAAAGCCTATTTCATCAGTCATCTCACACTGAGGAACGTCAACAAATAAAACTGAGGTCTTCGGGGCTACAAGACAGAAAAACTGTTATCCAAATAACTGTCAATAAAAATCGCCATTAGACTATTTAAAAAAATGAGCCAGCTTTATCATGGGGACAAAAATCATTTTCTACCAATTCAGTGTTGTGTTTCAGTGTTTCTGTGGGCCAGCGATGCAGAGGAGTAAAATTGAGATAGTGTGAGTTTGAGCATTTCAGGGCATAAGTGTCCTGAAAATTCCCTCAGTGAGAGAAAGCAATTTAGGTCAGGGATTCTCTCCATCTTTCATCCTCACAGGTCCTTTCTGGTAACCTCGTGACATTACAGCAGCTATGTAGGGATGTCTCTACAACATGGCACCTTTCAGGTTCTGGCACTGGTCTCTTTGCCCCTCAGGTGAATTTCATTACACTGGCACGAGCCAAGCCTTCCACATGAAGCATCTCATCAGACCAGTCAGTTAGAATCCGGCTCTGCTCTGTTTATGTTGACAGCCAAATGATCACAGGTGGAGCCCAGCCATTGTTCCCTCCCAGGAATTTCAGCATCCAATCCACTGGCTTGTCTAAAAGTTCTTTTTTTCCACAGCTCTGGCTCCAGACCTCAAAACATATCATGAAAAAAGTCAGTCTCCTTGACTACTGACAATAATGGATCAACCGCCTATCTAGCTGTCAAAATGATGATGCATTTAGGTACCTGAATAATCAAGCAGGGAGAAAGGGGGAGGAGGAGCCATGGAACTAAGTAGAGTCTGAAACTAAACACACTTAATAATTCTGGAAAAGGGTGGATTCCTATCTATGAATACAGCCCATTGGACAGTTTTTACAGAATCCTCAAATCCAGTTTCTTTTTGAAAGATAGTCCCCACTATCTTTTGTGAATCAAATGAACGTTTCAGTATTTAAAAACAAAAACAAAAACAAAAACGGTAATTCATCATTTCGTTTGAAGTGCAGGCTCTAGACATGGCCATATCTAAGGAACGTGGACTGAAGATTTACATACGAGGGCACACGGATTATGCATTTCCACTGGCCTATCATAGTCTCTATTTTCTCTTCATTATCCTTCTGTCCACCCACTCACCAAACTTGGATTTCAGCTCCTGTCAGGATTGTGGCCTGTGGTTTGAACTGTCTTCACCAGGGAGTTAAAATGAGTTTGTCCCTGATTCACAGCACCCACTAGATCCCTGGGGCCACTAATGATGGATCCAGCAAAGCTTCCTGCCAGTCACACAAAATGCTTCCTGTCAGAACCACCCCCAAAATATTGACAGGTGTGGCCTGCAAATGGACCTAATCACTTATCAGATAGTGGGGAAAGGTCCAGTCATCCTTAAGGCCAGAGGAAGGCCGTTAGGTCAGTTGCAGAAGGCTTTGTGTACTTGCCTTTCTTCCGGGACCAAAGCAATGGTGTCGAGACTATGGATTGATTTGGGACACCATCTAGTGAAGGATTTGAGGAAGTGCATGAACACAGAAAGAAAAATCCCCAAACCAAATTATATTTCAATTGCTTAAATGCTTAAATGCATTTTAAATGGTCCCGCACTGAACAGTGGTGTGATTTTTTTCTAAGTTAGGGCAAAGGCAAAACAGAACGACCAGGGACTCCGGCACAGACCAGATTCGGCTGATTTTCCCACCTGCCTCTTGAGAAACAATGGACATATATCCCCTCTTAGCAATTTCCCACTGTCCACCGGTAAGGACATAAGAAATGGCCCCACAGAATCAGTTAAATCAATAGTCTACTTCTGCCAGAAAGTCAGCATCTGGGCATGGCACCGGAGGGTTTGGGAAGAATGATGCCAAGGGCCCCAGATTTTCAAACATGCATCTATCCGCTGCAGTGTTTTTCAGTTAAACAGTATGTATGTCAGAGGCTTGAGCTATCAAAAAATTAAATTTTTTTCTAGAACTCAATAGCTTTTATCACCAGAAAATCAGTACCAACAGTACCTATTTCACAGTGCACTGCACACCAAAAGCTCTCCATAAATATAATATTGTTCAATAACTAAAATTGGCAGCTAGGATTTTTAACTGGGGAAGAAAGCTGAATATAATTCAACTATTACATTCTGAATTCTTCTATATAAAACCATGCTCTTGGCATGGAATAAATGTTCTGTGACTGTCTCTAAACTTCCCATGGGGGTGGGGGAGGAAAAATAAAGCAAAACAAGAGCAAACCTCCCGAACTCCATATTGTGGTACTTTTACTATAACTAGCAATCGTTTCTAATGAACCCTCATTTGTCTTACTCTGCCTTTCGGAAAACCTCACTTTACCCTTCTCGATTGGAAGCGCTCTGTCATTTTTCTAGCTGGTGCTCCGAAGCTCCGTGGTTTGATTGCCCCTGGGACATCACCGTTTCTATGAGTAACCCACCCTAGCTGCTCTCAGTGGAAATAAATGCTATATTTGTGTTGCTCATATTGCTGGGTTTTCCTTTTTAGCTGAAGAAAGCAAGCCTCCAAGAGGTCTCCAAGCCTCAATGAGAGGCTGCTGGGAAGATGCTGACCTTCCCCCAGAACCTTGGTCTTGGTCTTCTGTCTCCAATCAGAAGAAAAGAAGACTGTCCCGAATGCTGGATGGCTCTCTCACTTTCCCCTTTCCAAATCTTCCACTGTTTGACAAATGGCTAAGTAGCTATTAGTATCTGAATCTAGCCACGCATTGACTAACCCACACTTGTTTTTAGCAACAGGTGACTCTTGGGACATTTCTTCAAGAAGCCAACACTTGCAGCCAGTTGGACTTAACTTTGAACTTAGAGAATAGAGGAGTTTTGGAACATTGCAACTGTGCTTCACTTTATTTATTTGTGGTCCTTTAACTAATAAGGAGGGAAGTTTTTTTTTTTTTTCTGTTGTTGTTTTGTTTTGTTTTGTTTACCTGGCGATAAATTCTCAATCTGCAAGACAATATCGGAAAAGCACCTGCGGGCAGGCAGAATGGGAGAGATGCTTGCTCAGTGGTTTAGAATGACAGGGCTCACCATCACTGGGTCTAGGTCAGCACCTCACACAGACAAGCCACCAAGGGACTCTTAAAAGGAATGGCCATCTCAGGGATGGGTCAGAAAATACAAAAATGACTATCATGTGAAACAAAATCATGAGTTGTGATGGAGAGGTAAGTCAAGGTGTTTTTTAGCCCGCGATCAAGGATGGTGGACGGTAAGGCTTTGGATAGGGGGGGTTTTGTACTTTTGACAAGGGCCCAGAGCTATTACTGGCACTCAGTCAGCTGGGTGATGGGTGGGAACTTAATATTAATCGGGATAGAGTACAGGCATCCTCCTCTTCCTTCAGAGTCAGTTAAGAGCATCTCAGATTATTCGCATATACCATGACTCACTCCCGCTCTGACGTGCTTTCATGAATGAGAAAGGAGTGAAAATTACAGTCAAAAGAGCATAGAACTAGGGATGCTGGTTTGCTCAGAGGAGTCCTGATTTATGCATGTTCTTTCTGGTATAATTATTAATAGCAGCCACTTTACTTCCAAAAGTGTCCTGAGTTGGGCAATGCATTCTCTGGTCACCAGACACATACCAACCGTCTGTCTCATAAAGACTGCATAAGTGGATGGAGGGGCCCAAGCGGGCGTGATGCATTATCAGCATGCCCTGGCTTAGGCTTCCAAAATGCCCTGTCTACTGAGACGCCAGAATGACATTCCAAAGGTGAGGCTGCAAGAAATGTCACAGTGGCCACAGTGGCCATTGGAAGGTTCCCAATGTGTTTCCAAATGATGGAAATGCCTCCTGGAGAAAAATTCTCATCTCTCCCTTCCTTATCCCCTGGCACAGATTGTTGGTCACAATTGCTGCAACCAGTTGCCAATATTAACAACACACACACACAATATATACATACTCGCATATTTGTCATTCTGTGGTTTCTTATTGCCTGATTTAAATTAGCATCTTCTTCAAACTAATTTATTTTTAGCTGACTCAAAATGAGTGCTAATTCATTAGCCTGACTTAGAAGCTTTTTTTTTTTTTTTTTTTTACTTACAATAAGCATCAGGACCTGGTAGAACCTATAATAAACAGGACATTATATATTTTACATCTTTTTGGAGGACACAGGACATCATTCCCCAAACAAGGTGGAGATGTAAAAGGACATGTATTTGGTAGAGAAGGAAGTAAAAAGTTCTTTTTTAGGCAAACTGAATATACCAAGCAGAACAGGGGGAAAAAAAAAATCCCTCCAGATTTGCAATGGAGGTATCTATGGAAAATAGGCTAATAGGAAAATTTAAAAAGAAATGATATGAAGGATTACCTTCTGCACCTCCCCAATCTATTTTATTACAGTTGTGTCCCACAGACATTGAGAGATAGACCGAGAAACTCAATTAGATTTCTGCTCCACTGGCGCCCCCAGTGGTCTTACCATTTCACCTTTCATAGTTTTAGAGGACCGCCCCATGGAGACTTTTCACTGGTTTTTGTCAAAGCCTGGAGGAGGATTAAGGGCCAGGGCTAAATCCAGCTTTCCTCTTTATCCCCAACCAATTTTGTTCCCCTCTCTTTCCAACAAGTGAATGGCAAAGGGTAATGAGGCCAAGGATAAAAAGAGGGAGAAAAAAGGAGGCTTGCCGATGGCCGTCGGAATAAGAGAGGCCGAGAGTCTGAAATTAAACCCAGCAGGCAGAAGGACTTCCAAAGGCCGCCCAGCCCAGCTGCTGAAACCCATTTCATTAAACTGCTGCTGTGGTTGATCACTCGACACACAAAAAGGGACCTGACCGAGTACTTCACTGAGAAGCTTGAGCAAAGATGCAGCCCTGATGGGGCGCTGCTCATTGGGCTTTCTCGGGTAATTTCGGGGTTATTACCACTGGCTTTTTTCCCTCATTTCCATTTAATGGAGGCAGATTCACCAACTGAGTACTAGCCCAGCCTGGCATGAGACAAGGCCTCACTTTCTTTCATTTCAGACACTGTGGGGCCCACCTCTGCCTAGCTGACAGTCACAAGCTGCAGCTTAAGCACAAAACCCATTCAAGTGGAGCACTGCATGGAGGCGTAGAAATTTATGGTAAAAGATGACAGGAATAACAGTGGAATCTGTGTCACAGCCAACCTCAGTGTGTAGATGATGCCCTGCATCCCATAGCTACAATAGCTACCATAAATTTACCATAGCCCTGGAGATGAGGATGACACAGGACACTGTTTGCTTCTTTAAATCACCAGAACCACTCAGAAACCCAGTCTGAAGGAGTTGTAAGTGACTCTTTCCCTGCCCCTTTCTCTCTCAACCTCTTCCCCCAAAACATCTGACACCTGCAGGGAAGCGATCCTTGGAGCCCACACCACAGCAGGACGACAGAAGTGAAAGGGTAGCGTGGATTGTTCTAGAAGAAACTTCCCCCATCTCTCAGTTCATTTGTGGGCTCCTAGAGAGTATTGGAGTCCAAAGATGGTTTTGTTAATGCTTAAAGGATGGTAATTATGAAGGGGAGCAGAATTTGTCACCCCAAAATATGCCTCTGTGGCATAGGAATTAGTTTAGGCTGAGTGTTAAACAAAACAAAATAAAACAAAACAAAAAACAGCAGACGTAGGAAAAGCTCTGAGAACCAGTAGGCAGTTAGAAGTTACCTTTTGTAAAAGATACTTAAACTTAAAAGGAAATCTCCTTTCGTAAGGATGTCTCCCTCTCTGTAGCAGGAAAAGACAAGTGATTCTAAATCTCTAGAATTTTTATCACTAGAGAAGCAAGGACTTAAATCTGTATAACAACATTACCCTTGTTTACCGTGCTTTTCCTGGTAATCTCCCATAACTGGCCTCCCTGCCCCCCAAACATCTTTGGTCTTTTGCCAAAGATGGTATTTAAGGTGATGGCTTGGGCCATTTCAGGGAGTTACTCGGTTTTGGGCCTCTCTCATATATACAGGAAGTATACATGTTATTACAGTTCTACTTGTTTTTGTTTTGTTTTGTTTTGTTTTTTACTTCTGGTTTATTTTATTATGTTATGTTAGTCACCATACAATACATCATTAGTTTTGGATGTAGTGATCCCCGATTCATTGTTTTCGTATAACACCCAGTGCTCCTTGTTTTTATCCCATTAATGTCTTTATGTCAAGGGTGTCTCAGCCAAGAACCTAGAAAGGTAGAGGGAAAATTATTTTTCCTCCTTCACAGTGATATGTTAAAATGATCTAGCAATTTGGAGATTAGTCTTTGTTCTATTTAACTTTTAATTGGATAATTATTTCTTAAAGTATCAAAACAAAACTGCTAAAAAAGGTAGAGGAAGTCAAACCAGTGTAAGTAGGTGACAACAAACTGAGAGGAACTTCTAGTTTGAACTGAACTTGAACTCAGTTGAGAATTTAAGAATCTTCATTCTCACCAACTTCAATCAGTTAAGAATGCTCCCTTATCAGTATGTATTAATTATTAAATTTTAGGTATATTCAGATTTCTAAAGGAAAGCATAATAGGCATCTTCTAAAACCAGCTTCCCTTTAAAAACAACTGTCACTGCCAACAGACAAATGCAATGTTTTCTCTTATTGGTGAGACGGTGATTTACTGCCTTTGTGATAGCAATCTGCTAAGTTACCTTGCGAAATACTGATCACATCCCAAAGACCCCACCCATGACTGCGTGCAAGTAGAATAAAATTGCCTTCAGACTGTGTGAATGGAGACAGTCCAATTTACATTACATACTTTATACACAACAGCATTTCTTTCTCTGACATTGATTCCTTCGATTCAGAAGTCCTTCCTCAAAAGCAGCCTTCCTAGTTCCAAATACATCTTTAAAAACACCAGTGACAGGTTTGCATATAGTATTTTGCATATTTATCTTGGTTACTTGGGAGGTTTTGCTTATTGTTTATTTTTAAATTTTCTTAATTTTAATTTTTAGGGGAAAAAGAATATAATGCTCTCTCAGGTAGTCATTTTTGCAAAGAAACCAAACAAGTTCTGTTAAGGAAGGATGGTTTCTTATAGAAGGGTGATTAACCAGAGACCTTCTTGCCCACCCACCACCACTGAGCTTGTCCAACAGAACAGCCAAAGGCCAACAAAACTGTCTAAAGGACAACATGTTAGCCCAGGGTGCAATACTTAAATGCACCCTGTTAACCCTATATTTACTTGTGGGATGAGGCTTACAAAAGGTCCCAACTGACATGTGGGTAGTAATATGAAGAAATCAATGTGAATCTAGTAGCCCAAATATAAACTACCACCCATTTACTTCTTAACAATCAAACCTATAAGGGCTTTAGCTAATTCAGCAATTGGAAGAAAACAGGCTAGTTTCCTTACACATTTTAATCCACTTATGAGGTTCCTCATTCAGCACCTAATTTTAGTGGGCCCCATGAAAAATGTAACTAGAACCTTGACTAAGTAGTGAAGAGGGAGCAATTGTTTAAAATGACATTATTATTCTGTTAAGAGCACACCAATAGTCATGGTCACTCGCAGAATTTCTCCAGGGGAACTGAGGGACACGTGCATCACTAATTTTATTCTATACCTTCCACCTTCAAGTAACAAACTCAATTATTGACACAGAGGTCCTTATGAACAACCATCAGGTTGATATGTGGACTTCAGAGAGGTAGAGATCCTTTTTCTTAAAGATTTTATTTGACAGAGGGAGAGCAAGCACAAGCAGGGGGAGCAGCAGGCAGAGGGAGAGGGAGAAGCAGACTCCCCACTGAGCAGGGACCCCGATGTGGCACTTGATCCCAGGACCCCGGGATCATGACCTGAGCCGAAGGCTCCCCGGTAAAAGATCCTTTTAATAAAAAGACAAAAGAAGATATGCTGGTTTGCTTTTAAAGGATGACTCCATTTTTTTTTTTTTTTTTGCTTTTTCCACGGGTGACAATTTCAGTATAGTGTAATGGGCAGGAAGCCCATTAATTTTTATCAAGATGGTAAAGAGGGACCTACATGCAAGCCTCTTGGGGAACAAATGATAATTTTGTCCAACTGATGAAACAGAAGATATCAAGTAATATTATCTGACAGATTCCTTTAGGAAAGAAAAATGGATTAAGTCGTGACTATATTTTGAGAATAGATTCAGCCACAATGAGAAGCATAATAAAGCCTAAATCCTAGAGGGATATGGAAAAGGATAGCTCCAAGGGAATGCCAATGACAAAGTTTTGATTCTACAGGAGCCTGGGAGCATCAAGAATATGAAGTCCAGATTCTACAGCTAAGCTGATAGATGATAAAGAGTGTATTACCTCAACGGCTAAATATTTAAGCTTCATGGAGTGGAAGATATTTGACTGTAAATGAGCCAAGAATACAGAATTAGGCGGGGGAAAAAAACCTGCCTGTGAAATTATACTGCAGACATAAAATCTCAACTGCTTGAGAGCTCCAGTTTTTTTTAAAAGCTGTGGTTGACAGAGAAAATTAAGCAGTGAGATGTTTACTATGTTTAACAGAGATAAACTGGCAAATGTAGGAGATGTAATTACCAGCATGTTTTTCTAAAAATGAATCTTCACCCTGTGCTGCGAGGGGGCAAGAGTGTGGGGCATTGGGTTCTTTTTCTTTTCTTTTCTTTTTTTTTTCCCTAAAAACAAAAAGTCTCACCCATGCTTGGGAAGAATTTCAAAAAAATGTTTTCAGTAGCTAATAAGATGGTCAAATATCAAAAGCCCAGAGAAAGCAGACAAAAAGGGAACTGCTTCCACATTCCAGCATCTCTGAAGAGCATTTCCTGCAGGAAGAATACTGTTTGATCTGGCAAGATAGCTCGAGGATTCGCGTTGATACCAAGAACGAACCCTCACCTTACTGTAAATTGTGTCCCAACTGGGTTTGTTTTGTATAGAATAGGTGATAATAATTATTTATTGACCCGAAGGCAGTAAACAGAGATGTTCCCATGCTGAAACCATCAGCCTGATTTATTAAAGAATCTGGATGTTTCTTCTTGTTATTAAATAGTAACAATAAAAGAGGACAGTCCCAATCCAGCCCTTGGAAGAAGATAACCACTATAAATAATTCTACAGGGTAAAACTTTTAATAAGTCAAAAATGTCTCTAAGCCAACACTGGAATAAACACAAAGATGATTTTTCACGCATTAAAAAATATATTAAGCTGAAGGATAGGTTAAGATTCTTGCTCTCCTTAGGGCAATTCTTGGGCCTGTCCTGGGAGGGCTATCTCCTTAGCAATAGTGGTAGGCCAGACATTGTTAGGGATTTTCTTTTTGTTAGGGTGTGGCAGTTACAGAAAATATATACCTGCTGAATGGTGGTAATGTTATAGTTACTTATATGTTTATCTGTAGACCTCTATGTTTTTATAGGTACATATTATATATATAAACGAGGAAATGAAATAAAAGCTAAGTGTCCAGACATAGATGTTGTGATAGAAAATGATTTAAACGTGTGCCAAAATACTCTTTCTTTTCCTACTGAAAGACAGAGGTAATCATCTGAAAACCCAATTCATACACATCATCTCAGGTGGGCCTGAAATGGTTGATTGCTTTGTGTGAGCCAGTGCTATGTCGTTCGTAGACTTCCACAGCCTTCTCCTATCTGTACCGAAGACCTCAGCTTCTAGATCACCCAGAGTGGCCTTACTTAGGCCTGCCAGCAAGGACTTAGAACTGTTTAGGATGGGGGCGCCTGGGTGGCTCAGTCGCTAAGCGTCTGCCTTTGGCTCCGGTCATGATCCCAGGGTCCGGGGATCGAGCCCCGCATCGGGCTCCCTGCTCCGCGGGAAGCCTGCTTCTCCCTCTCCCACTCCCCCTGCTTGTGTTCCCTCCCTCGCTGTCTCTCTCTCTGTCAATTAAATAAATAAAATCTTTGGGCGCCTGGGTGGCTCAGTTGGTTAAGCGTCTGCCTTCGGCTCAGGTCATGATCCCAGGGTCCTGGGTCCTGGGATCGAGCCCCGCATCAGGCTCCTTGCTCAGCGGGAAGCCTGCTTCTCCCTCTCCCACTCCCCCTGCTTGGGATCCCTCTCTTGCTGTCTCTCTCTCTGTCAAATAAATAAATTTTAAAAATCTTAAAAAAAAAAAAAAAAGAAAGAAAGAACTGTTTAGGAGGCACTTGAAGTCCCCCCTCCCCCAACTCACTGAGCAAGAAGGAGCTTTACCAAATGCCTTGGCCGAATGGAACCAGCCGCAGCAGACACTCAGCACTCTTTGGAAGCACATGATGTAGCTATGTCAAAACACCTTTCTTTTCACTTCAATCTTTGATATGATCATCTTTAAGGGGGCCATGAAAACAACATGGGGCTTGGTAATAATAAGAACTACAGCGAAGTCCTGATTCCACTGAAACTATACCCCATGAACTGAACTGAGCTTCCATTTTCTTAAAATGGGGATGGTAATCAGAATAAACTTGACCTTAGAGGAAGGATTCTTTGGCAAGTCAGGTGAAACTCTGGGTGTGGAAACACTTGTCAAGCCATAAGACATTCTGTAATGTATGTTATAGAGAAGAGTATCTTTGTAGGACGATGGCAAACAGAGTATTAATTCTCTGTACTTCTACAAGTCTTTGTAATGTGACTTTGACGTTCCTTCGGTCCAGAGTCTATTCCTCTACCATGTCTCCTCTCCAATCTGGTTGGTCTTGCAATTTGCTTTGGTCTATAAGAAACAGCAGAAGGGATGGTGTGCTAGTTCTGAGCCTAGGCCTCAAGTAGTCTTGCATACTTTTGTTTGCTGTTGTGGAACCCCTAGCCCTGTGGAGAATGAGCCCAGAATAGCCTGGTGGAGGGCGGGAGACCATGTAGAATGCTGCTCAAGGGTCCCACCTAGCCTATCCCAGTCTAGCCTATGGCAGCAAACCCAACCGTGATCAGCAAGCAGAGCTGCCTATTTGACCCAAAGCTGACTGCAGGTATAAGACTGAGCTCAGCCAGGGCCAGCAGAACCACCCAGATAATCTGTAGATTCATGAGGAGTGATTAAAAAAAAATTAACATTTAAACCACTGGGTTTGGGGGGTGGTTTGTTATGTAGCAATAGCTAACAACACAGCATGATAGCCTCCTATTGGAGTCCTTGGGAAAATGTCCAGAAAGAAGAGCTAACAGAGCCAGACAATACGAGATCTTGCAAATCAATGACAACTCTATCTTTCAGCTTTTCCCTTCAGCTTCCTTCAACATTTCCAGGATAGTTTTAACCACGATTCCTAGCTGACCTCAGGACTGAGGCTTAGAGCTTCTAATATCAGCAAAAAGGCTGCCCTTAATTCACTGAACACCATGTGAATGGCTGTGCTTCTGCTTCCGAGACATGATCTAAAAAGAAAGTATAAATGGCTTCCTGGCTCCTATCAAATCCCTCTTTAAGTATGCCACCCCAATAAAGAGCCAAATACACAGGCAAGTCTCTTTTTAAATATAGCTTCTGAAATCAACCTACCCAACCTGACATTTAAAACTGCAAGAAAGAAAGAAGGGATTAGTTAGCAAAAGTGGAAAAGGGAATAGATCAGAGGCTAGATCACCAGAAGTCTATAAAAACCATACATTCTTAGGAAAAAATTGCATGAGAAGTAGAAAGATAATTTATAAAGAAATGAAAAGGTAACCCATCAAAGTCTTCTTTGTGACCAAGTAGTCCTTGCTCACATAGCTCTGGCCATGTACAACTAAGACTATGTCATACCATTACCGAATATTCTGAGGGTAATTGAACGGCCCCATGGATTAATGTTTCCCTTTATTTCTGCTTTGTTGTTTGCATTTTGTGTATTTCTCAGGGCTTAACCCTTCCCACAGACTGTGCACAGGATGATGCCCTAGACTCCAATCATCCAAATATTTCTCATGATGAATAGATCAGATTCACAACATTATAAGAACTTGAAGGAATTCACAACTCCTACAAATATATTCCCACCCTTGCTCAAAGGGTTCTCTGTTTATAGTATACCTTCTGGATGCCCAGCCTTCTTAGTCCCTCCTATTAACAGAATACTCTAGCAGGGAAGCTGCTCAAGCTATCAGCAGATCAGCAGAAGCAAGGAAAAAGCATCGGAGCTTAAGATGGGAAGGCCAAGTACTCATCCACAATGACCGCAATAACATCTGTCGAGCACTTAATTCCATGCTGTGCACCTGGTGTTTATTCATTATCTCAAATTTGTCCTCTCAACAATTCCATGAGTCAGGTGTTATGGAACCCACTCTATACTCGAGGTTGAGCAGGATGCAGGAATTTGTCCCCAAAGCTAGTCGTGGCTAGTTATTGGCAGAGCCAGGAGCAAAACTAAGTCTGGATAATACCAAAGAACTTCCATCTCCACACCCTTTGGAACTCTACCTTTTGGCTCCACCCCCACATTCTTTGATTTTGAAGCTCATGCTTGTACCACATGTTACAATCTGCCAAGTGTTATCACACATACAGTTGCATGAGCCAGATGTCTCTCACCTTTCTAAGTCCCTATTCTTGGCAGGGCTTGGTCCACCTCTCTGCAGCACCCGTTCTAGGCTGACGATGTTTCTCCTGGCCACTCTCTGCAGCCTCTCCCCGCTGTGCCCTTTGCCACCTCTCCATTATCTATGCTCTTCCTTTCATCCTTTCTCCTTCCTTCCCCTTACGGAGAACCACAATGCCTGAGCTTAAGAACTTTAGGATCAGACTGGTTTTGCCACTAACTAACTGATTAGCTAATTAATGTGAGATGTTGGGTAACTAACTTACCTTCTCTGAGGGTAATAATAGAATCTGCTTCATAGAGAGAACTAAATAAGATTGTGTACGTACTGGGCTTAGCGTAGTGTAAGGTAATATAGTAAATGCTCAAAACATTTTATGAGAAAATAAATACAGCCCCTTCCATGAACACACAGATTTGGCGAAGGGAGAAAGTTGAAACTATTCAGAGATTCTCATTATTGAGAAAAAGTTCTCCACAATGACCCCAGTCAGGAGGACTCCACTGAATGTCCATAAAGCAAGTCGTCTTTATATTTGTTTTCTGCTTTATGATTTATAAAGCACTTTCATAAACAGAATCCTGTGCCATCCTTGCCCTAAGGCAGCACTTTCTTTCTTCTTTTTCTTTTTAAGATTTTATTTATTTATTTGAGAGAGAGAGTGCACAAGAGGGGGGAGGGTCAGAGGGAGAAGCAGACCCCACTGAGCCGGGAGCCCAATGCAGGGACTCGATCCTGGGAGTCCAGGATCATGACCTGAGCCGAAGGTAGTCACTTATGAAGACTATGTAAGTCTTCAATTCTTTGTAAATTCCTTTCTTCTTAAATTAGCCACAGTTTATTCTATGTCCTCCACTTGACCCCTAAGCACTCACTTAGAAGAAGAATTCTTCCTGCCCTTCTTTCTGTACCCAGCGTACTTTGCCCTGCCTATAACTCTTGTAACACTTGACTTTTCATTATAAGTAACTTTTAGATGTTTCTCTCTTCTTCAGATTGAAAGCTGCTTTATAGAAGATGTGATGTCATTTTCATCTTTGATTTTTCCCACAGTGCTTTGCACAATATGTGCTGAACTGAACTGAGACAGGTTCCCATAGTAACACGGTGACAGGTGAAAGACTGATTTTGAATTATCACTGGATTTTGTTATTCCGTATTCTCTTTCTTTTTACATTATGTCTAAATTGCTAGATTGCTAGTAACCACCAGTGTTTGTGATAGATTAGGTAACTCTTCAGAAATATTTATTTTCACCTCCTCACTTCCATAGGAGTAATATATTTTCCTGCCCCATTGATCCTGATTTGGGCCATATGGCTTGATTTGGATTTGCAATGGGTTGGAGGATAGTCTCCACCATTTTTAACTTTGGGTTCAGTTCTGTGATTTGCTTTGGCCCATCCTATGTTAGCAAACATGGTGTGACAGAGACTCCTGAAATGTTCTTATACACTTGGGCTTGTGCTCTTGGGTCTCTGTCATTGTCATAAGAACATGCCCCAGATAATCCACTGGTTCAAGGAAGAGAATAAAAGACTCCTGGAGCAGAGCCAACCCTAGCTAAGTACAGCCTAAATTAGCCACCCAACATCTTCCCCTTCCCCTGCTGATTTGCAGATACATGAGCAGTAAATGCCTACTGTTTTATATCACTAAGGTTTGTGATTATTTGTTACACAGTATTATTATAGCAATAAATCATGTCCCTGTAAAGGCAAAAAGGAAATTCTCCCTTTCAAAGAAGATTGGATATATGAGAAAAAGAAGTAACTTTTGTGAAGTTTCTTGCGTGAAGTTTAATACCTCCCCGGAACACGTCCCCTCCCCCTCACAGCCTTCCTTGAGGTTCCTCTCCTTCATTTCCATAACAATATACATTGCTAGGGCTCTAGCTACTTTCTGTCTGTACCTTGTCACCCCCACTCTCCTTGTGTCTTATCAATAGACATTACTCAAAATGGTGCTTCTCTTCATGAAGCCCTCTTATCTCCTGTAAGTATCATTTTCAGGGACTTGTATCACTCTCTGTGGAAAACTCCCACACTCTATCCCCAGGCCTGAAATTTTCCTTGGGTCATAACCACTGAGTTCTAGCTGCCCACAGACTGTGTCCAGTGGGCATTCCCCAAATAACTCTCACACAGGACTCCCAAAACCGTGGCCAGCAACTTTTTCAAACTTACTCTGTTGTTTCTTCTTTTTTTCTTGACCGTCTTCTGGGCCATCTGTACTCAAAAATCTCAGGCTTAAATAATTTCTCTCATCAAAGCACACTCCAGATTTAATAATGCCAAATACTCGCAGGTGAAATAGACATGGCTTGGATAAGCACTCAAAGAGAGTTATGTAGGCTTGTGGAGCTTCTAAGTTAAAGGGATACTATTTGGAATAATTTTGTAGAGCAAAGAGTGACTTTGGTAACATGACTTTGCCTTGAGTGTGTTCCCTAATTTTAGAATTTTTTAAAGATTTTCTTTCTTTCTTTCTTTGAGAGAGAGAGAGTGCATGCGCAAGAGAGCTCATGAGGAGGGGGAGGGGCAGAGTGAGAGGGATGAAGAGAAACTCAAGCAGAGTCCTTGCTGAGTACAGAGTCCCACTTCGAGCTTCATCTCACAGCCCTGAGATCATGACCTGAGCCGAAATCAAGAGTTGGATGCTTAGGGCGCCTGGGTGGCTCAGTTGGTTAAGCGACTGCCTTCGGCTCAGGTCATGATCCTGGAGTCCCGGGATCGAGTCCCACATCGGGCTCCCTGCTCGACAGGGAGTCTGCTTCTCCCTCTCACACTCCCCGTTTGTGTTCCCTCTCTCGCTGTGTCTTTCTCTGTCAAATAAATAAATAAAATCTTTAAAAAAAAAAAAAAAGAGTTGGATGCTTAACCGACTAAGCCACCCAGGCGACCCTCTAATTTCAGAGTTTTGGTTATTTTTCTTGAATTGTGAGCCAGGCGGTGATGGACAGAAGGTGGAGCCTCAGCTATACAAAGATTGAGGGAATCAGTGAGGGTTTTGGTGGGGGAGAAAGCACATAGGAAAACTGCAGCCATTCCCACTTTGATTATCAAAAATAAAGGCTATCTCTTATACCGTGCCACCATTCAAAAATCAATGACTAATAAAAAATGCAAGCAGTATCAACTCAGACTGGCAAAACAAGGATTAAAATTTACCATGCAGAACAAAGCCCGTCAAATTTTTGCAATGAGATTTCCTTTCCTCTTTAAAAAGAGTATCACAAAAAAAAAAAAAAAAAAAGGGGGCGCCTGGGTGGCTCAGTTGGTTAAGCGACTGCCTTCGGCTCAGGTCATGATCCTGGAGTCCCGGGATCGAGTCCCGCAACGGGCTCCCTGCTCGGCGGGGAGTCTGCTTCTCCCTCTGACCCTCCTCCCTCTCATGTTCTCTGTCTCTCATTGTCTCTCTCGCAAATAAATAAAATCTTAAGAAAAAAAAATTTTAAAAAGAGTATCACACCACCAGTTTTCATACAGGCATTTAACGAAGGCCCTCTGAAGAGACCCTGGGTATTGGTCTTGTATTGTGTGCTTTATTTACTCATTTAATAAAATTCCAGGTTTCCTTCAAATCTGGCTGAATTTCTATCACATTGTACATTACTGAGAAATGTTCTATCATGGGTAGCAATGAAAATTCTGAGCACCGCCTCCAGGGAGAAGGCAGCTAGAACCTATCTGAGCCCCTTACCAAGTTGCCGAATTAAAATTGACTCAGAGAATATGTATTTGGTAAACTCTAGGAGTGAGTGACTATGTTTACAGAGTGTGGGGGCTGGTTTATTGACAGAACAAGTGGCTAAGTCTTCTTCCAGGCACCAAGGGTCAGCAGTACACACACATTTTCACATTTTCACCTTCCATTAACTGCAGAATCTGGGGTTTTATACGTTTATTTTTATTGCGTGGGGTATTTCAGCTCCTACGCTAGCCAAGTCTTTTGTGCAAACGGAAACTGGTTAAGCTTTCTTCCTGACTTTTTTCCCAACTAGTTTCCTCTAGCTCGTTACCCAAAAAAGTCTTTGAGTCTAGACCAAACTTTATTTATTTGAACATACCAATATTTAGCTGACTATAATGATGGGGAATGGCAGGAGATTTTCAGAAGTGTGTATGGGGTCGGGGGACTGCGCAGAGGGAAGATGACTTGACTGGAGTAGCACTGGGTTGAAAAATCATATTGGAACAGTTACTCTATACTCTACCCATAATAGAGCACCCTCCTTCACATCCCAATTGGGGTCAGACCTAAGGTTAATATTTTTAAGACAGTATTAAAACTGGACAGCACACCAATATCTTGTATTTTACATCATATATAATAAGGAATTTATATATGGGGATACACACACACATATATATGTATAGCTATGTAATATTGGGGAAGGCAGAGCCATGGGAAGAGAAGAGATTCTAAGAAAAGAGAGTATCTGGAACTAAGGTACACAAGAGAGAGATGACACTGAGCACAGGGCTCCTGGGTATCTGAAGGAAGCTCCAGTGTCTTGGACACTTGAGAGGTGTGGGTGCAGAAGGAGGCATAACCCGTGTCGCCAAGTGCCTTGACTGTCCTGCTCAGGAACCGGCATTTGGTAGAGAAGGTAGTGGGAAGCTCTTTACATGGTGGAACAAAATGACTCAAGGGCTGTTTCTGTGTGCCTCTCAAAAGTGTGAAGAGAAATGCTGGATGTATGTGCAATGCTAGAAACAAGCGGATCAGTCTGAGACATCTGGGGCAGGCATCTAGGTAAGAAAAGGTGAAGACATACACTTCAAATAGCTCCCTTTTATAAGAAATAATAAGTGTTGGGTGCCTGGGTGGCTCAGTCATTAAGCATCTGCCTTCGGCTCAGGTCATGATCTCAGGGTCCTGGGATTGAGCCCCGCATCGGGCTCCCTGCTCCGCGGGAAGCCTGCTTCTCCCTCTCCCCCCTGCTTGTGTTCCCTCTCTCGCTGTCTCTCTCTCTCTCTCTCAAATAAATAAATAAAATCTTTAAAAAAAAAAGAAATAATAAGTGTTGGTGAGGATGTCATAAAAACCAAACCCTCGTGCACTGCTGGTGGGAATGCAAACTGGTGCAGCCCCTGTGGAAAATAGTGTGGAGGTTCCTCAGAAAGTTAAAAATGAAATTAGCATATGACCCAGGAATTCCACTCTGGGTGTTTACCCAAATAATATGAAAACACTAATAGGAAAAGATATATGCACCCCTTTGTTTACTGCATACTTACAATAACCAAGTTCTGGAAGCAACCTAAGTGTCCATCCACAGATGCACCGATAAAGAAGATGTGGCTTATGCATACAGTGGACTATTACTCAGCCATGAAAAGAACATCTTGCTATTTGTGACGACATGGGTGGGAATTATGCTACGTTATGGGAAATAAGTCCAACAGAGAAAGACAAATACCATACGATTTGACTTATATGTGAAATCTAAAAGACAAAACAAATAAACAAATGAAAAGCAGAAAGGGACCCATAAATACAGAGAACAAACTAGCATTTGCCAGGAAGGAGGGAGGTGGTCACAATGGGTGAGGGGGGAGTGGGAGGTACAGGGAGGAAAGGTGGGGAACAGGGAATCTAGTCAACGGTATTGTAAGAGAGCGTTATGGTGACAGATGGGAGCTACACTTGTGATGAGTTTAACATAGAGAGCTGCAGAATCACTTTGTTGTAAACCTAAAACTAAAGTCACATTGTGTACCAGCTATGGTTCAATTAAAAAAAAAAAAAAAAGAAGCTGACTGGTTGATTGTTTAAACAGAGGGAAAAATACAATGTGCCAATTCCAGTTGATTTTCTTTTCTTGTGATTTAAATATATTTAAGATTAAAAAAAAATAGCTTCCCTTTCTACTGGTACTTCAAGAAAAGTTTCCTTCGGAAAGCTATATTCAAAGTTGTCATGTGATTTTTCTGAATTGCCATTACATAGAAAAACACATGAAGCAAATGGGGGTCCTTTCCAACCTCTGACTTACATTAAAAATCTCCCTATATATCCGTCTGTATATACATGTGTGTGTATATACATTCAAATTGTGTATGTGTGTATGTGTGCACAGATGTCTATGTGTGTTTATGTGTATATACATATATGATCTTTAATCAGCTTTTGACCAGAAATTTTTAAATTATGTGATAAAAGTTAACATACCTATGAAATGAAGAAAAGTGCAGGTATCAGAAATGATGTAGAATGTGGCTATCTATATTTGGAAAATATAGCTTCATAAATAAGTTCAGTAATGTGAAAGAAAGTATCTTTTGTGGGGGGGGAAGATGGTGGAGGAGTAGGGGACCCTATTTTCACTGGTCCCCGGAATTGAGCTGGATATCTACCAGACCACTCTGAGCACCCACGAAACCAGCCTGAGATGTAAGATCTGGATCTCTACAAACAGAATATCGCAGGCGGTTGATTTTGAGGTACGAAGCGGGGAGCCCTGATTCTGTGGGCAGATATCGGAGGATAAACGGCAGCGGGAGGGAGCCTGGACGTGGGGATCCTGCACCGCCGGTGAGTGACAGCCTCGCGCGCTGTGGACAGGCACAGACTCGCAGACCGGTAGCGTCGGGAAGGAACTTTAGGGCAGCCCCCGGGATGGAAACCCGAAGCGGCAGGATCCCACGTGCGATCTGGGGGTGGCTGGCGGTTTTAGAAGCACAAAGGGCAGAGACGTGCCCCGACCTGGAGGCAGAACTGGGGGCACTGCGGAGGGGCGCACAACCCAGGCCGCTGCAGTTTATAGGAGCTCGGACAGAAACGGAGACGGTGTGGCCCGGAGAGCTCACTGAAGAACAGACTGAGGTCTCTCCGCTCTGAGACAGAGGGTTGGAAACCGTCTCTTCTGCTCCGACTCGAGGAAGAGATGCAGAAAGCCGCCAGGGAAAGGCGCCAGAGAACAAAAGCCCCAAAGAGTGATTCCCGCTGAGCCCATCCCCACCACAGGGGGGGCAGGGCAACTCCAGCCAAACAGGGTTGCCTGAGTAACAGCTCGGCAGGCCCCTCCCGCAGAAGACAGGCTGGGAAAACAAGAGGCCAGCAACCCTAAGGTCCCAAGAAAACAGGTGCATCTTGCTTGGGTTCTGGTCAATAATTTGGACTCTATACATTCCCTCAAACACCCATCAACAGAATGACTAGGAGGAGGAGCCCCCAAAACAGAAAAGACTCAGAGATTATGACTTATGCTGCAGATTTACAAATGGATGCAGATATAACCAAGATGTCAGAGATGGAATTCAGGCTAGCAATTGTGAAGACAATGGCTAGAATGGAGAAATCAATTAATGGCAACATAGAGTCTCTAAGGGCAGAAATGAAAGCTGAATTGGCAGAACTTAAAAATGCTATCAGTGAGATCCAATCCAATCTAGATAATCTAACAGCTAGGGTAACTGAGGCAGAACGAATGATAAAAAGGGAAAAGAGGAGGCCAGGGAAAAACAGCTCAGAATCCATGAAAATAGAATGAGAGAAATAAGTGACACCATGAGCATTCCAATGTCAGAATAATTGGAATCCCAGAGGGAATGGAGAGAGAGAGAGGACTAGAAGATGTATTTGAGCAAATCGTAGCTGAGAACTTCCCTAATCTGGGGAATGAAACAAACATTTGAGTCCTAGAGGCAGAGAGGACCCCCTCCCAAGATCAAGGAAAACAGGCCAACACCCCGACATGTAAGAGTAAAACTTGAAAATCTTAGAACCAAGGAAACCATCTTAAGGGCAGTTAGGGGGAAGAGATTCCTTACGTACACAGGGAGGAACATCAGAATAACGTCAAACCTATCCACAGAGACCTGGCAAGCCAGAAAGGCCTGGCAAGACATATTCAGGGTACTAAATGAGAAGAACATGCAGTCAAGAATACTTTATCTGGCAAGGCTTTCATTTAGAATGGATGGAGAGATGCAGAGCTTCCACAACCAGCAGAAACTGAAAGAATATGTGACCACTAAGCCGGCCCTGCAAGAAATATTAAGGGGGGTTCTATAAAAGGAGAAAGACCCCAAGAGTGATCTACAACAGAAATTTACAGGGACAATCTATAAAAACAACGTCTTCACAGGCAACATGATGACAATTAATTCATATCTTTCAATAATCACTCTCAACATGAATGGCTTAAATGCTCCCATAAAACAGCACAGGGTTGCAGATTGGATAAAGAGACAGGACCCATCCATATGCTGCCTACAAGAGACTCATTTTGAACCTAAAGATACATCCAGACTGAAAGTGAAGGGATGGAGATCCATCTTCCATGCCAGCGGACCTCAAAAGAAAGCTGGGGTAGCAATTCTTATATCAGACAAATTAGATTTTAAACTGAAGTCTGTAATAAGACACACAGAAGGACACTATATCATTCTTAAAGGGTCTATCCAACAAGATCTAACAATTGTAAATATCTATGCCCCCAACATGGGAGCAGCCATCTACATAAGCCAGCTGTTAACCAAAATAAAGAGTCATATTGATAACAATACGTTAATTGTAGGAGACCTCAAGACTCCACTCTCAGCAATGGACAGATCATCTAAGCAGAAAATCAATAAGGAAACAAGAGCTTTGAAAGATATATTGGACCAGATGGACCTCATAGATATTTACAGAACATTCCACCCTAAAACAGCAGAATAGTCATTCTTCTCGAGTGCGCATGGAAATTTCTCCAGAATAGACCACATACTGGGTCACAAATCAGGTCTCAACTGATACCAAAAGATTGAGATTATTCCCTGCATATTCTCAGACCACAATGCTCTAAAACTGGAACTCAATTACAAGAAAAAATTTGGCAGAAATTCAAACACTTGGAAGCAAAAGACCACTCTGCTCAAGAATGTTTGGGTCAACCAGGAAATCAAAGAAGAACTTAAACAATTCATGGAAATCATGAGAATGAAAACACATCGGTCCAAAACCTATGGGATACTGCAAAGGCAGTCCTAAGGGGGAAATACATAGCCATCCAAGCCTCACTCAAAAAAATAGAAAAATCCCAAATTCACCAACTAACTCTACACCTTAAAAAACTAGAGAAAAAACAACAAATGATGCCTAAGCCATGCACTAGAAGAGAAATAATTAAAATTAGAGCAGAAATCAATGAATTAGAAACCAGAAACACAGTAGATCAGATCAACGAAACTAGAAGTTGGTTTTTTGAAAGAATTAATAAGATTGATAAACCACTGGCCAGACTTATCCAAAAGAAGAGAGAAAGGACCCAAATTAATAAATTTATGAATGAAAGGGGAGAGATCATTACTAACACCAAGGAAATAGAAACAATTATTAGAAATTATTATCAACAACTATATGCCAATAAACTGAGCAATCTGGATGAAATGGAGGCCTTCCTGGAAACCTATAAGCTGCCAAGACTGAAACAGGAAGAAATTGACAACCTGAATAGGCCAATAACCAGTAACGAGATTGAAGCAGTGATCCAAAACCTCCGAAAAAACAAGAGTCCAGGGCCTGATGGATTCCCTGGGGAATTCTACCAAACATTCAAAGAAGAAATAATACCTATTCTACTGAAGCTGTTTCAAAAAATAGAAACAGAAGGAAAACTTCCAAACTCATTCTATGAGGCCAGCATTACCTTAATCCCCAAACCAGGCAAAGACCCCATCAAAAAGGAGAATTTCAGAGTGATATCCCTGATGAATATGGATTCCAAAATCCTCAACAAAATCCTAGCTAATAGGATCCAACAATACATTAAAAGGATCATCCACCACGACCAAGTGGGATTTATCCCCGGGATGCAAGGGTGGTTCAACATTCGCAAATCAATCAATGTGATAGAACACATTAATAAGAGGAGGGAAAAGAACCATAGGTACTCTCAATTAATGCAGAAAAAGCATTTGACAAAATACAACATCCTTTCCTGATTAAAACTCTCCAGAGTATAGGCATAGAGGGAACATTCCTTAAGTTCATAAAATCCATCTATGAAAAACCCACAGCAAATATCATCCTCAATGGGGAAAAGCTGAGAGCCTTTCCCTTAAGATCAGGAACACGTCAAGGATGCCCACTCTCGCCACTGTTGTTCAACATAATACTAGAAGTCCTAGCAACAGCAATCAGACAACAAAAAGAAATAAAAGGTATTCAAATTGGCAAAGAAGAAGTCAACTCTCTTTTTGCAGACGACATGATACTTTATGTGGAAAACCCAAAAGACCCCACCCCCAAATTACTAGAACTCATCCAGCAATTCAGTAATGTGGCAGATACAAATCAATGCACAGAAATCAGTTGCTTTCTTATTTACTAACAACGCAACTGTAGAAAGAGAAATTAGAGAAACGATTCCATTTACAATAGCACCAAAAACCATAAGATACCTCGGAATAAACCTAACCAAAGAGGTAAAGGATCTATACTCTAGGAACTACAAAACACTCATGAAAGAAATCGAAGAAGACATAAAAAGATGGAAAAATATTCCATGCTCATGGATTGGAAGAATAAACATTGTTAAAATGTCTATGCTACCCAGAGAAGTCTATACCTTCAATGCCATCCCGATCAAAATTCCAATGACATTTTTCAAAGTGCTGGAACAAACAATCCTAAAATTTGTATGGAATCAGAAAAGACCCCAAATCGCCAAGGAAATGTTGAAAAAGAAAAAGCTGGGGGCATCACGTTGCCCGATTTCAAGCTGTATTACAAAGCTGTGATCACCAAGACAGCATGGTACTGGCACAAAAACAGACATATAGACCAATGGGACAGAATAGAGAACCCAGATATGGACCCTCAACTCTATGGTCAAATAATCTTTGACAAAGCAGGAAAAAACATGCAATGGAAAAAAGTCTCTTCAATAAATGGTGCTGGGAAAATTGGACAGCCACATGCAGAAGAATGAAACTCGACCATTCTCGAACACCATTCACAAAGATAAACTCAAAGTGGATGAAAGACCTCAATGTGAGACAGGAATCCATCAAAATCCTAGAGGAGAACATAGGCAGTAACCTCTTTGACATTGCCCACAGCGACTTCTTTCAAGATACATCTCCAAAAGCTAGTGAAAAAAAAGCAAAAATGAACTGTTGGTACTTCATCAAGATAAAAAGCTTCTGCACAGCAAAGGAAACAACAAAACAAAGAGGCAACCCACAGAATGGGAGAAGATATTTGCAAATGACACTACAGATAAAGGGCTGGTATCCAAGATCTATAAAGAACTTCTCAAACTCAACACCCAAAAAACAAATAATCAAGTCAAAAAGTGGGCAGAAGATATGAAAAGACACTTCTCTGAAGAAGATATACAAATGGCTAACAGACACATGAAAAAATGTTCATCATCATTAGCCATCAGGGAAATCCAAACCAAAACCACATTGAGATACCACCTTACACCAGTTAGAATGGCAAAAATGGACAGGGAAAGAAACAACAAATGTTGGAGAGGTTGTGGAGAAAGGGGAACCCTCTTACACTGTTGGTGGGAATGCAAGTTGGTACAGCCACTTTGGAAAACAGCGTGGAGGTTCCTCAAAAATTAAAAAATAGAGCTACCCTATGACCCAGCAATTACACTCCTGAGTATTTACCCCAAAGACACAGATGTAGTGAAAAGAAGGGCCATATGCACCCCAATGTTCTTAGCAGCAATGTCCGCAATAGCCAAACTGTGGAAAGAGCCGAGATACCCTTCAACAAATGAATGGATAAAGAAGATGTGGTCCATATATACAATGGAATATTACTCAGCCATCAGAAAAGATGAATACCCAACTTTTACATCAAAATGGATGGGACTGGAGGAGATTATGCCAAGTGAAATAAGTCAAGCAGAGAAAGTCAATTATCATATGGTTTCACTTATTTGTGGAACATAAGGAATAACATGGAGGACATTAGGAGAAGGAAGGGAAAAATGGGGAGGGGGAATTGGAGGGAGAGATGAGCCATGAGAGACTATGGACTCTGAGAAACAAACAGGGTTTTAGAGGGGATGGGGGGAGGGGGGATTGGTCAGCCCGGTGATGGGTATTAAGGAGGGCACGTACTGCATGGAGCACTGGGTGTTATACGAAAACAATGGATCATGGATCACCACATCAAAAACCAATGATGGATTGTATGGTGACTAACATAACATAATAAAATTTTTTAAAAAAAAGTATCTTTCCATTGATTTTTGGGGGGGCTATAAAAAGAACCAAAATTTTATAGGGTATTCCTATTAAATTAACTTTAAACCCATGAATGAGGGTAGTAGGCAAAAAAATATTTTATTCAACATTACTTTTATGATAATAGCATAGGCAATTTTATTATATGAAGTATTTTACAAAGATGAAAATTTCTATTTGATATATGCATTTACATTTTATATTTATATTTAATATACTCATATTTGTCTTTAATAAAATAATTTGTAAAGCCATCTTATATTTAAAATTCATACCAAAAAATAAATAAAAAATAAGCAGCTTAAAGAAATTCTCAAAATTTAGTTCTCTTAAATAATAACTGAGGACATAAAGGGGGTAACCTCTTAATAGAGTTATAGATGAGATTTGAGATCCAAGGCATTTTCTTTGTTCAAACTAGAAGAAGATACACAGTAGAAACTAGTTGCCAAGACATGGTCTGATAGATTCTGGTGTTTAGAGTACAACAGAAACCATAACTCAGTTTTGTAACATTTCTGTTAGATTACACTTACAATGTATAAGTGTAAGAAAAATAACACCAAAGGACCACAGCATTGTAAACTAAAGACCAGGCAGAGATTCCATTTTAGTCATTTTTTAAATCTTTCCTATTCTCTTTCATAAAAACCTGTCTCTAATTATCATTTTTCTAAGCCCCTTGATCAACATGTTAATTCAGGAAACAAAAAGGAAGCACCCTGAGCACACAGATGAGTGTTGGGCACATAGTCGGTGCTCCATATACATTTTTGATAGAAGGAGCAGATTCAAATGAGAATTCTACTCCCTGATTTTCATGTCACACTCCAGCTTTGTTAACTTACATGGACGACATGATTAGGACCCAATTCTCCAACTACTATATTCTGGTCCACCTTCGTATGCCACCTGGACATCAGCTCCCCTGGGGTGGCAGATGGAAAGACAGTCTCCATTCTGAGTTAGGCAGGTGATAGGACAGTCCACTGAAGTCAGCTCTGCTGTTGTACCTCCAGCATTTGAATTATCCCACCCCACCCCACCCCACCTGAAACAGTGGGGCGCTATCATTTCTATGACATCCTACAGAGGGAGACACTTTCATAAGAAGCAGAGCTCATATGAGTCAAAGATAAACAGTAGGAAAAGTCGAAATGAAAACCAAGAGAGGTTTCGCCATCTGAAGTCAGACCTGTAAATGCTGACTTTAATTTTTTTTTCTACATTCTGAATTAATGATGATTTGACCAACAGAACACAACCAGACAGGAACTTAGAACACCAGCTCTGCTAAACTTACACAGACACAGAGGAGCTGGCCTCCTCCGGAACAAAATTAGAAGAGCAATTAAAATGTTCATCTTCCCTAAAACGTCTTCTTTAACAAGCTGCCCTCATCCTGAGAAAACCCCACACAGATCACCACTCAGGAGATGTGATGGCTCTCCATCCCTCCTGCACATCAGAAGTCAGATAAGAAAGACGGACGATTCCAGGGCGCCTGGGTGGCTCAGTTGGTTGAGTGACTGCCTTCGGCTCAGGTCATGATCCTGGAGTCCCGGGATCGAGTCCTGCATCGGGCTCCCTGCTTGGCAGGGAGTCTGCTTCTCCCTCTGACCCTCCCCCCTCTCATGTGCTCTCTCTCATTCTCTCTCTCTCAAATAAATAAATAAAATCTTAAAAAAAAAAAAAAAAGAAAAGAAAGACGATTCCAGAAGTCAGATAAGAAAGACGATTCCAGGGCGCCTGGGTGGCTCAGTCAGTTAAACGTCTGCCTTCTGCTCGGGTCATGATCCCAGGGTCTTGGGATCGAGTCCCGCATCAGGCTCCCTGCTCAGCAGGGAGTCTGCTTCTCCCTCTGCCTGCCCTTCCCCCTGTTTGTGCGCGCTCTCTCTCATGCATGCACGCAAAAATTAAAAAAATCTTAAAAAAAAAAAAAAAAAAAGATGACCCCAGGACATCACTCTGGACAAGCCCAATCACACTCTCAGGAAAAGCAGTATTTAAAAAAACTTCTATGGGCGCCGTGATGGGCAAAGGAAGTACGAACAACTATGTCTCTAGAAAACCACTGTAAGTGTGGAAGTCAGTCACCTAAATGGGTGACACATTAGTTCACGCCTTTATTCACTGATCCAGTCATTCAGCAAACATTTATTTGCATCTACCATGTGATAGTAGCAATGTGAGAAGATGCAAAGAAGTAAGAATATTAACAATCCCCCCTCCCCCACAACCCAGCTTAATGAACATTCGGTAGAGTACCAAGGCTAGCTTGATGAGTGTGCAACCTGTGCAGCTGCATGGGGCCCTGAGCTTAGAAGAGCCTCATGCTTGGTTTTATATTCTGCCATCCCCACCTTGAAATTCTTGATAATTTTTGAACAAGGGTATTATCATTTTTATTTTGTACTGGGCTCTCGACCAGCCAGGCCTGGGATATTGAAGCTCAAATATGGCTGAACCCAGTGGGACACACTGTCCGCCTTTCTGCTTCTCCCTGTCTACCAACAGCATCATTAACACAAGTGAGGGAATCTTAGTTGATAATGGGGGTTTCAATGCCTCATCCCTGTGCTAAAATTCACCAGCTATTTCTTTCCTTCTTATCACCTGCTCCTCTCTTCCCAAGCTTGCCACCATCTTTTACACCCTCCAAAAGGTTGCTGTCTTATAGTAAAGGCCAAGACAGGGTAGCAAAGGTGTCAAGGAGTATTTGGGAAGGGTTCTCATACTCAAGTTCAGGAAATGCTTCCTGGGCAAGCTGAGGGGCTGACAGCCTAATTTTAAGATGGGTTCATACGCAAAAATTCCCTATATCCTAGGTCGAAAGCTAGAAGTGGTCTAGAGAAGACAAGATAATAGCCATATTCCTTCAAAGGAGGAAACAAGCACATACCTCTCGAGCTTCTGGAAGGAGACTGAGCAAGAGTTAGCCACAGAGGGGGAAGGACATAGGAGCAAGACACCAGAGACAGAGGGAGCAGTGTGAGAAAACGCAAGATCAGAATACTAAGGTTCATGTCCATTATCAAACACGGAGTCCCGGGGCTGGCTTTAAGGGGTCACCCGGGGCCCCACACTTGAGAAGGGCCTCATACTTGGTTTAATGTTCTCCTGTCACTGTCTTGAAATTTTTGATAATCTCTGAACAAAGGGGCCCCGTATTTCCATTTTGCACTGGGTTCTGCAAAGGATGTAGCCAGTCCTACTCAGCACTATGCAGAATGGCTTGCCCACGCGCTCTCATTTAATCCATGCAAATCCATAATGTATCATTTTAGTGTGATTTTTCGAAAGCAGGGTGCATGAGGAGGATGAGCAGGAGACAGAACAAGAAAGTTGAAATAAACTGGACCACCGCAGTCCCTGAACGATTATGGACTCTTTCCCTTCGGGACAAAGAAAACATGAAGAAGTGACATGATGATCAGGGTTGTAGTTTAGAACGTTTATTATTGTAACAGCATATAAGGTCATTTGGAGAGGCGCAAACAGAAAGCCATCAAGAAGACATTTGAGGTTCATACTTCAAACGTGGGGTAACAGGATTAATAACGAAAATCAATGTTTAACAAGCACTTACTCTGTGCCAGACACTGCACCTGGATTATACCATCCAATCCCTATCAAAATCCTTGAAGGGAGATATTTTTATTATCCCCATGCCTTTGATGAGAAAGAAGAGGCAAGGGGACAAGGGACTTTCAGTAACTTGTCCATGGTCACACAGCCAATGAGCAGCAAAGGTTATTATTAATTTAGCTCCAGATCTAGTGATGTAAGTACCAATAAAAATCCTAACAAAGATGTCTTTTTAACTTAAAAAAAGTTCTGACATACATTTGAAAAAAATTTAAAATATAGTATTAAAGAATGCTGTTTTAAACAAGATTCAAAAGGGGGGTGTTTCAGCAACTTTGGGAGCCCATTATGAAGCAATGCCTCTTAAAACCTTTGTTCCTGGCTCAAAAACAGAAACACAGGTCAATACAACAGATTGGAAAATCCAGAAGTAGAAGAAAGTGTTTTTAAAAATGTAACACATGATAACATGAGCTTTCTATAATAAAAAGTGGTAAGAAGAATTACTTAATAAATCAAACTGGAAGAACTATATAATTTGGGGAACTGTCCAGGTTAGAGTCATAGTTTACACTGTATACAAAAATAACCTCCACCTGGATTAAGGAGTTAAATACAAAAAAGAAATTGAATGACAGAAAAACCAGCAGAAGATGGAATAGAATATTTATCAGATTTGTGAAAGACAGTAACTTTAGCTTTGAAGCAGTGGAATAAACCAAGAAGGAAAAGACTGACAGATTTGAACACATAAAAAATTTAAAACTTCTGTACAATGAAAAAAACAGCAAGACTAAAATAAAAAGGACATTATACTGAAGACAATATTTGCATTTTATCTGACAAAAAGGGCCTTAAAACTCAAACTATATATACCCTCATTCAAATTCATATGGAAAACATCAGACCTCAAAATATAAATATGGAAAATATGGGGAAAAAAACAATGAATACACAGAGAAGCAGAATCAGTAAAGAAAAAAAAAAATACATTGTTCAGCCCACCAACAATTAATACAATAAAAGGTAAAGCAAACTTAAGATACGATGTTTCATCTTCTCTGAATAGCATTTCCCTCCACCCTGGCAACACCCAGTGTTGCCCCAGTTAGCTGGAAGCTTATGAACTCATTCCTCACTGGCGGCACTGTAAATGGTTACAACCTTCTTAAAAATCAGTATCACAACACACCGCCAGAGTCAGGCTGACAACCAGTGATTTTCATCATCAGCAATGACATACTGAGCACTCTGTCTTCTGATATAATAAAAGCAAGAGGCAGTGTGAGCATGGACACATTCATCCATTACCATTCACAATGGCAAAACACTGTAAGCAACCTGAATGCCCCAAACGATGGGAATGGTTTTATAAACTGTGACACAGGGTGTTACCCAGGGTCAGACCCTTTAAGCTTTTCTTCTCAGAAGTTTTCAGTCCAGAGGGATGGAGAAAGAGACAGGAAGTCACGTGAGGAGAAACGATGCTAAACGAAAATCATAAAATGATTTCCTTCAAGGTTGTCAGAGCCTGGACGTGTTTATTGACTGAGGGAAGCAATATCTGACAGAAAAAGAAAGAATGCAAATCTAAGAAAGAGGGAGAGTGAGGAGGGAGGGGTGGGGGTAGAAGAGAAGGGAAGCAGAGGGGTAGAGAGATTGCCCATTGGATGAAGTCCCGGATGGGAGACCCAAAGGTAAACATGGAAGAGTTTGCTGTGGAAATAGGAACTCCTTCCTCTGGAGTAAAGAGGAAGAAAGAAGAGCAGAAACGCATTTGAAGTGAAGAAAAGGATCGATTTGATTCCTTGAGAATTTCTTACTCAGGTGAGTCTTTCCGGGTCTGGCAGAATCCAGTAGCCCGGACACCAGAGAGGCTGAAATTCTAGCCCATGTTGCAACAGCATTTCTTAGGTCAGCGTTCACTATGGCACTTCCCAGCTCAGAATGGAAAAATGAGCAAAAGTGCCACCAGGGGGCAGGTTTGGTTCTGGCAAACGGACTTAAAGATGTTTTGCAAAAAAAAAAAAAAAAAAAATTTTTCCTTTCAGCTCAGGGTCCACTCTTTGTTTTGCAACAATAAATACTGCATCGAGTCCAGGGCAATTTCCCTAATGGTTGTGTTGTGGGTATGAATTTTGCTCCATAAACTCAGGTGTGCATGAAATGTCACAGTACTTTATATCCTTTGAATAAAATTAAATCCAACCTCAAGCCAGGGTCCTACCAGGCCAGATTGAAAGTCAATTTCTGCCATTATTACAGCTCCCACAGTCCCCCCGGGGTCCCGCAGAGGTTCAGTGCTAGCGTTTAGGTGACTGGTCCAGTATATGAAATGCTTACAATCTGAACCAACATGATCCCTTGATCCGTGGAGGCTGTGCCATGTCCTTACGTGTTAGAAATGAGCAGACATTCCCACATCTGGAACACACACACACACACACACACCTACCTCCTTAGGATGTTCACGGAAGGGAGCGGGGAGTCATCCCTATCTGGGGAACTCTTACCCTAGCACCCCTCCTTCAGCCGTTTGCTCTCCTGGGCCTGCCTCTCTGCTTCCTCTCTAGGTCTCTTCACTAGCCAGTGGAGGCTTTCAGAGAACCTAGGAAGACAGATGTCCTCAGGGCTCCACAAATCTCAAGACAGGCGTGGAGCTCAGAGGCCCCGTCTAGTTCTCAGGATGCGGAATGGAGAAGACACAAGAACGGAATTTACCCATCTATCCTAAGTGTGATGCCACATTTGCCTCAGGATTACCATCCTGAAAACCCTCTTGTTTACAAGTCTGACAGCATGTGACCATGAGATTTCTTCTTCTGGTAGAGGACACAGAACTTGGGCATCCCTCTTAGTTCATGGCGGGCTGAGGACTGACCATCACACTAGCGGCCGTGAAAGAACAAAGAGCAAGAAGGGACATGGCCTTACTCCAAGGAGCTTCCAGTGACACGCACTGAAACAGGTAGTTAAGGCCTGATGAATGCAGGTAAGAGTTGCAGACTAAAAGCCAGAAGGCCAGATCCCACTGACAGATGTACATTGCAAATTTTTTTAAACATTTGCCAACATGCAAAACATCCAAAGCAAAGGACAGTTCATGTAAGGATCTGTGTATCTATCATCTCTCGAACAGTAAGACGTGGGACAGAGCTCTGCGTTCCTGCCGGGCAGTCATCCTTAGAAGCGGAGTAAAGTCTCCTCCCTTTAGCTGAGGCCGTGGCTCTCTGCTCTGTCACACCATTCCCGGTCGTATTATGGCCAGTCTACCTCCCTAACTTAGGCTACTTGTCTAGCTTCTATGGGTGCTTGAGTTTGTCACCTCTGACCCAGGACATGAAATAAAATTATACTCAGGACACAGTAATGTGTTCTGGACTGATTAAGACTAAGCTTCTGCCTCTCCTCAATGTGCACCCTGATGTATTCAGAAATACAGAATTATTTCAGACGGCCTTAGGATTTGAGCAGAGACTAAAGAAACTGGCATATTTCAGCTAGCGACTTGGTTCGTATGCAATTGCTAGAGACAAGGCCAGTGCTCCTCCTGGTATACAAAGGAATATACCCGTGCTTCTGTGCTGAACAGGAAACCCGAGGTACAAAAAGATGTTTGTTGAAATGCAGCTTTAACTTCTTTGTTTGGCTTCAGTTTCCATCACTGCTATCAAGACTGCCCAGTGGATTGGCCAGACCCAAGGAGCAAGTGTGCACGGGTATGAGCAGGCGCAAGAAGCCCCACACACACCCATTCCTCTTTCAGAACCTGTCTCGTCCTGACCTCAAGCCCATGAGCTCAGCCTCAGCCTGTAGAGACACCCAGCTTCATCTTGCTCAACTTTAATTTTCAACAGATAGGCCAAGCTCTGAGCTTCTTCCACGGTAAATGAGAAGGGTCCATGAGAAGAAGAGTAAATGAGGAGAAACAAGGCAGGGGGTGGGGCTCGTAAACTTCGGAGAGAAAACTAAAAAGAAAGAAAAAATGATTTTTTAATAAGGACATCTGTACTTGTCTGGCTTTCCTGGGGAGTTTAAGTCATTAGCTTTGAAAATTCCTCTGTATGCATCTGAAAATAATGCTTAAAGCCCCAAAGACCAAAAAAGCAATAAAAGTAAATAAATTAATAAAAACAATCTAAAAAATGTGTTCTGTGTGTTGAACGATGTTATTGAACACAAAGGAGAGCTCACTGGGAACTCGCCCATTGCGCATGCATATCCAATAAGAATGTTGTTAGGATCTTTTGTTAATTGAAACTGTATAAATACGGTGGAGTCTAGCTATCTAGAAAGACTATGACTTAAACTAGGGAAGAACAATGAGCCTAAACCCATGAAACATTCAGATTATCCCATGTCCTTTAGGAGAAGGGACACCTTAGCTTCCCCAGCTGATTTCTTTCTCTTCTTTTTTTAAGTTTTATCTATTTATTTGAGAGAAAGAGAGAGCGCGCGCGCAGGAACAAAGGGAAGAGGGAGAGGGAGAAGCAGGCTTCCCGCTGAGCAGGGAGCCTGATGCAGGACTCGAACCCAGGATGCCGGGATCATGATCTGAGCCGAAGGCAAACTGCTTAACCCACTGAGCCACCCAGGCGCCCCTCCCCCAGCTGATTTCTGAAGAAGGTCATGCTTACACGGGATGCACCCAAGTGGCTCCTTGACCCTGAGCTACAGAATGACACAAGCAAGAACAAACTGACTACAGCTAGTAGGATATCTGACAAATTGTAGATAAAACAGCTCTACCTAAAAGGATACTTAAAAGGACAGCATTTCATCTCAGTCTTAATGGTTTGGGGAAAGAATATACAGTATCTACAAGACCTAGGAAATTCATTAGTTAAGTGTTTTCAAAATCTACATCCCAGCCACTATCAGAACAAGAGTCTCTCAAGTCACATTCAGAAATACTTCATGTAAAGGGCATGTCTATATTAGATTCTCCTTAAATATAAATTTTAAAGAAAGCACAGTTTTAAAATGAGTTCCATCCATGAGGAAACAAGATTTTTGACAAATATATTATAAATGCTGTATCACATTGTTAAAAGAGAGACTCATTCTTAAAAATTAAAAACAAAACAAAACACTGTTGCATCATTAAAGAAAGGGCTGTTTTTAGTTCGTAATCCAAAAATGAGTGATTGGTTATACCAATGTCACAGATGGTGATGGAAAGAAAATTAGAATCAGAATTCTCAAAAATATACAGACGCTCTCAAAATGTGTATGAACTCTTATGCACATACATGAACACATGCGCAGGAAATAAATGGAGCAGAGCAGGGGGGGCACTGAAGCCCCACCCGCACCCCCAGGAAGTAGCCTTTTGGGTATCTTTCCCGAGAGCCTTCCAAGGAAGCCCATCACCCCACCCAGTTATGCAGTCTCATCTTCAAATGCTGTTAATCAGAAACTGCCAGGGAGAATGGTAAATTCCCTCTAAAGATATCTGGAATAGCATTCAAGCTATATCACCAAATAAGCAATAAAACAACGCACCCATCAAGTAGGTTCTAAAAGATTTATTTTTCTTCTACTGTTGAGGAGAAAGGAGTCTGTAATAAATGACTAACATTAGTCACAAATCTGCAGGTCAGCAAACAACCACAACCAAAAAAGACTAAAAATGACCACGCATGAGTACAAAAAGACAACTTGTTAATTACTTTTAAGAATGTAAACTCGGTTGGCGTGATGCAGAATTATTTATGAAATGTTGACCGAAGAGGAAATCTGCATCAGAACACTGAGTAATGATGAGACAAAGCAAACCAATGTAATTTTCAAGTACATACTCTGGGTCTTAGGCTTCCCGGTTTATCTCTGCAGAATCTCCCTCATGCCCTCACCCTCCATTTCTAATCACTGGTGTGAGGCTTCTGAAGAAACACATGGACAGAAACTTATTTGGGGCAGTCTCTTTAGAGAGGAAAACATAACTCTACCACGATGCTGGAAACTCCCGGGCAGCCCTGGAAATCCTGTTGAAGATCTCAACATAGACCACCAGCAGTATTGCTTCTGAATCTAAAATCAGTGCAGATAGTGTGGGTGTTTTCATAAGCAGAAAGAAGGAGAGTGAAGGCAAGACAAATTATATGCTACATCTGGGAACAAGTCATGAGAGAAAACAGTTTGTGAACTCATTGATTGAAATATGGTATAATCATGATCTCTAAGCAAGACAGTCCCCTGGGGTGTAAGAAGAAGAGATTAGAACATCTCTAAATAATTCAAAATTTAAAATTCATGCTTAAAAGTGATTATGTGCATTTTTAAATATACATATTATATTTAAAAGTAATACATGTAGGTAATTTCAAAACAATAAACACATATTGGGGTGAATGCTCAATTTATTTTTTAATTTTTTTTTTAACTGTTAGCAGATTGTGAGCAGTATCTGGATAGCCATTGCGTAGGTAAGCACTCAAGGAACCGATGGTTTCATGAGGTCAATTACTCTATACTTCAGTTTATTATTATTATCATTGCTGTTATTACTGTTTTCATGAAGGCAATATATGTTAATTGTAGAAAATGAAGACACTACAGAAGGATACTAAAGAAAGGAAACATCACCTATAACTCTATCTCTAAAATATTTTGGTGCCTGTTGTCTGCCCCTTATCTAACCATATGAGCAATAGTTTGTATGTATGTAAGTATCCGTGCACATATAAACACATGATTTTTCAGAATTGGTATTATACTATAGTGGCTGTTTGTATAACTCATTTTTTTCAATTAATAATAAATTATGAATATGTTATTTTGGAACAGAATTTTAATTGTCTATGCACTAGAAATTTGCATACAAATTATGTACTAAAATTTAACCAATTCCCTATAGTTGAATACTTAGATTCTTTTCAATGTCTTGCTGTTCTAATACTTGACGATTGGACATGGAGGCCCTTGGATGCCAAGCAGAATGGACTCGATTTTATTCTGTGGACCAGCCACCCTCCAGGGAATGGTACTACACCCCTAGGGAATATTTTGGAACTCTGGGCAGATGTTCTGGTTTTCAGGATGTGCGAGGATTGCTACTGGCGTTTAGTGGGGACCAGAGATGTCACCTGCCCTGCAATGTGTAGAGCAGTCCTGAGCAATTAAGCCTTGTCCCCTGTCTTGCCCAACTTTCAAATGTCTTACTGGAAATGTATAAGGTGAGAAGCCTGATTTACCATATCCAGGCCCAAATTCCAAAACATGTGTGTTTTACATACACATGCAAAATATTCTGTACCCATTTTTAACAAACACTAAGTTTTCTACTACCGTGTAAATCAAAGAGGAAAAAAAAAGTTTCCTTCAAAGCTTTACCGAGAGTTGTGCGCCATTTTTGAAAATGATATGGCTAATACCACTCTGCGCCTGTTATTTGCAACAGCAACATCACCTCCTTACAAAAGTCTGCGTCTATAGGTGGCTTATGCTCCCTGTGATTCTAAGAGCATGTGTGAGAATCTTACCCCTCACTTCCTCCTGTCTTCCAGTGCTGTCATGCCCACGCATGTTGTAGAGAAATACATATCTGTATGACAAAGATCGGTTCTCCTTCATGTTATACGCAAGGACTTGTATTGCCTTTTACAAAGTTAGGTGGAGGTAGGTCACATTTCTTATTGGTCTCATTTGAGAGTAAAGGAACATCAACAATATGTTTTATAAACAGTGGTCATTGGGTATAGGGGGTTGAAAACTGCTACTAGAAAGAGCAGGAAGCTTCCCCAGGAGAGCAACGTGAGGAAGCCGAGCTGGCGGTAGGGAAATTCTGAGAGCGAAGAAAACAAATGGGACAATAGAGATGACACGAGGCAAAGAGACCAGAAAAGAGGCAAACGCAATCTAGGCAGGGAAGGAACACAGACCTAGAATATCGCGATGCCTGCGAGCATCAGAAGGAAGAGCATTTTACGGAGGCCATTTTAAAAAGAGAAGTGACTGGAACTCAGTGATCGAATGTAGTGTCACAGGGTGACTACAGAGGGGCTGTGTTCACAAAAGTAGTCTCACACACGTGCACACACAGGCACACACTTACATTCTCTGAAACTCTGCGTTCATTACCAAGTAATCCCTCTCCCCTCCGGCTGCCAAAGGGAAGACTTACCACGCCACTGATCCTGCCATCTGACAGCCCAACCTGACGCTAGCCTGAACTGGAGGGGCAAAGCTTTATTTGGTTTATTTATTTGTTTGTGATTCTCCATCCAAGATAAACCCTGAAAGAAATTTTAAGTTTGTTTCAAGTACATTCCGTATTATAAATCATATACTTGCATTCCCATACTACAGTAAGCAGAAAACCACAAGGTTCAGCTATATATATATATGTCTCCACACACCTTCCTTCCTTGTCAAATCAATGCACACACACCCACACAAAGAGAGACAATAAAAAGGAAACTAAGAATCTGTGAACCGATGATTATGTGTCAGCAGCATACATGCTTACTAATCAGAAGCGACCCTAACAATTAAAATAGTATGACATTAGACGGGGCAAGAAAACCATGGTTCTAAATGGCAACGAAACATTCCAAAATGAAGGAATAGAAAGAGAATCATGGATATTAACCATAAGATAATCAGTGCTGGAAAATACTGGGGATAGAAGAGAATGTCCCGATTCATAATCAATTTCCAGTTAAGATTAAAATTGTATTATCTGCTTAATTATCCACTTTTAGGATGTATGTCTTTGCTCAATTTCAAACTTTTTTGAGAATGGATAATATAACTATTTCTTTAAATAAAGGAAGAGTGAGTCAAGAAGATGCCCAGATACAATGGGACTATTTAGTTTTCCTGATCCATGTCCACGCAACAGTACTGAGTCAGTAAAACATGAATAACACATTCTTGATTGCTTTTCTTAACAATGGAAAAGTGAGAAGAATGGCAACCAGATCTTTCTCAATCTGAGCAATTATTCCCCCATGTCACCAAAAAAAAAAAAAAGAAAAAGAAAAGAAAGGAAGAAGGAAAGAAAATGTCAGTTGTATTCCATCAAAGTATACAATGTCCCTAGGAGCCTCACTATTAAATTTTCACATTGTCCTTTTTTTTTTTTTCTTTTATGGGTTACTTACCATCTGAAATGCATTCTTTAGCACTGTTCTATTTGCTTTGTGTGACAAAAATGCAAGACAAAGCCCAAGGATTCTGTTAACGGCCTGAAATGTGTAACGAAGGGTTTTTCTAGGCAAAGGAATGGATACCAACATCCCTCTCTCTGCCCCTCTGCTGCGGGATCTCAGGTTTGACAAGGGGTAGAATAGATATATACTGGGTATATATTATGCCACAGTTTAGGAGGCTTAATGAGACATGAAGAAACAGAAAATGACTTGAAGCTAAGAGGAGATGCTGCAGGTGAGATTATAACTGGTTATGGCTTAAAGGCCATGGTCTTCTCTCTTCCTCTTAATTAGCCACAAATTCCAAGCCCCTTGTCATGAAAGACAAAGACCCCGTGACTGCCCCTTTGCACCCATGTGATCTTTTTTTTTTTTAAAGATTTATTTATTTATTTATTTATTTGACAGAGAAAGACACAGTGAGAGAGGGAACACAAGCAGGGGGAGTGGGAGAGGGAGAAGCAGGCTTCCCACAGAGCAGGGAGCCCGATGCGGGGCTTGATCCCAGGACCCTGGGATCATGATCTGAGCCGAAGGCAGACACTTAACGACTGAGCCACCCAGGCGCCCCTGCACCCATGTGATCTTTGAATCACACCTTCTTCTCTTAAGTCTCTAGGTCATCATGCTGTGATTCCTCCTGGAATCTACTTCTCTACAACTGTCCCCTAATTGGCTTCTCCTGATTGTTCAAGACTTAGCTGTAATGTGTCACACAGGGAGGTAGATAACCTTTCTCCCTGTAATCAGTGCAAACAAGGTTCATCTCCATCAGGGCCCTTACTAGTTACCTTGTGATCCCCCCCTTACTCATGTGTCTCCCGACTTATGAGCTTCTTTTTTTTTTGACTTATGAGCTTCTTAAGGGCAGGGGCCAAGTCTTGTTGATGTCCGTATCTCCAGTGCACAGCACAGTGAGTCCTCAGTGAAGGTTTGTTGTTTGCCTGACTGGGAAGTAGAGTACAGCTATTGCCTATAAAATCTATTAATGGTATCACCGATTTTCCCACAGAAGATAGGGAGAGGTTTGCAAGTCAGAGCTTGTACTAACCAGGGCCATGGAGGTAGCTGAGCTTGAGAGGGAAGACGCTAGGGGTAGAGCATGACCCAACTCTGATGGTTCTGACTCATTGTGAATTCCCACTCTCCATGTCATGGCCACACAAACCCCAGGGCAAACTCCCGCTGGGTTGCTTCAATATCCATGATGTCCACGCAGCAGGGGCATGGGAGCAAATGGTGTTGGCTCATGAGACTTCACAGTTCTTGGAAATCTGGTTTAGAGGCAGGGATTTAGCTGGCAGGACCATGCTAGGAGAGGTGCAGGGAAGACACAAGGAGTCCCTAGAGCCTGGGGCTTCTCCTCACTTGGGACTGTTAGCCCTCACCAGCCGTGTGTGAAGAGACTTTCAAGCCCATTTGGTTCTATGATCAGTTGAAACCCACTGCTGGCATCTCTTTTCTTGTTTTTATCTGCCCCTGGGCAGAAGATGCTTTTGTTGGTGGAAAGCACAGAAGGGCTCACACTCACAAAGGGTACCGGATTTAGACTTTTAACGTTATCTCCAAGTGAGGTGATGCAAGCAGTCCCAGACACACACTGGTGGAGTTGAAAAAAAGAAGCCATTCATCATGGAACTTTAACCTTGTGTCCTCTCATCAGATCAGACTTTCTGAAGTACACTGGGAATGAGAACATCTACTGCATCCTATAGCTATCTTGCAAACAGCACCATTATTTGGAATTCATATGTGGATCAAGTAAGTTACGTTGTTTAAACGTAAACAGTGTTGGCAATGGTTTGGCCTTTCAATACACTAGGAACCGCTTCTCTCGATCTTTGAGAGGTCTTACAAGTACAGAATTATTCATAGGATCAATAGGCAATGGGAACAGTATTATTTCATCAAAATGAAAAACGCAGTTTACTTATTACTTACCAAATTAAGTTTTGCCCAGAATTCAGGTCCTTCTTCCATCTCTCTAAGGCTCGGTGGAATGTACCAAAAGCAAATATTGGCATATTCAGGCTGAGGATTAAAAAAAAAATTGAGAGGTGTTTTGTTAACCTACGATTAATCTTAGAATGTAATTAAGCTCTTAGCTGCTTTCTTTAGGAGTTGTCACATGTGTATTACGTTGATAACAAATCAGAACCTGATAGAGTTAGACATTCATTCTCCTATCAATAACAGCCGATTGGGAAATTTTCTTCTCAATTGGGTGCACCTAGAAGGTGCTCTTTCCTCCAGATAAGGGATGAACACAAGATTGGGAATAAACAAAATAAAGTTTGAAGCTGCCTCAACCAAGCTCTGACCATTAGTTAGCACCTGATACACATATGTCCAGAGATGCCCTCGTTCCTCTCTCGTCAACCCTGATCCGTAACTTATTTCCTACACCACCATATCTTTCCAATAATTCCCTGCCACTTAAGGTAGCCAAAGGTGTCTTCCATTACCAGCTATACCTGACAAATGGAAAATCCCCGTTATCTGTGAGTTGATAACACACACCATACTGTGCTCTTGGCCAGGCTATGGTGCTGAAAGTCCAACCCGAGGGTTATAGGCAACATTCCTTAAGGCAAGAGCAGTATACCAGACTTAACCAGCACTGCGATGACCCCAGCCAATACTGTTTTGGGAAAAAGAACATCACCTCGACTCTTGGTTGTCACGTCTCAGCAGCAGTCTCAAGTATTGGTAAGGTTGTGAATCAGCTAGGGCGCTTGTTCAAAACAGATTCTCAGACCCTGTGCTCAGAATGCCCAGAGTCTGATATAGTCTGCCATAGAAAAGGCTGGAGAACTGGCATTTTATGAAGCATCTCAGGTGATTCTGAAATAAGTAGTGCATGGTGTACTTTTGAAAAACTCTGATCTAAAGTGGCCAGAGCCCAATCATCATCTCCAGTAATCTGTTTTGGTTAAACATGGGATAAACCTTCCAGAACAGGCTTTAGTCTAGCTATTGTCACAGAGACAAAATTTTCTCCACTACACACTTGTCATAGACAATCACAGGACTTGTATTCAGTGACCAGGTGACTTGGGAAATTATGATGGGGGCTTACAAATTAGATACACAGGAGAGAGAAGTTATTTAGGGAAGATTATAGGTCATGCCTATCCACTCAGTAGCTTCCTCATTTGATTCTTAGCAGTGACAGTATTTGAAATAAATTCCATTTTTCCACACAAACACAGTTTGTAGGTAATAACCAATGTTATAATAGTTCTCAGGAGCCATCAGAATTATACTCCAGTATCACTATAAATTTTCCAAGTATTTCAGAAAGATGAAACAGCTATCATCTTATATCTTAAAATCAAGACCAGTACTATATAGAGTTCTGATTCTAGTGGATTTTAAATCACAAGTGAATGCCCAGAAACATTCCCAGCTCAATAAGATAAGTCCTTTAACCTTTGAAATTTGGAATGAGCTTATTGGATTTGACAAAAAAAAAAAAGAAAAAAAAGAAAAGAAAAAGAGCCAAAAATCTTCAAAATACAGAGTAGTTCAAAATGGAGTACTATTTAATTCAACTCAATTTCTGCAAACATTTATCATGAGACTACAATAGTCTATATACAAATTCACACAATTTATACTTGGATTTCTGATATAATTGATTTGGTTTCTCTAGGAAAGAAATGTACTGGCCTTCGAAATTCTTTACTCATTTAATGTGAATAAATCTTTTCAAAAAAGTAACTATGGTTGATTAGAAAGTAGAAGAAAAATATAGTTATTATCTGTCATTGGGTTTTAGGGATTCATGTCTTTATATCAATAATGATTTTCTTCCAGATACCATTTATGTTAGTTATCAATTTACTGTCGCTCCACTCAAATCCACACTTTGTATCCTATCAAAATGGAAGTGGACTCTATCAATATTTCTCCTTGCCATCTGGTCCAATCTTAGACTTTATCAGCAGAGGGTGCTGGAGGGACACCGAGAAGGAAGAGGTATCTCTTCCAGGTTCTGGTGTGCTAACCTCATGGATCTCCTCCAGTGTGTGTGGCTTTTTCAGCAGCACTGTTTCCCAGCCACAAGTGGACCCCCTGTAGCTTCCCCCAGGGCCACCCCCTCAGATGGCTTCACAGCAGACTGATAGGTGCCCTAAATGGCTTTTTCTAGCACACTGCCCTCAAGTGGTGCCAGCAAGGCACCTTGCTTCAGATGGCTTTTCTGGCCACCCTGTGTGTAGCTTGAGTGCGTTTCAAGATGCATCTCTGAAAATGACTTCCTCTAGCATTCCGGAAGGTGGATTCCTGGCAAAACCCAGTAGCGGGACGTCTCCGTGAATTCTCTGCCATCCACTGAGCCACACTGTGCCCTCTCCAACTACGACCGGATCTCAGCCCTGGGAGGGAGTGCCCTCTTCCCCCGGTGCTCTATCCCAGTTCTAGGAGTGGTGGCCGTTTTCTACATCTGCTATTTCTGTATTTTTTAGGATTCTCTTTTTCCCTTATGAGGCAATCCCCTGTTAATAATAATTCTTCTTTTTTTTTTTTTAAATATGAAATGCCTTACAAATTTGTGTGTTATCCTTGCACAGGGGTGATGCTAATTGTCTCTGTATCATTCCAATTTCAGTATATGTGCTGCTGAAGCAAGCACAATAATTCTTTATACTGCACTTTCCCCACTTCAAATTACTGTGCAGTTTTTGTCTTCTTATTCAACCCTGACCAGTACATTACTAATACATACTCATTACTTTTCATTTGCATGGCAACATCATAAATCATTTTGCAGTAGTTTTTACCTGCTACTGTATCTGCTCTGTATTTCATAAGTTAGGACCTAGACCTTTTAAATCACCTTTTAAATTTGTTTTCTTTAGTTTCTGTTTTGATATTTTTGAAGTGACATATCTATGATTCCTTTTGCCCAGTCTCTTTGAGAATGGTGTGGCTTCAGGTCTGTGGCATTTGAAAACTGGTGAAGTCCTTTTGTTTTTTTGTTTTTTAGGATTTTATTTATTTGACACAGAGAGAGAGAGCACAAGCAGGGGGAGCAGCAGAGGGAGAGGGAGAAGCAGGCTTCCCACTGAGCAGGGAGCCCAATGAAGGGTTCCATCCCAGGACCCTGGGATCATGACCTGAGCCACCCAGGCACCCCAGTGCAGTCCTTTTGACACGTCATCTGATTGGAGGAAATTTGATCTCCCATTTGGTAGAATACCTTTACTGTCATTATTTCCAAAATTATTTGGATATTTGGAAAAAATATCCCTTTGAATATTCACAAGGAACATATTTGAGTTTTCCCTGTCTCTTTGCCTGTGTAGCTTGCATTTGATACAGGGACTTTCTTCAAGAAACTTCAAAGCACTAATGAGTATTTTCAGAGTAGAACTGCTCACATGCCATTTCATTCCCCCTGTATAGGAAAGCCTGACCTCTCGGGTGTCTTAGGAACACTTTAGGTCTATGTACTCTAAATCACAAAATTGAGAAGGTATAAGAAGAAATCCAAGTGTCTAGAGAAGACAAATGATAGTGAAGGGTACAAAAACACCTGTAGCCATGAAAGCATTGTCACCATCTTTAAAAATTCATGGAAAAGTACAGATGTGTCACTAGAGAAAAGATGGACACATTCTATCCTGGTTTTCAAAGAGAAAAAAAAAACAGATATAGTCTAAGAAATAAAGCAGGTAACTTTGATGTCAATTCCAGGAGGTATTATTGAGCAAACAATATGAGACCCCTTGGGGAAATACATCAAAGGTCACCAAGATGTAGCTGGCATTCTCTAAAACCGAGTCACATTAAAAGAAATTCATCTCCTTTGCTTACAACATCCTTAGATCACAAAAAATAATAATAATAAAAGACAAAGCTAGCACTAGGCATTTTAATAAGTAGAAATGCAGAATCTGTCAGGTAGAGTGAAATAATCATGTAAGTATAGAATGGAGAAAGGGGGCTTGGTGGATTTTAACTGACTTCAAGCTTTTCGATTTTAAATATCTGATTAGACTACTAAAAAATTTCAAAGGCAGCGTGAGTAGCACAAAAAGCCTGGGTTTTGCAGTCACATGGATGTGGTTTGTATCCCAAGTTCACCAGGTTTTTGCTTGGACAAGTGTCGAATACTTTAATCTTCAGCTTCCTAATCTATGAAACGGAGACCATATTGTCTACCCCACAGAGGTGGTTTGATGAGCAGAGATTATTTCCAATATTTACCACTGTATCTGGCATACAGCAGGCTCTCTATTAGCGCAGTGACTATTATCTGGAGCTACTTTGGTAGAAAGAGATGTCCTTTTCAAGTGGATGAATAGCCCCATTAAAATCTGTACTAGGTGAGACACATCACTATTTTTGCATACAGTATTTGGGGGGGAATGTTAAAGAATTATAGCCTACCATAGAAAGGTAACTGAAATGTTCAATTCAATAAGCAGGATTTTCTGTGTTCTAGATACTGGACCAGACATTACGATTAGAAAAATGGCTTACACTGTATGCTTATCTCTGGGAACTCGGCAACTAGTAATGGAAATAGGTATAGGCAATTAACTGCAATGGAATGAGAATTACAAAAGAAGGATTTTCTCATAATACAAGAAACATTTCTGGCAACAGGAACAGTGCATGTGTAAAAGCCCGTATATTCAGGGGCATGGCAAGAACTTGGAATGAATAGAGGACAAGGTGAACTGAAAAGAAGAGAAGATGGACATGGGAATGAGAGTCACTTCACGAAGGGCTTCCTCATCTGCCGTGCTTGGGAGTCTGGGCTTGATTCTAGAGGCAATGTGGAATCATGGGAGAGTTTCCATCTAGGGAGCAGATTTCATTTTAGAAAGGCCACAGTGTGGCTGCCGTGGGGAGATGCACTGGAGAGGCGTCTGAGACTGGAAGGGGATGAGTTACAAGACAGGGCAAACCTGGGAAGGGGATGAGTTACAAGACAGGGCAAACCTGAGGAGTGATAGGAGCCTGAACTGAGGCAGTGGCTTCAGGAGTGGAGGAAAGTGCCCAAGATACATTTAAGAGAAGGGGAAGGGAGATAGTGAAGACAACATCAAGATTTTTGTTTGGATCATAGTTCTAATGACCGAAAGAAGAATACGGAATTTGGGAAAAGAGAATGGCTACACTTCAGCTTTAGAAATGTTGAATTTGAGGGGCGTCCGGGTGGCACAGTTGGTTGAGTGTCCGAATCTTGGTTTCGGCTTAGGTCATGATCTCAGGGTCGTGAGATGGAGCCCCATGTCAGGCCGCCCTAAGCATGGAGTCTGTTTGAGATTCTCTCTCCCTCTGCCCTTCCCCCACCTCTAAAATAAATGATAAAAAGAAGAAAAAAATACTGAATTTGAGGTTCCTGTGGGAGTCTAACTGAAAATTTCAGGACATACCTATGTACAAAAGACTAGAGTTTAGGAGACAAGACAAGGATAGAGACATTAGTGAAGCCAATGATACCAAAGTTCTAGAAATGGATTAAACATTTCAGGGGGAGTATGTGGACACAATGAAGAACTAAAGGCAGAAGCGAGGAAAGTAATACTTAATGGGCTATGCAGATGAAGAGACCTCCTTCACATAGAGACTGAGAAGAAGTCACATGGAAAGGAGAAAAACTGGGCGAGAAATTCAAAGAAACCAAAACAGAAGAGCATTTCAAGAGGGAGGGAGTGGATAATGGTGTAAAATGCTATAGAAGTCCAACAAGATGAAGATTTAAGAATGTGCATTGGATTTTGCAATTAGAAGGGTGCTGTGATCTAATAAAACTAGATAAAAAGATAACTATAAATTGCAATATGCTTGATACATATGAATAGTAGGGGTCAATAAGTAATAGAATATGAATAATTAGAGCTCCGGGGAAGAGGACTAGGCTGTGAATTATCTGACACAGGAAGTGTTCAGGAAGAGGTTGACTTCCTGTTATGGTTACTGTCAAGAGAGGTTTCCTGCCTTGAGCAGGAAGGTGACTAGATGTCCTTGAAGATCCTTGATAACCTGGCAAGGCTATGAAACCTAAATAACTCTTCCTAATGTAGAACTCAGGAAGAGAAAACAAAAACTTGAATAATTAAGACTCTCCCGAGAGATCAAAATAAAATATGTGAATGACAGTATACAAATGAATATACCTCTAGGAAAACATCTGTTAGATCTTAGTTCCCACACAGAAAAACAAAGAGATGATATTCAGGGCCCTATGAATAATGCAGAATTCATTTGAAATGATAACTTTCAATCATCTTCAAGAAGATATGCATTATTTTTGCTCTTTTCAGGATAAGATACTCTGTTTTGTTGTGTTCATTTCCTGTTTTCAATATTCCACTTAACATTCTATCTGCTAAAAAGTGAATGAAAATATATATTCTTTATATATATAATATAAATAAAATTTTACATGTACAAAAATATAGAAATATGTGTATATATAATTATAGACTTTCATTTTTCCTAAACTGAAAGGCTCAGTTTCACAGACTATAATCAAATCTCTCTTAAGTATGCATTAGAGTTATATTTAATCAATCCAAAGTAAGCATTTGTTAACAAAAAGGATAAATGCCTTGACACTTACATATAAGATTCAAGGTCTAAATTTACATTATTTCTCCAAATGGAGCACAGAGAAGAGAGGCAAATGCAGATCACATACAAAAACTCTTGTAAGTAGGAATTCTGGAGTACCACTGAGAAAGCCACCTTCACTGCTTTGGGGCCATCTGGCTCCCATAGATAAAATATCCAGGGCAGAAGGCTGCCTAACGATGAAAACCCACCTTAACTTGCATAACAAGGATGTCAATGTTTGCAATTCCCTAAAGATGATGGTGCGAGTTTCCTCCCTTCACTTTTAAGCTTTTAGGAAGAATATATAAATAACTTCTAAAACAGTTCATCTTTCTTTCATCACTTTTTCTTTCAGCTCTATCAAAAGATTGCAGTTCCAAGGTGTACAGCACTTTCCATAAGCACCATGGCTCCCACAGCCAGAGAAATAAAGAAAGCAATTCAGACTTGTAAAAACAGAGGGAAACTCAACCTCAGGGAAATAAAGAAGGCAACTCAAACTCAAGAAAATTTAAAAAGTCACTCAGACTCAAACTCCAGGCAATCCTATAGCTGTTGTTTTACCCCTACATGCTGAAGCGTGCAGCTCTTAAAAATACACACGTTTTGGGAGCCTGGGTGCCTCAGTTGGTTAAGCTACTGCCTTCGGCTCAGGTCATGATCCTGGAGTCCCGGGATCGCATCCCGCATCGGGCTCCCTGTTCAGCAGGGAGTCTGCTTCTCCCTCTGACCCTCCCCCTCTCCTGCTCTCTGTCTCTCATTCTCTCTCAAATAAATAAATAATATCTTAAAAAAAAATACACACGTTTTCTTGGGTAGTCATAATGCCGTTGTCATACCTAACAAAATTATCAGTAATTCCCAACAGCCAGTTTCACTATAGAAATTTCCCAACTATTTCAAAACCTACTTTTTACAATTGCTCAAACTAGGATTCCAATAGCTCCATGTGTTGCATGTGGTTAGTGGGTCTCTTCTGTCTCTTTGAACCCAGAGTGATCATCACTCCCCCCTCCTTAATTTTTCTTCACACCACCTGTTGAAGAAACCAGGTCAGCTGTCCTGCAGAATGTCCTACACTCTAAATTCATCTTTTTGCTTCTTTGGGGTGTTACCAGAAAGTCACTTAAATATGGATTCTCTTGTTATCTTTGCAAGTTCCTTCATGTCCCTATTTTTCAGGAACTTTGGACTCTTTTGTAGATAGTGGTGGAAGGACCGTCATCATATCTCACCTGGGCCACAGCAACAGCATCCCAATTGGTTTAAATTACCCTTTCCTTGGCCTCCCTTTACCTCCTCCCACCCCATTCCTCTCTTCCCAGGCATCTTTAGCATGATCTTTTAAAATGGAATTCAGGGGGTGCCTGGGTGGCTCAGACAGTTAAGCATCCAACTCTTGAGTCTCAGGGTCCTGAGACCAAGCCCCGTGTTGGGCTCCACAGTGGGCATGGAACCTACATAAGATTCTCTCTCTGCCCCTTCTCTCACTCTCTCCCTCTTAAAAAAAAAATAAAATAAAGTTTAAAAGTAAATAAATAAATAAATAAATAAATAAATAAATAAATAAATAAAAGAAATTCAGACTCCTGTCTGCATAACATTTCTCCAATGATTACACATGGAATAAGAGCCAAAACCAGGACCTACCCGACTCCACCTGCTCTGGTCTTTGCCCACCTCTCCACCTGCATCACCACTTGCACCCCTGCCCCTTGCCTAATATATCTTCTTCTGGTTCCTCAAACACATAGAACTCTTTTCAGCTGGAAGCCCCATAGAACTCTTTTCAGCTGGAAGCCTTTGTAGTTGTTTATTGATCCTATCTAGGACGCCTTTCCCTCAGATATCCGCATGGCATGTTGTTTACCATCAATCAGGTCTCACCTCAAAGACAACCTCAGAGGGCCCTACCTGGACACCCCAAATGAAACAGGCCACCCCCCACCACCCACATCATCATTCCAGCATTCCACCCTTATTTTTATTATAGAACTTGCCACATCTGTAACTCTTTATTTGTATACTAGGTTCTCTCTCATGAACCTGCTTTATTGTTTTCTTAACACATCTCACTACCTGTTGTTTGCTAGGTATTAATTTGCTTCTTTACTGCCTGTCACTTGCCATTTGAGGATAAGCACCACCAGAGCAGGGAATTTCCCTGTCTTACACCTGAAGTGCCTAGAACTGTACCTGGCACATAGTAATTGCTCAATAAATCTTGCTGCATAAAAGAATGCCAAAAGTTAGCCAGATTGCTTATATATGAAAAGATTCCCAGGTTGTAATCTCTAGGTGATTTTTACATTAGGTTAAAAATTGCTATATAATATATGCTATAAGAAGATCTAAGAGAACATCCCACACTTCATATTTCTTAAAAACCAGAATTAAATAAGATTCTTCATAATTTCTAACCATATATTTTAGGGAAAAAAACCCAGTTTTTTTCCTCTATCTTTGCAACCATTTTGTGTCTTATACATAGCAAACAGTCCAACCACAAAATGACTTATTTTCCCATTGCTCCAAAGCTAATACGTTCTCCTTATTTTATAAAAAGAGAAAACTCTATGCATCATTGTACATTCACTTAATTAATTTTTCATATGCAGGCACCACTATTGCATAGTTGAATATTCACAGTACAATCATCATGCAATTTATATATTTATTCAGTATTATCCTTGGTAATTATTATTGAGCACTTTAATTTTCAATACTAAAAGGCAAGTGTGTTCTTTGCAAATCCAACAAAGGCAAAATACTCACTAATAGAGTAAATTAACATAATGGACTCCATGAATTAAGCTAATGACTTGTTTCTAAGTCTGCAACACAAAAACCAATGAAATATAACAGATTAGAAAATTGCCACCTTCATCACTGTTGACTGACAAAATCACGAGCACAATTCCATAATCACTTACTTCCAGCAATAACTTGAATCCTTCTCTTTTCTTGATTTCTTCTACGAGGTACCTAAAAATGAAAGACAAATAATATTTATAATTTGGCATCTAACAATTCCATGAACACGAGTGACACACAAAAACACCGTTATTTCAAAATGCAGAGACAGGATTAGAAATACAGGCTTAGAAATAAAGAAGGGCAGGGGAAAAGGGATAAACATGGATTTAGACAGATATCCCTGAACCTACTGCAGACCCCTGGGGCCCGAGTAAAAAGGTTCATCTTTTGGATGAGGTGACGTTTATCTCTCATATTAGCATCAGACTTTAACCCCAGTATGAAAACCACCTAGACTGGAGATACATCTCTGGCCATGTGGGTTTCACATTCATATTCTAGATGGGGATTTAGCACAGTTACTTAAATTACCTAGCTGGCTTTTGGTGTAGAGTCCTACCTGTAAGCTCATTTAAGATCAAGGAAGCTCAACATCGTTTTTTCCAAGGCCAGGACAGAGGGAAAAAGGACTGATCATTAGTATCATGTTAAAAGTAAGTGGGCTGCAGCCACTGACAGAATGTCTAAGAAGTCCTCTCCAATGTCAGGGAGAAAAGAACTATCATGCCATAAGCAAAGGGCACGGATACAGGAGATGCAGAATATGACCAAAAAAAGGTGAAAATGACTTTGAGAACATAGAGTAAATCAACATGGACACCTCTTCCCTGGGATCGGTTATTGTCTATATAAAAAGAGGAGCCTTTCGAAATAATTGTCCTTAAAAACTAGTGATTTGATCATGAGACTTGAAAAGTTCATAACCCTTGACCCAGTATCTCAGATTTGGGGGTAAAATGTAAGGAAGTGATCAGGGGCATTGACAAAAATGTACTTGCCATAATATTTATTGTGATTTTATATGTAACAGCAAAAGAAACAAACAAACAAAAAACATAACACCCAAGAATGAAGATTGGCTTTGAAAATTATGGTCCATTCATCATATGGAATTATGGTATAATTATCTGGAAGGGGCACCTAAGTGGCTCAGTTGGTTGAGCATCTGACTTTTGATTATAGCTTAGGTCATGATTTCAGGGTAGCAGGATCAAGCCCCGCGCCAGGCTCCACACTCAGCACAGAGTCTACTTGAGATCCCTCTCTCTGTGTCTCCCTCTACCCCTCCTCCCTCTAAAAAAGAAAATAAAAATAAATCTTTTTAAAAAAGCAATTATATGGAATATGATCATGTCACTAAACCACATATATTAAATTAATATTTAAAGACAATAAAAATGTTTCTTGGGCCTCAATTCCAAGAAAACTGAAATAACACAATCTGCTTTTCTAATCTCAAACATTGTTTCAAAAGAATTAAGTAAAACCATGCATATATGTAATTTTACCTAAATTTATGTGTACACATGTGTGCATGTATTTCACACAAAATAACCAGAAACAAGGTTAAAAATCCAGAAATTGGCAAATGGTAAAATAAAATGTATTATAGCAACACAACATAATATGACATAGCTATTAAAAAAAATGAATTACATCTACTTCAATTAAACCACAGGGATGCTCGTGATGTATTAGCAAGAGATGAAAGCAAGGTACTGAGAAATGTCAATAATACGATTTCTCTTTTTAAGAAATTATCAAAAAGAAAGCAGAAGTAATTCCTAACCCTATATCCATATATATATATATATATTTTTTCCCCCCCATGGAATAAAGAATGGAAGGGTACACAATAAATTGTTAGTGTTTACCGGGGGGAGGAACAAACAATGCAATGGGGTAGTTACTAATTCTCTTTTTATATTTCTTTGCAAAGTTTCATAGATGTGGTTACTTGTGTACTTTTTGAAAGGGAACTTAAAAAAGAAAAATGTAAAGCACAAACATAATAGACAGACAGATACAATCTCTATTGGTACAAGGAAAGCTTGTGAACCATACTTTTTTCAAGCTTCTCAGACACAAATGTATATAGGAAATCTGTGAACTCCAAAGCAATACTACATACACTTCATCCTGAGGAAGCCTACACTAATCCTGGACACCACGACGCTATGGAAAAGCTTTGCATCTCCAGAAGTCCTGGGACTGATTCTAGAAGATTCTAATTGCACAGCTCATCAACTTTGTGACTCTAGGCAAGTTCCTTAGCTTCCCCAGTCTGCCTCAGTTTCCTCCTGTCTGCAATGGAGATGTGGGACTAGGTGGGTAAAATCCTTCCCTAACAGATGATGACTGTAGGAAACTTACACGAAAGTCTCAATTTAAGCTATTTCTGTCAAACTGGCTAAAACTGCTCCCAAGAGAAAGGTGTCCTAAAACAGAGCTGGATCATTTCAGTTAAAACTCTGCTTTTTGCTAACCATGGGGACCTGGGCTTTGTGTCAGGGCCACTGTCCCCACTGCAGCCACTCTCAGAGCCCAGAGTGTTAACACTCCAACTGAGTTGAGAGTAGATGTGGTTTGGGTGAAGGGTTGCTATTACAACCATAATAAGAGGCTCACACGGGAGTCCCCCAACTATGCTCTATGCCAACTCATGTTCATAGGTCTCCCACATAAAAGAGCTCAATTGCCAAATAAATGTGAGCTATGCTAGGCATGCCAATTAGATTACTTTTGTCTACAATTAGAAGGGCACTTGGCTTAACTCATAAAGACATTTATTGAACTGGTCAGATGGTTCAATGCTGTCATCAAGAACCAGGCATTTTCTATCATTTCAAGATGTGTGCCATATTCCATGCATCACAGCCTTCCACGAGTGTCCAAGAAGGAGGAGAGGGGGCTGGAGCAAAAGCATTTCCTCTTCCTTTCTCTCTACTGAGGTAAGAATATTTTCCCCAGAAGCTTTCAAAGACTTCTTCCTCTATCTTCTTGACTGAGGCTGAGTCATATATTTACGCCTAAACTCACTACAGGCAGTGGAGATTGTCTGAGACCAATGTTCCCAGCTACACTATTGCCACCTAAATAAAATCAAGGTTCTCTTAGCAAGAAAAAGAGGGAGAATGGTTGTTGGCTGAACAATAAACAGTATCTGCATGTTAAAAATATTAAAAACAAAGTTAAAAAGGTTTCCATATTACAGGCCCCCTCAGGAACACTGTATCTCCGAGAGAGGAATAACAGAGTAGTTAGCCTTTCCAAACATATTTGACCATGGAAATGTTTTTTGGAAGAACATTCATTAAGATCTTCTGGAAGTCTATTATCCCACAGAGGGCAGTTTCAGAGATGCTAGTTGGGAGAAGTGCTTCTTCAATAGGGTATCTTCCCCTCTTCTTAAATAAAAGTTTAAGTGAAAGGAATTTTGGGGAAGGAATCCAAATAAGGTTTGAGTCACTTCTGCCTGCATTCATAGGGATGATTTTTTCCTCACAATTTTTCTTTTCAATACATGGAAGCCGACTAAAGATAAAATACATTTCAGGGAAAAAAAAAAAAAAAAACCCAACTCTTCTTATCTGATGCAAACCAGAAAAGGATGTACATTGAGTTTGGGGATATAATGCAGGAACCAGAAACCACTTCTACCAAAAGGCATCCAGGTAAATGGGTTCAAAAAATAACAATAGCTTATAAAACTCATCACTGTGCTTCCTGCTAGGCTTAGCAAAGAGAGAAGGGAGGGAAAAAAATTACACACTAGCAAGAATTTTCACCAATCCTACCGGGTAAAAAAAAAAAACCCATTGTATGAAGATTCTGGCTTGATTTTGAAGCAGACATTAATGATAGTCCTGCTCCCAAACACTTCTCTTTCCTTTGCTTACAAATATGCTTCCAACCCTGAGGACCTTCAATTCTCTTGTTTGTTAAATGATTATGTCTGATGTTTTTGCCTTTAACTTGCCCTTTTGCAGGACGTTCTTTGCTTTCTGGAAGCAGCCTTTCAGTCCCTTTCTCAGCTACTCCAGGGTCTCCCTTGGAACACTCTGGACCAACTTTCTCTCCCAGCCTCACCTCCTCATTTGAAATTGTTTTCTGATGCATGGAGCCTCCCAGAACTCCTGAGATGTTTCTCCATCTGTTTTCTGTATGCTCTGCATATATTAGAACATATTGCATGACTTGTGTGGTTCAGCACAGACACCTACATGCTACGGTCTCCTGCAATTGTGATTTTTGAAAAATTACCAATATAAAGAAAAACGAAAGCACTGACCCTTCTGTAGCCCTGTAGACTGCCCCCTCTCTCATCACCTAGAGAAATACACTAGCTCCGAAGTGCCATTGAGTATCTGCTCACCTTTTCCACGCTGAAAACAATAAATCCCCCAGTATTCATGCAAGTCAGTGAAATGAATGCCATCTGAGAGATTACAGAGATTGTGTGTCAAGGGACTAGATAAATGATACACTGGAGATCTAATGAAGTAGCCGAATGGGAATTCTTGAGCTGTTTGTTGTTGTTGAAAAGATTTACACACATGACTTTTCTCGGCTTGCTTTAAAAAATTACCTCTGACTGAATATCCATTTAACCCGAGGGCCATAGCGGAGGCCTAGAAGGTGCCCCCAGCAACAGGTAGCCCTGGGCATTGGGAAACATTTTCAACTTTCCTAGACAGATATCAGGGATACACAATCACCTGCCTGGTACCAGTGGTGGTGGTTTTAAATCCCAGCCCTCTGCATTTCAGTTACACTTCATAATCGTATGCTGCTTTAGGTTCCCGATGTCACTGGTTTTCAAACAACCCAAGGAGAAAGCAAGTTTTTAGTCATTAATATTTCTCCAGATAAGAGATCTCTTGGTGATTGGAATGACGAGGGTCAAATGGAAATTAGTAAAGGCCTTAGAGATCTTCCAGGCACTAATTTTTTCCCTTTTTCCTAGATTCTGACAACTCATTAAATAGGAATCTTTGTCTTCTAATGTCTGCTTTTGCTTTCCCAAGGGAAGAGAGAGCAAACTATCTGATCAGGGGGATGGCAGCCCATTGTTCCATCAAACTCCAGCCCTTCAATTTTAAGGTCAATATACAAATTTCAAACTAAGCTCAATTTAGACTCAAGAACATGGAAATATTATTTCTGTGGAGTCAGAGCAATCTTTCCTGCAATGTCAGGGGGGAAGAGTTACCCAGCCTTTCCAGTATTTGAGAGATCTTGACAGAGGGTCTAGGGAAATGGGTGTCTTGGCTGTCTCAGGCTGCTGGTAATCGGTGTGCAGCCCAAATACTAACACAACCCTCATTTGCAGCTTTACTTTGCTAATTCTTACCTACTGAAGGGAATTATACTCCTTGGAACAAAACAACATTAATTCTGAAATTATAGACATTATGCCAGCTAGAGCCTTCTGGACACAGATGAGAATCGTTTTTAAAGGCAGTGGCCTAGGGTCAGTGAGCTTGATGAGAAATGGAGTTTGAACTCTCAAGAGTCAGTGGTTTCTACTGATTACATTGGCTCACTTAAGCAATGGTGTTTCAGAGCGAATATGGACTGGCTAGTGAGAGCCCACTGTTAAATATTTAGGAATTTTGCAAATCACAACTGTTGACAGCTTGCAATTTTACACAATGGGAATATCTACACCGCGGGGATTGATAGGCATTACCAACTGGGGCTTTTGTTTCTTCCTCCTGAGAGCCAGTTTACTAGGACACTACTGTACATGGGCTCCAATAGAATAGATCCCAGCTCTAAGAAAAGGTTTCTCCTTTCCTAAAGAAACCACAAACCAATTAATCAATTTGAAAATACATAAAATCATAAAAATAAAGACTTATGTTGCCAAGTTGATGTAATTCTTAATCCTAGAGAAATTTTCTCCAAGTTTATAATTTCATATTCATTCCAAGTGACATGTCTAAAAGGGCTCAGCCAAAAGTAAAATAAAAATAGGGGCACCTGGGAGGCTCAGTCAGTTAAGCGCCTGACTCTAGATTTTGGCTCATGTCACGCTCTCAGGGTTGTGAGACTGAGCCCCACATCAGGCTCTGCACTGGGCAATGAAGCCTGCTTAAAATTCTCTCTCTCCCTTTCCCTCTGCTCCACTCCTCCTGCTCTCTGTGTATGTTTCTCTCTCTCTCTCTCAAAAAAAAAAAAAAAAAAGAAAGAAAGAAAAGAAAAGAAAGAAAAAAGAAAAGAAAAATAAAAGGAACTCAGCATTTACTTGGCATTGGGGGTAGGAGAACAGGATGACTTTTGCCCACCCCAGGAAGAGAGGGTTGGATATATGAAAACTGGAAAGTTAAGGCAAAGAAACTATGATGAATAACAGAGTGAAAGAGGAGGATTATTTTTCAAATATTTAGATATAGGTCACAGAGTCTGCAGTGATGCTTGCTGAAATGTTAATTCAATTCAATTCAACTTGACAAACATTTACAAACAATAAGTGTTTGTTGAATTGAATTGAAGTGTTAACATTTATTCTCCTGTGATATTTCTCTGCAAAAATTAGAAAGTATCCTTAGACTATAAATTAAATTCTACCCTGAGATGAATGTTAACTTTATAACAAATATGATCATCAAATATTTGTATCTAGCCTTCTTTCAAGACACCTGTCAATGAATTACTTAGCAGCTTAGACAAAACAATGCAGAGATTCTGCCACACTTTAGTATGAGAAAATACAAAAAAAAAAAAAAAAAAAAAAGGAAAACAGAGCTTTCTGAACTTCTATTTTAATTGAACAGAAACTATGAATAATTATGGTGGACAGTGTCATTTTTTTTCACCATTGGGTAATTATCTCCCTAATTCTGATGGAGGTACATTAACCCTACTTCTAATAAAAGCATATTCCTCACCTAGTTTCAGCATATTTTCTATAGGAGGAACTGATGTTGCCCAATGCCAAGGGAGGGCATGTGACTCAGCATGACCAGTGAGAGTATCACATTTCCCTGGCAACAGTAACTGATGACAGATGGACATTTGCCTCATTCAGATATGAAAACTTTCTTTAGGATTCTTGAGAGAGGAACACACTCTCATTTGGACCTTGAACTCGAACCTGGGATGATAGAGGATAGAGATCTGGCACTCGCAGCAGCCATCTTCCTCCATAGGAATAAACCAACATAAAAGAGAGCAACCCTGAAAGATGGAAAAAGATTGAGGCCTGATGATACAGTTTAAGCCCCTAAATGAAGTCATTCCAGAAGTCATCATTATACTAGCTTATAAGGAACATGGGGTAATAAATTACCTTTCTTTGTTTCTAGTATCTTGAATTACGGTTTCTGTTGCTTGCCACATAAAGAATCCTAAATGGTAGAGGATTTATAGATTTTTTAAACTACTTAAGCCATAATCACTAGAATTGCTGACTTTTAACAATCTTCTAAAAATGCCAAATCCATCTTTTTACCTGTCCTTATATCCAAGCCATTATGAAAAATAATAAAGGAGACCTCATTTGAAATGGACTTAGGAAGCCCTGAAGATGGAGCTTTTGTGCCCTACAAACTCGACATCGATTGCAGACCTCAACAGGAAAAGGCATACCTTGCATTTTCCAACTGGAAGAAGCCTATTCGACTATCACAGCAAATGGGAAGAAGATTTTCTCCTTGTCTAGCAAAAGCCCCAGCCAATGAGAAGCCATACTACCAGCCAGTGAGAAGCCATCCCTCTCTGTCTTGTCCAATGGTCTCATGTCTAAAGCAACCCCTCTCAACTTCCCCCTTTCCTCTATATAAGCAAACTCTTGTTCTCCAGACTTGCTTATGGTTTGCCATAGTTTGAATCTCCTGAACTGCAATTCCTCTGCCATTCCCAAATAAACCCATTTTGCTGGTAAAAAACTGGCTGTTTCATTTTCAAGGTCAATACCATGTAACTTTTCAGTTCTTCCTGATAAAAGGCCCATTGTATTCCCTGCCTCTTGACATTGAGGTTAGCCATGTGATTTGCTTTGGCCGTTGGAATGCCAGTAGATACGATACAATCAGGACTTCAAAGTCGGCCTGCATAATGGGGCTTGTCTTCTTGGTCTTCTGTCATCTCCATCACAAGAACACACTCTGGCTCACCTGTTAATCCAAGGAAGATGCCAAGCATGTGGGGAGTAGACAGGGACCCTCCACCAACCCCTCCAGCCGGCACAGTATGCGATAAAGCCACTCCAGCCCACTTGCAGATGTCTGAGAATAAATAATTGCTGTTTTAAGACACTGAGTTTTCAGACAGTTGTTGCACGGAGCACTCATACAACTCCCAGTCAGGAAAGAGAAAACTGTCTTAAATCTCTAAGGAGAGACTTCAGGATTTTGCAAGTGCAATGTGACCAGGAAGTCTGAACAAGAGAGAATCCAAACCCGAGATCATAGTGGTCAAGCCTATAGTGGTCAAGCAGGTAAGAATAACCAAAACTCAGATGGCATGTAGCACAGGCCAGGCACTGTTCTAAGTGTTTGACATATATCAGTTCATTTAATCCTCATGACAACTATTTGAACGACATAGCATTTTATCTCCATTTTACTGGGACGGAACTGAGGTACAGAGAGGTTCAGAAACTTGCCCAAGTCACCTTGCTTGTAAATGCCAGAGCTAGGTTGTGAGTCTAGGTTGTCTGCGAAAAACAGGAGGAGGTACAGGGGAGTGTGGTTCTCTAGACAGGCACCAGCATGTTCAGTGGTTTGTCACCAGGTGGGATTGAGAGCATTCTGATCCTTCGGGAGAAGCCCAAAATCCAGATTTTTGACAAATCTCCCTATTTTTAAGTATTTTACATCTTTAAATGTTTGTTTGTTTGTTTGTTTTGACACCGAGTAGATTAAGCCTATGTAGTTCAGGCTCAAAAAATCACATTTAAAACTAAATCTGGCTGTGGCCTGCCCATGTGCACCCACTGATCCATGCTTAGCGGAAGAGTCTTGTTTGGTTGGCAAGTGTCCACCACCTGTATCTAAAGGCTTTTCTAATGTCTTGGAAAACGGCTTCAAAAGCTTTGTGTCTAATGTTACAAGGAGACAAGTAGCCATAGCACTTCCACATTACCTTTACCTTCACGTCTTCCTTCCAGCCCCACATTCTCACAAACCTGCTATTCAGGTCTTTAAAGTCACCGTGATTTGGGCTTGGTGCTCCCTCTGCCTGCACCATTCTTCTCCTCTTTCTTCCCTGGGTCTTAGGTGAATGTCACTTCCTCCAGGGCTTCTGCCAATGTCCCTCAAGAATACTAAGGAACCCTCCTGAGTGCTCCTGGAGCATCATGTACCCACCTTTACCAAAAAGTAGGTTCACTTGTATTTTATCAGCTTCGTCACCTAAGTGTATCTCTTACTGAGCTGGGATCCGGGAGGGTGGGGGTAAGACTGCTTGGTTCACAATTCCTAACATGTAGCAGGTACTGAGAAAATGGTCATTAGATGAAAGGAGAAATGCACACAAGAAAGAACATGTATCCAGACTTTGCAAATGTTATTTCCATCAAGTCTTTCTGTTATAGACGTACACACACACACACACACGTACACACACATACACACACAGGCAAGTACCTAGATAAAGCGAGTGCACGATTGACTCTTTCTTCTAGACCTAATGTGCCCAGGGCCTTCCAAGTCATCCAGAACTTGAACGCATCTGGTCTCCTGCTGCATTGGATAGACTTGTCTCCTGTGTCGTAGCTGACATCATAGAACTTATCCTGCTGGAAGAGGTAAGATGCCTTGGCAGAGTAGCATTTCTTAAGAAGGTCCTTTTGAAAAGAAAGAGAAAGAAAGAAAGAAAGAAAGAAAGAAAGAAAGAAAGAAACAAACAAACAAACAAACAAACAAACAAACAAACAAAGGCTGTAAGACTGTCCATTTTTAGCATACACTTGATTTCAAAAACACACACCCACAAACGAAACCTGTAGGATGTTCTACTCCCTTGTGCCAAAGCACCTGCTCTCACTCTGACTTCCCTGCATGGGAAGCAATATGTGTATATTAACACTGAGACACAGGTTACCTATTTTGTTTGGGGAAAAAAAACCCTCCGAGTTGAGAATGCCAAGTGCATCTTCACAATCTTATTGATGAGTATTTGGAAGCTTGGAGGTGACCATGTCATCACCTGTAGAGTATCAAAGTGGATCGATTTCTCAAGATGAAAAAAAATCTGTCTATAACTCACTCAAAGCTCCATATTGGAAAAAAAATATCTAACATACTATACATACTTTATATAATTTCATAGGCAAAAAACTAGTCATTTATAGCCCCTTCGTGGGCCCCACAATTGTCTCAGCATCTTCATTGCTACAGAATACCTAGTAAAACCCTCTGCTTCCCCAACAGAACCAAACTACCCGAAGTCCCTTAACCACTAGATCATGCCCCATGTGTATCTTTGCTCACACTACTTGCTTGACCTTACCTCTATTTTAATATAATATTTGACACATTCAAAAAATACATGCAGCATATTTACCAGTTCTGAAATTTACTAACACTGAACCTGGTCTTTCCTTGTTATCTAGGTCTGCCCTTCCTTTGGGTCCCATCTCAAGTATACTTTCCCTTCAGCTTCTTTCCTGCCCATCCCATTGGACTCACTTCTTCCTTTTATATTTGGCTGCATTTGCTGACTTTACTCCTTTCTGCCCCTACTCAATATGCAGTCTGCCAAGCGAGTTCTTGAGGGCAGGAATCATTTCCTACTCATGTCTGTATCCATAGAGCTTAACACTGTACTGGGCATAGAATACCCTCCCTCTAGCAATTAGGGTGATGATGCCACTCCCCATATTCCACACTTCCTTCACATTCCCCTGACACATAGTACAAACAGAAGAAACACAGATATATGAACTTCTCATTTGGAGTATCTTCTAAACCTTAATGATACGAAAGGAAGACACAGAGAAACTCCCCAGTGGTCATAGAGGTCCTAGAGAGTGATCTCTTCTGAACAGAGAAAGTATTCAGTTGACTAATCAACTTGGTACATTCCAAACAAAAGCACGCATTTGCTGTCTTAATAGTAACATTGTCTTGTGTGGACACTAATCTGGATATAATGTGTGCCATTACCAGAAAGCATGATTTTATGCTATGTAAAAAATTATAGACCATCTATAATCTAATCAAGAACTCCAAAACTACACTCATCCAGGATCCAAAATATATAGTATAAAAATAATTAAAGGAATACTACTAAGTCTTCAGTCTTGCTCTGATGGATACTGTCGGTAGACACAGGGAAAGAATAGATTGCTCTGATCTGAACATTAAGATATAAAGAGCCCCTTACTCTTTAATCTTTACTTTCATTCTATCATCCATCCTCAGCTCTGATCAGAGCTGCCACCCGTGCATCTCCCTACCCTCAAAGGTCAGACAATTTGGTTATTGTATCCATAGCAACTGCAGCCTGACCATATATTATAACATTAAAAGGCCACTGCATACATTTTAAGGACAAAGCACACACACACACACACACACACTCTTGTACTTGTGTCACAACTATAAATTTAATTTCATCAACCATGAAAGACTCAAAAAAAAAATCCTCTAAGCAGATGAACTTTGGACATGTCTTGAGCAAGTTTCAGTGCCTCATGCAAGTGACTGAAAGGGAGAAGAAGCCCATCCATTATCAGGAAACAAATTGCATCATCATAGGCAAATGGAGAAGAGAAGAGCCAAAAAAGCATACAGCAGAATGAGTGATTGTCCTCCAGTCATGATACCATTAATTTCATTACACTGAAAAATCCTCCTGCCTTGGGAAAGTTTCATAAAGAACAGCCAGAGGCTTGGGATTTACTTTATCGAAAATAAATAAATGAAACTTTCACCACAAAGTTCCTGCTTTGCATTTTAGTTTGTATCTTTGTATTAAAATGGATGAGATGTCTTTGGTTTTAAGATACACTTCTACTAAGAGAAGATGTTCAGCTCTCCAGAGAAAAGAACATTTTGGAATAAGTAGAGTAAAAGTTAATGTTTTTGAAAACAATTAGTCATTATTGTACCATCAAAGAGAAGCACCCTGTTTATCTTGTTCATCTTTATTATCTTAATGCTAGCAGGACAATAAATACTGGTTATATGATTTCCAGAGACATGGATGTAACGAGAATACCAATTGCTTTATATGGTGATATCTTCTCAAGCAGTGTTCAGGAATTAGTAGATATTGTACTAGCACTCACACAGTGGCAAGTGAAAAAAATGCAATCAAAGTAGCTTAAGCAGAAAGGAGAATTTTTTATAGGTTCATATATTTAACACTCCAACATGGCGAGGTTCAGTTAATTACCCAAGATTGTGTAGCTATTAGGTGGTGGGGCTGGGTTTCAAACCTAGGCTGCTGGGATGAACGGCCTGAACTCTGTATCCATGACACTTCAGTCTTTTTACAGTGAGCCCTTAAATACATGCGGGAGAGAGTACTTCCAGAAATGCTCATTAAGAGTCCTCAGAGAGGCAGGTGAAACGGAAGATAGCCCATCAAGAACACATTGAACTGGAGATCAAAACAACAATCATGCTGCAGACCCTTACTCTGTTCCTATAAATATGACTTCTGTCCTACTAGTGGTGGCATTTTGTCTAGAAAGCATCTTGATATTTTTCTAAATACTTGTGACTCTGGTGATATTTAAGGGCATCACTACAAATACATAATGAACCAGTAGGTGGCATATTTTTCTTGTCGAGATGAGTTAAGCCATTTTTTATTTCCACAGGCTACATCATATTCTGCTGTCTATTTCCCAGGAGTCAGTTATTACATGGGCCTCCTATTCTGCTGTCTATTTCCCAGGAGTCAGTTATTACATGGGCCTCCTTTAAGTCCTCACTCCTTGCCATCATGTTTTTCAGCTTAGCAAAAGAAAGCTACCCAAAATTCTTCCCATATGGCTCTTTCCATATTCTGTCCCGTATCATCATTATTTACATGCAAGACATTGTCTAAACGCCTTAGGAAATCGGTATATTAATCATCTTTGTACTAAGTAATTCACTGCCAACTATGTACTGAGGACCTGTTATATAACAAGCACCATGAGAAGCCTGGACATACAACCCCATAGAGGTACTAAGCATCTTGGTTAACATTTGTTGATTGCACAAAACTAAATTTAGGCTATATCAATAGCAGAGGGGCTTGGTTGTACTCTAAAATGTAAAAGTGAATTTTAAAAATGATCATACCTTCTGATCTTGGCTTGATTGATTGATTGAACAAACACTTGAGAGGCTTAGTATATGCCAAAAGCTGCGCTTGGCACTGAGGATGTAATGCTAAATAAGAAAATCACTATCCCTAAGAAGTTCAAGACGGATATAGGGATAGAAAAACAGGCAGTTACAGAATGGTGCTAGACTAGGGGTAAGAACAAAATCTACAGAGCACGAAGGAGGGTCAATTTTCACTGACTCAGAGACGTTAGATAGGACTCTTCGGGAGAAGAAATATGTCACAGAGAGCTGAAAGATGGGGAGCAGCTGGGGAGAAGAGAAGACGGAATGAGTTCAGTATGGAGCTCATTAACGGGCCAGGGCAGAGCTAGGAAGACTGGAAAGGTAAAGAGTAGGCAGGTCACCACGGTCTTGAGGGTCACAGTAAGAATGACTGGTCAGAGAATTTTCACAGGCTCGTAGAGATACTTCAACTTCAACTTCATTATTGATCTGGCAGAATAAAGTGAGAATCAGCAGACGTGGTGTCCACTTTTGATTTAGTCCCTTATTGTCAGAGCTCAAAGCAAGTCACTTAACATCTCGGGCTTCATTTTTCTCATCAACGTAATGGAGACAGTGCTACTTGTTCTACCCATCTTACAAGAATACTGTGAAAATCTAATGAAATAATGTCACTGGGGAACACCTCTCAGCTTTGGCCAAAATCCTGCTCATTACTCCCTTCCTCCTACATATTCCCATAACCCCGACCCTCCCAGCTGTCACCACCCATTCTTCCTTTGATTTACTTCTCTCCCCTCAGCAAGCTGAAAAACAAGATGCCAGCTCTAGATATCCTCACTGTTTATGAAATGAGCACATTGTACCTCTCACCCACCTCCCCTTTTTAATGGTATGTATCTGCCAGTAACTATAGAAAACCAAGTTGATAGACTATGTTAAGGCTATTACAAAAAAATCTTAGAGTAACAGGAAGAATGATCCATGGTCTTCATCCTCCAAATGGAGGTAAGCCTGACCTTGCCTAAGCTCTCACACCCAATGGCTTTCATAGATGCTGTGGATCTTTACAAGTGAAAAAGAGACATAAAGGGATGGGGTGGGGGAAAAGAAAGGAAGGGAAAAAGAATAACATAAGAATATCATTTCAAGTCTTCAAGTACAGGTCAACCCCAGTTATCTGTTTATATGGGTGTGTTTGAAACCTGTGGAAACCAGACCATTCAGTTGTCTAAATAGCTTTTGATCTATAAAGTAGGAAAGTGAGAATATAACCTTTCATCTTCACTTCTTCCAAGCCAATGTCCAACCACGACTTCTGACTTTCTCTATTTTTTCTTTAGTCCCACATGTGTTCCCTTTCTGACTTTCAAAGGTGTAGAACATTTTACAAATCCTTATGGGAGGAATGAGATCTGGTCGTCAAGATCACTTGCAATACGAAAATCTTTGTATTTGCCTTCACCGGAGTCCTGACCCTGTCCCTCTGTGTACCCTCCACCTGATTCCCCTAGTCCATGCAGTTACTGACGGCAGAGTGTGGGTTTCATACCCTCAGCTCTGCTGTAAGATCTGCTCATTGTTGGGAATTGGCCTTGAAATTTAATCAGCTAGGCCTCAACTTTCTGGGCTTCCACCCACAGTATTGCCCTAGTCACGTTCATCTATAATCCAAAGCAGATTTTTCAGACATCTTTCACTCTTTTCATGGTATGCCTTTGATCCCTCTTTTTTGGACTGATTTATTTAATTCATTTCCCTTTCTGTTGCATGAGGCTTTTTCACTGGCTGTCAGAGCAGAAAATTGTTAAAAATAATCTGGTGTTGCATCCCGCTTGAGAGAAAGCTTATTATTTTTAATGAACGACCACAGGTTTGTTTTTTTTTTCCCAAACTCCCCACAAGATCAGAGTTCTTATTTGCCTTTTCCTTTGCCATCTGAAGGCTAGTTTCAGACACGTTGTGTTTCACTGGCCACCTCAATATCTCCAGAAGGTTCACATCCAAACTTAGAGGTTTCTGTTAGCAGCTCTGAATTATTTTTTGATCAATTGATTCAGCCCTCCTTCTTACCTCATTGAAGCATTTTTGAGACATTCATATCGCCCCTAGATCAACCCCTGCCTAGGTCTTCAATTAATTCTCCAATTCTCACTTCCCTCTGTCATGTGTATTTTCTGGAAGATGTTAGGTATGGAAGTTTGCTCATATTTAAGATGCTTATGCTTGAATTCCTGAAGAATTTGTGAACAACCTGCCTTCCTCTCTTTTGCCATGTGGTTAAACACTTGAGCCTGTTGTCCTGTGGACAAAAGGGGGGGGGGAGTGGTCCCCTTTTCCAGAGATGGGGCCAGTGAGGCCAGAAACTCCCCAGTCTTCTCGATAGGGTTTCTACATTTCCATTATGTGAACCGTGAAAAGATCAGCAGGGCCGAATCACTTGGACATCATCTATGAAAACCACTCATTATCCTGGAATATCTAGGCACTTAATGTTAATACCAAAGCTCTACTTCTCCTTCCAGAAAGCCTCCTGGAAGATTCCAGAAAGTTTTGTTAAAATGCTAGGCCCACAGGCTTGATGGGGATTTTTAGAGAACTGATAGAATACTTTAGTGCCAGACTGGAGATCCTGTATTTGCTAATGAAGTGTAACTCTCCCATAAATATCCCTAACTAAGGGTCAGAATGAGCTGATTTAAAAATGAGGAGACTAAGCTAAAAGATTTTTTTAAAGAAATGCAACTTAATTTTAAGCAGCAAGGGTGACTACAGGAGAGCAGAAAGTTGGGCTCAGTGTCTTCGAGAATGTGTAAGTGCTTCTATAAAGAGGTAAGAAACATTTGATAGTGCAGAGATCACTTGGCGATACCTCTGCATGCCATACAAGCATTTAAAAATAGTGCAGTTGGGCTTCTCTCTTAGGACAGATGAAGATTTTCTGATTTTCCCTAGGCAGCTATCAACATATTTTCTCTGTTGAAGATAATCTAAAGCAGTGTTTTTCAAACTTTGATTACAGTCCACAGTAAGAAATTATTTTTAAATAGTAACAGTATCCACCCTAATATACACGAAACTGAGACAGGAATTTCATGGAATAGTACCCATCATTACTATATGAACAGCATACTGATATTTGCTGTTCTATTCTGATTATTCATTAAAAAGGAAAATAAAAAGCTGAGGAGACTTACAATCGACTATATAACTCAAAACCAATTAGTATGGCGCTTCTCAACCCTAGCTAATATTAGAATTATGTGAAGAGGGTTTTTTTTTTTTTTTAATATCAATGCCAGGTCTTGACTCCAGACCAAAAATCAGAACCTTTGGTGTGGGAAAGGGCGACAGTATTTTTTTAAGCTTCTCAGATGATCCTAATATGCAGCCAAGATTGAAAACCATTGTTCTGATGGGTCTTGATCTTATGTTGAAAATTCTTGATCTAGAAGTTTCAGTCAACATTACATTTATATTGAGTTCAGAGAATTCTGAAGTGTTTTTACAAGGGCATAGAAACCCAGGTGATTATCTGACTACTTTGTGAGCTATATGTGCCCATTATCAAAGTTTTGTCTCTGTGTGAATACAAGTGAAGAATGACTTTATTCTATGCACTTAAATAAAGAAAATATGGGTTGATATGAGTAATGCTGGACTCTTAATCAAAGCGGGGGAGAGGGAGAGCTCCAAGATACGAAACATATGTCCACGGATTATAGCATGAATGTGATGTGCAAAACCATACCCCCACAACCCTAATCTATTCAACTTTTTGATTTGCTGTGCTTTTGTGATATAGAACAAAAAACAATTGGTTTGGAGAAGCTTAATCATATCAACATGGCTTTATGTAAATATTGCTCACTTAGCTCTGATAGGAGGAACTGTGATCCTTGCTCTTCTTCCATTACTTCCAACTATGAGTTTCTGTGATTCTCTCTGATATATATTTACTTAATACCCTGCCTTGTTGCAAAAGAGATTTAAGGCCGCTTAGCAAAACACAATATGATAGGATAAGGAGAGAAAAGGAAAAAGGTGAGAAAAGAGAGATGAGGGAGGCGGGGAAGAGAAAGGAGGAGGAGAGATGAGGTCAAGGCCAAGGGAAAGGCCATGGGGAAACGTAATACAACTGGAGTGATATTTGTGCACAGAAGTCATGCTGGAAGGAGGGTGAAGGGCATAGACTACTTGCCAATTTCTTGGCACACCTGGTCATATGCGCACAACAAAAGCGTCCAGTAGTCATTTGCTGCTTCTGAGCTCTGAGTATTTACTATGACTGTCAAGTGCCTCACTTTGCTCCATCATATCACATTGTCATTCATCTGTAAATTGAGAATAATGATGCTGCATGGCAGCCCACCTCCTGGGGATAAGTATTTGTGCCATAATGTTTAAGTGAAATGTCTGGGGAAAAATATTTTTTAACACAAGACTTACTTCTTTAGTCTAGATGGCTTACTTGCATCTCTCCAAAATAGGTGGGCCAAGTACCCATAGAAATGGTGTCCTTCATCTTGGACAAAATGGACACAACGCTAGAGTGTTTCCCTGGACTGAGGCTGGAAAACTTATTCCACACAAGAAGCACAATATTTAACAAAATCACTTGAGGTCTCCAGCTGATTGTGATGCTGTGAACAAGTGCCCAGTTCCTTCTCAAGTGGAATTTTACACATTCAGCAGTAAGGCTGCTGGACTACATTTCTTGGAGTTGGAACATCCTCGAGAGGTCTGGCCTCTGAGACCTGGAGTATAGGTAAGAGACTGATTTTATACAGGGGAAAATGCTGTGCAGCAAGGCAATTTCTGAAACACAAGTTCCCTGCTCTTCATTGCATAAATGCCATTAAAGTGCTGTTGGAAATCATTGATAATTGCCGTGACCATGGGCAATCCTACTTAAAACTGGCCTTAAATAATAGTTTCAAATGAATCAGGAAGTACTTGGTAAAACCTTTGAATAGGATCCGAGGTATAGTAGACAAAAGCATTTTTTTCCCCAAAGACTCATGATAAAATACAGAATGTGTTAAAATGATAAAGAATTTTTCCACCACACAAATGGACATTTGTCCAGACAGAAGAATCTGTGCATTCACATGTAGCTCATTCCTCAATTTGGACATAACAAGGCCAAAAATTATATTCACTAAGTGTCCACTAAATGGCTGGCAACACACTGCACACTTCGGAACATTTTCCCATTTAACGGCATAGTAGCTCTTCACAATAAAAAGTGTCTTCATTTTACAGATAAAATAATTGAGTTTCAGAAAAGCTAAACAACTTGTCAGTGGCATGCAGGGTAGTCCCAAACAAAGACGGAATTGGAACATAGGTCTTACTGGGCTTTAAGGTCCGTAAGTGGATTTTCCCAGTGATAAATCACATTTAATCCCAGAATTTCCTAGTTCAAACTGTGGTCTCCAACACTAAAGAAGGTCATGTCCTCTCTTTTGGATGTTCTAAAACAGAGATGGGCAAACAATTTCTGTAAAGGACCAGAGAGTAAATATTCTCAGTTTTGTAAGCCATACAATCTCTGTCACAACTACTCAACTCTGAGGTTGTAGCATGAAAGCAGCCATATAGGATACTAAAGTGAATGGCTATGGTTGTGTTCCAATAAAACTTTATTTATAAAAACAAGTGTCACGCTGGATTTAGTCCAGGCGCCATAATCTTCAGACCCTTGTTTTAAGACATACCCAATGAGGAAATACACTTAATAAGACAACCCTTTCCAAATCTGTTGAGGTAAGAAGCATTAAACATTTATATGAAGGCCCCAACCCATTTTCTTTCATTTTCATTGAGGTAAGTTTCTAATCCCTTTTACAACAATCAGTAAATACGCTGCTTCAAAGAAGAAAAAAAGAATCTTTAATTTAAAATAAATTGGAATAAAATTGTCACGGTTTATTTTTCTTTTGGGTTGGGAGAAATGTTTTATGCAATTTCCATAGGGAATGGCATTTGGCTATCCAGATGCATACCGGCTTATAATTTCTTATTCCCTTTGTTTCCCCAACACCCCAGGAAGAAAAAAAAAAAAGTACTCTGGAAACTGGTTAAGTCTGGATTTGTTTTCTCTTTTATTTTAAGACTGCATTTTGACATTTATGATAGGTCTTTGCTTAAATAATGCAGCAGGAAGAGCTATGAATATGAAACTGGAAGCTCATATGCAAACAGCAAGTAGAAGCTACAATTGATCATAGAGCAAGAAAGGAGGGAGGGATGGAAGGCAGAGAGAAGGGCTCTCTGGTGGGTCAGAAGCAGGGAGATGAGATGACTTCTAGGATTCTCTGGCTCAATTGTTCTCTAGGTATGAGAATTGTATTTTCTAAACCAAACCCTTGTTTGATGAACTGCAAGTGTCTCGAAGGGGTCTATTAGACCAGGGTATTTAGAACAGCCCTGACTGCAAATCCTGGGGGAGAGTGACTATATTTACAGAATCATAGGCTGAAAGAGGAAAAGTAAATGACAGAAACCTACATGCCAGGCCTGGGCACCAGAGTTAGGAAGAGATTTACAGGTCAACTTAACCAGCCTGGCTGGGCATGTGAAAAGAGTTAGAATAAGCAAAATCATTAGCAATAGTATTTCACTTTGTATGGGTTCTAAAAGAATTAAACAATCAAATCTTATCTTCCCAAATCAATATTTTCTATTTCTGTGCATCATTGTGGTTTTAGAATTTACAGTTTCAGGTAGGATGTGAGGTTGATCCATTACCTGTCATTTTGATTTAGGGACACAGAAGCTGTGTGATTAAAACCATGGATTGTGGATTGAAGCCTCACGGTCCTGAATCCCAGGGCCATCCCTTACCAGCTTGGGAGCCTTGGGCATGTTACTTATGCTTTAGGTACTCAGTGTCTTCATCTGACCAATGGTCAGAGTGATAGTTCCTACCTCATTGGATTGATATGGAGATGAAATGGGTTAGTAAATTTATCCACTCATCTATCTGTCCATCACTCGCCCAAGACTGTATTGGGCATGAGAACAGTTAAGAAGCCTCTCGTTAAGTATGGGTGACAGGCTAATGGTTAGTTAGATCACAGAGGACTCTGTAATACATGCTAAACAAATGCTTGGATAGAGAAGAGAGCTGTAAAGCAGCCAGGAAAGCCAGAAGCCTCCCTGGGACAGTCGATGCTTGAGCAGAACACTGTGAGAGAAAAAACAGGACTCAGGGTGACAAAAAAATGTCTGGTTTCCACACAGAGGGAACCACTGGCCTGCAAGAAAAATGAATGTGTTCTTAGCATGATGTCCAAAGCCCTCTAAACCTGAGATTGTTCCCTAGCCCCATCTCTCAGCATGTCCCTCCCCAGGGTGGGACAAATGTCACTGCCTGGACATTGCCTGGCTCTACCCCAGACCCCACATTCTCAATTTCTGACTGTTCAGGGAATAACTGGGCTATAGAGCATCATGGAGAGAAGGCTGCACCCCTCCTCCTGCCCCATATCCTATCACGCCCCTCAAACCTCACACCACTCAATCTGCCCTCTAGAAAGGCACTATGGGCTGGCATCCACAGTGCCCCAGATCCACAATGACCTAAAATGAACCACAGCTATGTTCCTTCTCTCCTGCTTCTCAAAATCCATAAAATTGGCACAACGACAAGAGACAATATGTCTTCCCTATGAGCTCATCTAGCCTGGCACTGATGAATGTCATTTTTTATTCTAAACAATTATGATAAATGCTTGAATGTGAGTGAGGAGCTTTCTGAAGAGTGTCTGAAGCGACAGAGGCATTGGGGGGAGCCCATATAGGGAAAGATAAACCCCTTGGGCTCACATTAATTCACTGTTAAACTGTAAAACCGATTATCAGGCTCTAGAGTATACTTAAGACTCACGACTCCATGAAAACTCTAATCATGAGTGAGTCATTCCCCCAGTCACAAACTTGGGAAATTAAGGAGACAGATAAAGCACTCCCCTAGAGATTTTCCTCTTGGATTTCAACTGAACCCCTTAGGTGAAGGGGGCCCTATAACTTTCATAATTGGGAAATAAAAACTCTTAGAGAGATTAACCTTCTAATGCTTGCTGTGGCTACCTCACAGGCAGAAAACAATTTTTTCCTTGTTATATATAAATTCCCGGTTCTCACTAGCTCTGGAAAAAGCTATGTATTTCATTGCATTTCACTACATCTCCGGCAAGCTGGATATTGAAAGGGCACAAAGATTCTGACAGTACTCTAAATGAATGCATCGGTATTTCTGTAACTGAATGTCGAGGGTTTAATCTGCACTATAGTGCTGTCTAAAACTGGTAATAAAACAGAGGAATAATATGTCAAGATAAGATCCAAAGGACATATAATAGTGACATATGCTACTCCATGACAAGGGCATAATGAAATGTACTGGGAAGAGAGTAGCTTTATAAAAAAGAAGCCATGAACTTTTTTCTGACAACTGGTCCAGAGCCAGAAATGGGAAAGATAACAATCCATCTTCCCCATTTCTTTTCAGTTTCTGGACCAAGTTTAAAGCTCAACAATCCATTACTAAGTTGTCACAGCAAGAGACGGAAGACATTTATAGTACACACAATTCAGGCTCTTTGCCTGGTCCATAATGATCCCCTATTTCCCTTCTCACCCATAGAAATGGTCACATTACACCACTCCCATCCTCGTCCTAGCTGATTGGACCAGAGATGGAGGAGACTAGGAATATGGAGTTAACACTGAGAGATCCTAATTTAGCTCGTGCTGGTCTCTTGGACAGAGATATAAACATCATACTGTGAAGTACCATATTTTACCTGTCACATGAACTTAAAAACAAATAACATTGTTATGAATTTCAGTGCATAACAATTGCATCACTTTGGATGTGCAAAATGACAATTTATTTTTCTTTAACTGAAAATGTTTCTGATTTGCAGCCACATTTATTTCTAATGCAAAATATTTAATCTGGTCCTTTTCAGAAAACCTCAAAACTCTGAGTGATATCTCAGACCATTCAGACATAAAACATGGACAATCAAGATTTTCCCTTCAAGAGTTTTCTTCTTCTTGCTCTTTATGTAACATTGTTGGGATATTCACAAATGCCACTGAGGAGGGTTGCCAGATAAGATACAAAACATCCTACTAAATCTGAATTCTGTAAAAAATTCACATAAATTCATAACCACCAACATTTTTAGTAAAAGTATATCCCATGCAAAATTTGGGATATACTTATACTAAAATATTATCTGCTGTTTCCCTGATATTCAAACTTGACTGAACATCCTGTATTTTCCTTTGCCAAATCTGGCAACTCTACACTGAAGCTGGGGAGTGAACATACGCTTCTTCGGTATGGTCACTGCTGTCCTTGTGCTGACCACCTGCCCCATTCCTAGCTCATCCCCAGATGATCTTTCCATCTTCCTGCTTACATCTAAAGACCTGCCATGGCCTCCCGCTGTCAGGTCACTGCCATGCTTCTTGCTTCTTGCACTTATTTCCAGACTCCCTTGTGTCTTCTCGTTCATTTGTAATCACTTTTGGATGAGCTAGCTCCCTGCCAGTCACTCTGAAACTTATTGGGGGCTATCTCAGGCACTCTTATACCTTAATATACCCCCACCATGTCTGTTTAATTTCTACTTTCCAAATTGACTTGAGGGATAGGGGAGAGAAGAGGTTTCCCTATTCTCTGAGCCTCACCTAGAACTTGAGCCAAGAGAGGAAAGGACCTATATGTTCTGTATTTACAGGAAAATTCTATTCTTCCTTGGTCCTCTTGGGCTTCCATATTCATATCTAATACTTCGTTCCTCTTCAAACACTTTCCTCCCCACTCCAAACCCTTAAGACTGTTTATCTATTTGGGAAAGAAAGTACAATCTAAAAATGGATTCTGGATGGTAAGACATCCTTTCAAGAGTAACTTTTGAGTTGAAAAGGTAAAAATTTGTCACTCTTGATCTCTGCTTTCATTTTGATCATTATCTGACTACAATAAAACACATCAGAATTTCATAACATATCTGAAGCACTCGGGAGGTTAAAATCTCTTTTATAAATCACTCTTGACTAGAAGAGGAAATCAACACGTTATTATGGATTAATTGGAAAATAATTTAAATGAGAACACTCCAAAACAAAACTTAAGGAACTGAACCAAAATGGCCTTCAAATGTAAAATAACATTCCTACAGAACAAAAATGTAAAGAAGCAGGAGAAAATGAATAACAATTAAATAAACTTAATAAATATGTGAATTGAAAAATAAATGTAATTAGTCATTCCTTATGCGGAGAAGATAAACTAAATCAGGAAAAATATTTTAAAAATTAAGATTTCTGACAAGGATATAAGGCAAAAATTAAATGAAAATGATAAAAAGATAGTATATATTCTGCTCACATATTTGAAAATCTCAGTAAAATGTATTAAATATTTAAGAAAATGTAAGTTCTTGAAATTGATCAGTAGTTCAATAAAAATGGGAAAAATAAACACTAGATCAAAGAATTATCTCCCTCAAAATTTCTGACCAGTTTTACGATTGGCTTTTCTGAACATTTCTAAAAACTGATGATCTCTGTGTTATTGTAATTATCCTAAAATGAAAACTGTTTAAAATGCACTCAAAAATACAATCCAACCAAGATCACACACACACACACACACACACAGATCAATCATATGTAGACAGAAGCAAAAATCGAAATATACAAATCCATCATACATTAAACCAAATTACTGCAATAAAATGAGGTAAATCAGTAATGTAAAAAATCTATTAAGGCACAGTTAACTTTGTTCAAGGAGTAAAATGATAGAACTACCTTATTAGATAATAAAAAAGAATATGGTAAAATTCAATACTCATTTCTAGCTTCTCAAGAGGATATAAAAGAATGTATATTTTAAGACACCTTTAATAAAATCACAAAGTAGACAAAAATGCCTTCTATTTACTGTTATTACTGAATATATTTTTGGAAATTCTATCAGTACATTATAATTGCTGATAACTGATATGAAGCTTACATATTAGAAAACAAAATTACAGTTGTATACTGATCTAATTCTATATTTAGAAAATATAAGAGAATAACTTTAAATTTCTCAGAATAATTAGAAATCTGGTGAAGCAGTTATATATAAATAATTTAAAGTTTTCCTTTATAGCAGAATTTGCAGTTAGAAGATTTTTAAAAGATTCTATCTATAATAATAATCAATATAAAAATTTATAATTAACCTTAATAGTAAAGCATATTTGAGTCCTCTATGAAAAAAAAATCAAAATTCTATGATATAAATTTTTTTTTTCCAATCATACAGGAAAGAGTAGGAAGGAGTGGGTATGAAACTAGATTAGCCATGAATTGATCTTTATTGAAGTCATGCCATCAGTACATAGGCATTCATCTCCACTCTTGGATATGTTTGAAATTTTCCACAATAAAAATTTAAAAATGAGGGATGCCTGGGTGGCTCAGTTGGTTAAGCCTCTGCCTTCGGCTCAGGTCGTGATCCCAGGTCATGATTGGGTCCTGGGATCGAGTCCCGGCATCGGGCTCCCTGCTCAGAGGGAGGCTGCTTCTCCGACTGCCACTCCCCCTGCTTGTGCTCTCCCTCTCTGTCAAATAAATAAATACAATCTTTAAAAAAGTTTTTTTTTAATAATCTTTGTGTGAAATAAAAGAAATCTGAATAAATGGAGAGATATACCATGTTCCTGGATGGAAAAGCTAAAATTTTGCAAAGATGTTAAATCTCAAGTTAATCCAAGGGGTTTAATATAATTCTAAATAAAATCCCAGGGCAAGGTTTTTATGTTAAAGTAAAATGTTTCCAAAATCCATTTGGAAGAATAAACAGACAAAGAACAGGTCATTTTGTTAGAGAGTGAATGATGACCTGCTCCACTAGATGAAATATATTTTGAAGCTATAATAATTATATTATTATATAATTTGCCAACTATTATATAGTTTGCCAATGTGGATTTGGCAAACAATCAACAGCGGTTTGATCCAATGAATGGGTTCCTCCAAAAATGGAATCACATTAGATCTTTGCCTCATCCTATCTCTCAGACCCTTAATTAACATTTTCTACCTTTTCTCCTCCAGTTTATGCACTGATAAAATTCTGCAATTCCTTATGTTTTAAAGAATTTGTTTTCACCTGAGACAATTTCCCATTTCCCCTAGTTGATATGTAAGCTTTGTGCAACATTGGGTCTCATCTGATGCTTCCAACGGGATAACCTACTCTTAATGAAAGTCTTGTTTCACTTGAAAACCTTTTTCTGTAGATCAAGAGGCATTGCATTCACAAAAAGTTGTCAACAGAGTAGAAAAAGAATAGAAGGCTGAATGAGATTTAGCAATATCACCCAGATGAAGAAGATGGTAACACCAGCAAGTTTGGCTTCCCTATTTTCCAACAAGGTCACTGATAACATAAGCAGTTATGATTATAAGAGGTGTCTGGATGGGATAAGGGGAAGAGATATTGTAAATTTGGCAATGGAAGAGAATCTTCTTAAAACATATATAGAGCTTCATCAATGCACGCTTCTGAGCTGGACTTAAGATGCCTAATTAGCAGCTTCCATGATGATGGTAAACATCATTAAAGAAGTAAGTATTCTTAAACCTCTATAAGCCTAACTGCCTCTGTTTCTTATATCAAAGAAGGGGGTAGGAATGGACAAAGAAAGGAAGATGCTGGTTATAGAAACAAAATAGATTAATCTACATCAGCATAGATATAGTAATACATAATATTCATCTATCAAAAAATTTTAAATGATTTAACTTTGGCTACTTGGCTACAAGTAGGTTTTATGTTCCTCATTACACTTGATTGTGCTATCATGGTCATATATTTCTTTAAAAGTGGAAAGAGAGGAGCCTGGATGGCTCGGTCAGTTAAGTGTCTGCCTTCAGCTCAGGTCATGATCCCGGACTCCCAGGATGGAGCCCCCATGTCTGGCTCCCTGCTCAGTGAGGAGTCTGCTTCTCCCTCTCCCTCTGTTCTTCCCCCGACTTGTGCACTCTCTCCTTCTCAAATGCATAAATAAAATCTTTTAAAAATATAAATAAATAAATAAAAATGTAAAGAAAATATGAATAACTATTATTGTAAGTCACCTCTGCTGCAACTAACTTCTCTAGACCAGGCTTTTCAGCAGGGTTGTTCTCTTACCTGATCTGCATTCCCTAAACACCTGCTTTTTACTCCATTATATAATTCTATTACATATCATATTTTAATTATTTGCTTGAAATCTGTTTCCCGTACTAGCCCTTGAGCTCAATTAGGGCAGGGATCATGTCTTACTCATCTATCACACAGGAGGCTGCACATATTTTCAGGTTGAATGAAAAGATGAATAAACCAACAAATGCTTATCCTTGCTGAGAGCACTAACTAGCAGCTGATTATTAAAAAACTAAAGGCTGGGGGCACCTGGTTGGGTCAGTTGGTTAAGCACCCGACTGGGTTTTTCCGCTCAGGTCACGATCTCAGGGTTGTGGGATCGAGCCCCATGTGGGGCTCTACGCTCAGCACAGAGTCTACTTGTCCCTCTCCCTCTGCTCCTTCCCTCACTCACACACCCTCTCTCTCTCAAAAATAAATAAAATCTTTTAAAAAATAAAAAATAAATTAAAAAAGCTAAAGCCTAGTATATATCAATTCTAGTAATAAAGGACTAGATAAATTGGAAATGCTCCTGCTGTAGAAAACAGAAGATGCTTGAAACAGAACATAAAAACTGCATCTAATGAAAAACATCACAGAGCTGCACAAGACAAGAATAAACTCCTGGGAGGTCCAAGGAGAGGAATGGAGCTCCAGAAGGTCAGCCAGAAATGTCTCTACCCCAGGGACATTTTCAGTCTGAGGGAGGACAGCTAAGGCAGGAGCCAGATGGGTGAGAGGTGAGGGAACAGAAACTGTGACCACCCCGTGTGTGGGGACACCTTACATCACCATCCGATCTCACGCACGGACACTTTAAGTACTTCAGGAAACAGCTCAGGCGCTTAGCGTCACTGAGGGTGGTAAGCATTCTTTCTCTTGTTTAGGATTCAAAGGTCTCCAACCTGAAATGGTGGTACAGCCTATACTCTGGAGATCCAGGAAAATGTCAAGCCTTCATCCTAGACTGCTAATTGTCCCAGATGCCCAGAAGAAGGAAAATAAAATCCTCTCTCTGGAAAAATAACTCCATTCTGTGTAAATTATTCCTAAAGATAATTTCTCAAACAAAATATTCAGTAAACCACCAAAAATCATAAGGGGTCTCTCTAGACAATATGAGAGCCAGGAACCACAGATGCAAGAATCAATAGGAATAGCACTCGAGGGAATTTAGATATCAGAGTTGACAGAAGTAGATTGTAAACCTATGTTTACCATGTTCATGGAGATAAAGGCTGATCTTACAAATGTCAACAAGAACCTAGAGGCACTACGTACATGAAAAAAGATTCAATTAAAATAATAGAACCGGAAAGACAATAACAAAGTAAACATTGAAGGGATGGCTTTAACAGCAGTTTAGATATAGCTGAAGGCAGAATTCATGAATTTTAAGATAGGTCATCAAAACTATCCATAACAAAGCATGCAAAGACACAATTAGGAAACACACAAAATACAGTAAGAAACAGAAGAAACAGGAGTTCTAAGGCTGGCTCAGTCGGTGGAGACTGTGATTCTTGATCTCAGGGTTGTGGGTTCAAGCCCCACATTGCGTGTAGAGATTATTTAAAATAAAATCTTAAAAAAAAAAAGAAACACAAGAAACAGTGAGAAGGTCTAATATACATTTAATTGGAGTGTCAGAAAAAGAGAGAAGGAGGCAGAGTTGATAATTAAGTGGATAGTTTTCAAAACTCAAGATAAACCCAACAAAATACATGTTTACAATACCATAGATAAACAGCAGAAACTTAAAGAAAGCTTGAAAACCTTAAAGGAAGCCAAAATAAAAAGTAATTTTGTCATTAAAAAAATGACAGGGGCGCCTGGCTTCTCAGTCGGAAGAGCATATGACTCTTGACCTCTGGGTCATGAGTTCAAGCCCCACGTGGGGTGTAGAGATTACTTTAAAAAATAAACTGGAGGGGCGCCTGGGTGGCTCAGTTGGTTAAGCGACTGCCTTCGGCTCAGGTCATGATCCCAGGGTCCCAGGATCGAGTCCCGCATCGGGCTCCCTGCTCTGCGGGGAGCCTGCTTCTCCCTCTCCCACTCCCCCTGCTTGTGTTCCCTCTCTCGCTGTGTCTCTCTCTGTCAAATAAATAAATAAAATCTTTAAAAAAAAAATAAAAAAAAAATAAACTGGAAAAAAAAGGACAGTTAACTTTCTAACACACAAAAGGAAAAAAAAGATATTAAAGTGTAAAAGAAAATTACTGACAGAGTTCTAGCTCCAGAAAAAATGAAATAAAGACATTTTCAAAGAAACAAAGTCTAACAGAATATGCCACCTTTTGATCCACTAAGAAATTCCTAAATATGGTCTTCAAGAAAAAGGAAAATTAGACGAGATGGAGCCTCAGAGATGTAGCAAGCAATGAAGATATGTGCAGAAGAAGGTTCATAGCCAGTTTTTGTAAAATCCCCAAACAGGTATAACCCAAATGTCCATCAACAGTAAAAAGGATGAACAAATTGTGTTATAATCATTTGGAATAGTATAAAACAGAGAAAACGAATAATCATCAGATTGTGCCGAAACATAGATGAATCTCACAGACATGAGGTAAATCTGAGCAACAACAGCAACGATGCCAAACCAAATATATGTGTGTATATGCGTGTGTGTGTGTGTGTGTGTATACTGCACAATTCCTTCAGAAAGGCAAAAGTAAACTATGTTATTTAAGAATCCACATTGCAGAGCAAAACTAAAAAGAAAAGCAAAAAATACAGTAACAGGAAAGAGCCTATGGCGGATTTCTGGGTTTCTGGTTATGTTCTTTGTTTGAATCTGTATGAGAACTACTTGATTATTCTTTTTATAACAGTAAACTAAGCTGTTTATTTACATTTTATGCACACTTTTGTATTTTTCTTCTATTTCATAACAATTCATTGAAAAAAAGTCCAACATCTTCCAAACTCCCCCAAAAACTCTCAGAATGAACTACCAGAGAAGGTATTGCAATTAACTTTTTGCAATTAATAAAACTCCCTAAATTATAATTTCCCATCGGTTTCATGATGGCTTAAGGGCAGGTATGTTTGCTGTGTGAATGTACATGCGTAAGTGCTTGCACACGAGTCATACACACCTTGACTTTAAAGATCCTGTGACTATTTTATAGAGTTTTCACTTTTCTATTTAGCCTACAATTTATTTCTTTATTATATGCCATTAACAGTTTTCCTACAACTTAGGATTTAAGTACAATTACTAAAAGCCTATATAAAATAAATCTACATTTACCACGTCTGAGTCTACAAAATCAAGAATCATTCTCTTCACAGGGACTCATATTGACACTTTGAATCATATGGAAGAAAAACCCAGAAAAAAATTAACTCCCTGAAAGTTTTTGTCCTTGAAACAACAAAGCTGGAAAGCCCAATTAGGAATGTCAGGTATGTTTTTAGATATCTTCCTTGGAAAACAACATATATGACAACTAGAATTGTACAAAGGAAAGCAAATAGAACAATTTATTCCAAGAAGCCAAAAGGGCCTCCAGCATCATATCAGAGAGTGGGAATAGAAGAGAAATCCTTTTGCAATGAGTTCATAGTAAAATAAAGGGCAAAAAAAAAAAAAAAGGCAGATGCTTGGAATCCTATAAAAATGCGAAAACCAACTTTTATCCACCTGAGGCAGGTGTAGCATGCTAATTATGGCAGGAATTTTTCCATTAGTTTCATTCCAGGTTTCCTTTTATGCCCTTACCCTATGTTTCTCATTTTTCATAGATTTTAGCTTATGTAATTCTCCCAGATTATGAGACCCTAATCAGTTTTTGGTTTTCAGTTAGGGCAGGAAAAAAAAAATCATTCTGTAAGTAGAATCCTCCTTCTGGGGTATTTTCAAGTGCTAGGACACAAAGGTAGAATTTCATTTTTTTTTTTCTTTTTCATCATTTCTTTGCAAATCTGAAGTCTTCTGTGATGATTGGCAGAGAGGCAAAGGTTGGGGTCCCCTACTGAAATGGGATGGCTGCCATGAAGAATGAATTCTTTACCTGGAAAGATATCAGAGAGATTCCCACACTCTAAGGGTTCTCCAGAAATAGACAGGCAGAAGATATTAAATCACATAGTGGGCAATACCCCAACTCATCTAAGTCAAACTGACGAAATTAATGTAGCTTAATCAGTAGGACCAGGTGGCAGTCACCCAAAAATTTGAAGGAACTCAAGGATGAAATTGGGAAGCTGTTGGCCAAGATACTGGATCCAATATTACAAACAGGACCAGCAAACTGGCAGATTGTGAATGTTATTCTGTCCATTAGAAAGGGTCAAGAGAGGACCCAGGGACCCTTAGAAAAGCAAGTGTCTCTTCCGCTTGTCCAGTCGCCAATAAAGAACAGCACCATTAGACACTAAAACGAAAATAAGTCCTAGGGGAAAGACAATATGGTTTCTGAAAAAAGAAAGCATGAGTCACTGATTTATTATTGGTCTCTGAGGCATGTAGATAAAAGGCCAAATGTTGGCACAGTTTAGAGTAAAGACTTTTTTTAAGAGCCAACATGAAATGGGACGTGAGGAGGTAATGGATATGTCAAACCATATGGCTAAGACAAACAATTTCTACACCCTGTCAAAATTCCAACATACTGGCAGGAAGGACACTTTTTAAGATTTGAAAGAGATCAGGCTGTGATGATCAGGGGCATGCTACTTCATACTGCAGGCAACAGATTTAAAACACTCGACCATTTGACGGTATTGGAAAAAGACCCAAAGTAAGTGAACTCCGGGACACATTTCACCTAGCATCGAGTGTGAGGCTCTGTACTAAGTGATGGGACTACAGCAATGAGTAAGAGCCCTTCTGCTCTCTAGCAGCTCAGTCTGCCATATACATGATTCCAAGAACCATGGACTAGGGTCTGCATTTGGGACGTACCCCATTTATGACATGTAGGTAACTACTGATCGAATTCAGGTAGTACAACCACAGTTATGCAATTAATTCATCTGTTGGAGCCACAGTTCACAGAGGAATTAATATATTAGGCTATATGGAGCATAGACCTAAAACAAAGTGCAAATCCTTTGTTAAAATTAATGACAATTTCAGTACCAACACAGAAACCCCCAAACCCACTATTACCGGTCTGTTTGGTGGAGAAAGACATAATGGATTTTGAATATGTTCAACTCTCACATTATTATATCCCTTTACGTCATGGAGAAGGAAAGCAGACCTGAAAACAGTGTTTGTCATGACGGATAACACTACGTGAGGGTCTTTTTTTATTTTTTATGTGATGCACACATATATACACGCATATGCACACATTTCCAAAAGCTTCCTGAAAAGAAAATCAACTTTGGTTTATTACAATTAAAAAAAAACACCAAGAATTTAAAAAGGAAAGGGCTATTTACCAACCATGAATTTGATGAATTCTGCCAGTCTTATGCAATCTCAACCTTGCTGAAAATTCTAAAACTTCTCTCTGTTCATGCAAGAACACCCAAGACACAGAGAATAATTTTGGCAGCATCAAGCACAGGAGATTGATGTCTCTCCTACAAGTGAAATGCTTCTTTTTTCTAATCAGTTTTAAACACCTACCTTCCCCTTTTTCTGCCACATTATCTAGGAGGCTGTCATTCCACAGAAACTTATAATATCGGTGTACAGGGGAAGTGTGAGTGTTCTCTGGCATGAAAAAAAAAAGAATTTCTTTGATGATCAGATTGTTCAGTATTTTCAAACCGCCCAATAGCACTTCCATAGGAACTCCATGAAGAAAAATAAGAGCTAAAAAAAAAATCCTCACAAAAGCAGGCACAGTGTGTTCTAGTTTCTCTGATAAATCTACTTTCCCTTCTTTCTTTCCTTGCACAATTTTTTTAATGGCATACAGTAATTGTGATTTGCAGTATCAGTTACCACTCAGAATAAAAATATAAATGGGGCTGAAAACTCTCTGCCTTCTCCTGGGGGACCATATTGAGAGATGATATCATGCTCCCTTTTCTCGTGTTTGCTTTGCATTACAGGACCTGGCCCATAGTATACCTTTGGTGAATGTGTTGAATGAATTTCCTATCCTCTTCTTCCCACTACTCCTTCTCCTAAAGAATAACTCGGACTACATTCTGATCCTCCTCTAGAATGAAGAAAAGAATTGCAAGCTTATTGACCTCACATTTGAAACCTAGCCAAGTCGCATGTCAATACCTCTGTCTAAAGAAGATCCCTCAGAAGGAGCAATGTCAATAGATAAAATTAGAAGGAAAATGTTTATGTGTGTGTCTGTAAATGTGGGTGTATAGACATCTTGCCTACTAAATTGACAAAGCTAAAAACTCCTGTGATTGTCAAAGATTTAACACACATACATACTTTGCTAGGGAGAAGGTAAACAGTATTTTAAGATTTACTTATTTATGTAAGAGAGAGAGGGAGAGGGTGAGCAGGGAGAGGGGCAGAGGGAGAGGGAGAGAGAGAATCCCAAGCAGACTCCCCACTGAGCATGGATCCCGACGTGGGGCTCAATCTCACGACCCTGAGATCATGACCTGAGCTGAAATCAAGAGTCGGACTCTTAACCCACTGAGTCACCCAGGCACCCCATGTAAGAGGTATTTTACAAGGAAAATTAGGAATTAAGTATAAAAAGCATCATGAAAGATGATCATAGCTCTTCTATGTCTAGGAATTTATTATAAGGAAAGAATATAGGATATACATGAAGATTCAGCCTCAAACATGGCAGCCAAATCTCTAATGGTCAAACATTAAAACAACCTAATTGAGTGCTTGCTTCGGCAGCACATATCCTAAAACAACTTAATGGGTCAGGATTAACAAGATGGTAAAGTTAATTATAATATGTCAAAATGACAGACTACAACACAGCTAATAAAAATGTATAGAATGGGATGCCTGAGTGGCTCAGTCGGTTAAGCATCTGCCTTCGGCTCAGATCATGATCCTGGAGTCCTGGGATGGAGCCCCAGATTGGGCTCCTTGCTCAGCGGGGAGCCTGCTTCTCCCTCTCCCACTCCCCCTGCTTGTGTTCCTTCTCTCTGACAAATAAATAAACAAATAAAATCTTTAAAAAAATGTACAGAATGCATATTAGCTAAACAAAAAGCATTTGGGTAAACAAAAAGAGCATGCTAAAAGCAAAATATGTTATAATTTTTTTAGATTAGGTATGTGCATATGTATACACTTAAATGTATATGTGCAGAAGAAAATGCATAAAAGGGCATCTTCAAGTATCGTATCCTGTCACTGTTTTTTCATTTTTCTCCATATCTGAATTTTCTGATTCATCTATGATGCATCTGAATAACTTCTGAAATAAACATATAAAAACGGACATAATAAAAAAATCCACAAGATCAACATAGTCTTCCTAAAAAAAAAAAAATCGTTCAGTGAAATTGTTCAGTAAAACTGGAAGTGCCTGTGAGTTAATATCGGGTGATAATGGTCAGTAGAAATGGAGAGGAAAAATCTATACTCAAAAAGTCATCTGATGAACATGTTTCTCATTCTCATATATCTGTTAGGTTTTTTTTTTGTTTTTTTTTTTAACTAAAAAGTCCCACTAAAAATCAAAAAGCCAATATTGAGATTTTCCCCATCTATGCAACTGATTCTTAGGATATATTGCCTTTTCCTTTAGATCAAAGCATCAAAATTGTGTTTGATCCAAAACAGCCATGTAGTGCCAGCATTTACATCTGAAGTCAACCTATTTATAATCACAGTTGTTTTTTTTTTAATGTCTGATTTTCTTTTTGTCCCTATGATGCATAGACGGCTCTGAGAGGAGCAGCTCGGCTTGGTTTTGGAAGTAGTCTTCTTTACTAATACAGGGCATTCAAAATACAAACACCACAGCTGGTCAATCAGGAAAACAGCATTGTGAACGTCAGGGCTTTGAGGGTACAAATTAGGGAATTAGTTTTTCCCCTAACAGAAGTATATTCACTAAGTAATTTGCTTTCTTTTAACTAGAGTTACCCCTTCCATTAACTGGAGAAGTAAGTCCAAATTAAAACTGCTATTCATCAATTACCGCTGGAGGCACGCTCAAACCTTGTGTTAGGACCGCGGCAATAAAACTCATCAATTGCAATTTTCATCATTGTTATCTCAGAGCTCTCAAAAGGAATAATTTGGGAAAGGGAAGAAACTGGGAACTGCTAGTAATTGCTGACATGATGGCAAATATTTCTGAGGCTTTTTCATTCATTAAAGCATTAAATTTTTCAGTGGATTTTAATTTTGTCCTTGTTCAGTGAATCCTTGCTAAGCACTGCAGATACAGCGGCAAATATGATGGCATAGTCCCTATCTTCAAACAGATTATGTTCTAGAAAGAAGAGAATACATGGGAAATCATAATTACAAATCATGATGCGCACTTACAGGAAGGGCACAGGGTCTGAGAAAGAATAATGGGGAGATGCGAGTCCAGCTGGAGAGTCTGGGATCTCTTCCTTAAGGAGGTGACATTTCAGCTTCAACACAAAGGGTGACGGTCATGCACACTCCTCATAATACTCAACCCTCAAAGAGTATTTCATTAGTGATGCTCTTTCCTGATCTTCCTTCTATCTCCCCAGCCGTTCCGACCTCAGCTTTCACAGACTCTGAAGCTCCTCAGGACTAAGTTCTATACCCGCTTTTCTTCTCACTCCTGAGGTCCTCCCAAGGCAATCCATTCCACTTCAGGGACCTTGGAGAACATCTACATGTCAGCCATTCCCAATATACTTTTCCAGGCCAGACCCCTTTTCCTAGCTCTGGATTTACATGTCAACTGCTTTCACTTGAAAACTTCATAGGAATCCCAAATTTAATGTAGCCAATGCTAAAATCAAGATATTTCACTCTCAAATCTTCTCCTCCTCCAGCAATTTCCATCTGCCCACACAGGAACATTCACTCAGTTGCCGTATCAATAAGCAGATAGTCAACTATGACACTTGCTTCTTCCTCATCTCCCACATATAACTGGTAATTCAGCCCTGTCCAGTGGATTGGTAAAGTAAATCTTGAATTTCATCACATTTTTCCATCTCCCCTGCCATCAACTCTTGCTTGGATACTGCAAGCTTCTTCTTATCCATGCATCCATTCTTGTCCACCTCCAATTCTTTGTCTTAAATGAAAATCTTTTCAGATTACTCCCTGGTTTTAAAATTCTTTCTTTGTTCTGAAGATCAAGTCTAAAATCATTAAAATGGTTGAAGACTCTACATGTTATATCCACTGCCTTGTCTCGTGTCAGTCTTAGCATTATTCTCTGTGCTTCAGCTACAATGGACTTTTTTCAGTTTCTAAAATCAAAAGGATCTTCCTGGGGCACCTGGGTGTCTGAGTCAATGAAGCATCTGACTTCGGCTCAGGTCATCATCTCAGGGTCCTGGGATTGAACCCCGTGTTGGGCTCTGCACTCATCGGACAGTCTGCTTGTCCCTCTGCCCCTCCCCACCCCTGCTCAGTTGCTCTCTCTCTCTCTCTCTCAAATAAATAAAATCTTTAAAAAAAATTAAAATAAAACAAAACGAAAAGGACCTTCCTTTCTTAAAAACTGTGTATGTTCTGTTTCTTCCACCCAAAACATCCCAGGTCCCCCTGCCATATATTCTCTGAGTACCACACTCTGTTCTGTATCAGATAGGAGTGCATTTGGCTGCAAGAGACAGATTACCCAATGGAAGTGGCTTCAGCAATAATGACATTTAATGACCCCTAACAAAATGTTTGCAAGTATCACTTCCAGGATTCATGAAACATTTCAAAATCATTATTCAAGACCACAACTTGTCCCCTTTCTGCTCTGCCATTCTGTGCGCATTCACCTTTTGATTTAGGGACATCATCTATGGTTGCTAGGTGGCTATCAGAGCTCCATGTATCATGCTCTGAATCAACAGCATTCAAGATAGAAGTAAGGGAAAGAATGCTCTCCTCTTATGTGTATCACCCCTAGCTGCAAGGAAAACCTTTCTCAAGAGCCTCCTCACATTTCCTCTATAACGTACTGACCACAACTGTCATATGGTGGTTCCCAGTGTGAGGGAGCCTGGTTAGATGGGTATCAGGAGGGAGAAAGGAAGGAGGTTGGAATGGCTATAGAATACATGATCAACAGCATCTAACACATTCCTCGGACCACTTATCAAAATAATAAAGAATTAAATAGGAACATTTTGTTCATTGTCTCCTCTGTAAGATTATGAGCTCTTTGACTACAGGGAATGTTTCTGTTTCATAAGCCCAGAATTAGCACAGCACCTGGCCTACACAGGAAGTCAGTTAGTGTTGCTCGAATGATGAATGAATGAGTATGAAAGAGAACAGAGGCAGAAAATAGGTACAAAAGAGATAGAAGATTGCCAATGCAAAACTTCTTAAGCTGATTGTCATATCTCATCTCTCATGGTTCAGCTCTCCATTCCAGTTAATTTAAAAATAATCTTTTATTTTAAAAAAAATGGTAAAAGTGTTCAATCCTTTGCACAATGCATGCAATTTTCCTAACTTCTTAATTCCTACCATGTGAGTCGACATGGGTGTTGTTTTTATTGAGATCCGGGAATAAATTCTTTAAAAATATAAAATAAAATTATCAGCCCTGTAATAGAGTTAGATGATCTAGAAAATTTTGAATTGCCTCAAGTACATAAATGCAAATCAATTCTTGGCTAAATCACTCAAATATCATTTGACAAGAAAAACGTATAAAAGCTAGAACATTATTTAAAAGAGTAGTCATAAAATTTGGGGTCTGAATTTTCTACTTCTGAGAGCATCACACCAACAGATAAGGATGTCATTCAGATCAGCCGACTGAGAAGGCAGATGTAGAACGCTTGGCACATAAGGGATGCTTGACATATTTTTGTTCTTATATCTAGAGCAAGGGAAAACCTGGGTTTATTCCTAACTCTGTCATGTCCTAAATATGTAAGTACGGGTAACCTGAGGATGTTCCTTGGTTCACAATGATACAGTAATCTTAAACTACCTTTCCATTATAAAGTGAAGTCATAACTTAAAGAGTTAAATGCAAAAAAGTGAAATGGAATTGTATATAGCCAACAATAGCCAACCTCATAAAATATTAGGGAATCAATTCATATTTACGAAAGTGTCTCTATCTCTAAGTGCAGAATCTGTTCATAGTTTCTGATGGATCCTGAAGGGGAGGAAGAAATTTTTTTTGTCCTAGGTTCCTCTAGCTGGACTAAGAATTAAATTTACATGAAGACAGATTAACAGGAAAAAAAAAAAAGTTTTATGATGTGCACATGGAGGCCAAATAATGAGATTGAGACTCAAACAAAGGACCACGGCTGTTTTTATACATTTCAGACAGTGAGACAATAAATTTGTGAGGAATGGACAGGATAAAGAAAACAGATGTTTGGGAGTTTTAATTAGTAAGGAATTCTAAGCAGAATTTGGGCTGAGGTAGTGGATTAGTAAAAACGTAACAGGTTTGTTTCTACAGCTTTCTTGGCTTTAAAGTTCCCGTCTCTGGTGGTAAGATGTCTTCTTACTTCTTACTGCAGGGAGGGTACCTTTCATAAGGGAGATTTGTTTCTTGCTTTCAGGAAGACACAGGGGGCCCCAGTGTCTTTGCACTGGCTAATTCCCAAGTACCTTCCATTCAAAATAATCAATATGCCATTGGGGTACAGTTTGGGAGGCCTGCCCTTGGCCCCTACCGTATTCTGTTTGGACATCTCAAAACACAAAGGGCTCTGACATACAAATGTCACAATTCATTTTTAAAGAGAGTTGTAAATATCTGCACATGCAAGACTAGGTTTTAATTTTAAATATGGCTTTCATTTGAAATAAAATTCCTTAAAAAGAGAAAATGACTTTAGCATTGGCAAAGGGAGTCCCCTAAGAAAAAAATGTAAACAGATGGCTGAGAAAGATCACCCACATGCTGCACACATATCTTGAAGAGGCATTTCTAAGAATGAAGTGGCACTTCCCAGCCTGGGCCACTTCCCACAAGAATCCTTATTTTACCCAGAAAAAAAACATGGGGTTTATACCTGTGGCCAGGAGAAACTCAGCAACTCCTTCCCACTTGCCCCACCATGATCCAGACAGGTTTCCAAACTCCCCGCAATGTTCCCAAAGAAGCTAATAAATCCGTGTTTGGTGATCAGCCCTGAACTAACATCTTCCTGTATAAATGCGCTGTTAAGCCCTAGCTAAGCATATTAGGCATTCAATTTAATGTATGACACACATCTGTTCCACTTTCTCAGCAAGCAGAAGTTTCAAGATAACTTAAATCCCAGCCTTAATCAAGGAGAACAAAATCTTGGCAATGTTTAAAACTGAGGTTTAAAATATAATCCAAATGAGGGCAAGAGAGACCATTTTGCTATAACTAATGAGATTATATAATACCGAATTCTAATCCACAGAATCACCTGAGCAGAAACACTAGATTTTTTTTTTTATCTGAGTCTGTTTATTTTTCCTTTCCATGCCACCAACATTTACCAAAGACCTTCATCTTTATCGGTCCCAAAGCACCAAAATGTAAGCAAAAATGAGCCTCTGCAAACACAGTAGTTTAACCCCTTTCGAAGCCCAAAGGCCAGAAGAGGAAAACTCACAGATTTGTCTTTTACCAGGAGAGCGCAGCACTGAATTCCAGCCATCAGCATCTTGTGGGGGTTCCAGGCCACGGAGTCAGCTCTGTTATGCAAAAGAAAAAGGACAAGGTGTGCTTCTACCGGAGGAAAGAATACTTTCATTAGCAGCACAAGTATTCAAGTTCTCAACAGGATTGCTGGTTTGAGTCCTCTGGGGTAGCTTGGAGTTTTCAAGGAAAACAGTTACTTTGTCTCTGTGTTTTCACCGTGTCGCTTAAGTGTGCAAGATCCAGAGAGGTTCCCTTGCCTAAATAAGAGGTGCTGGGCCCCCAAACAACATTTACCTGTGGATGCCCTGCAGAAGTTTGCGGTACTTCCTCGACATCAAAGCTGAGCCACCCCAAGAAGCCTGTTGAGATATTTACATAATCACAACAATGTTATTTCAATGTTATTTGTCGGCCAGTCCACTGACATCGAAAACTCTGAGTGACAACCTTGATGTGCCTTAGTCCATACTTTGTTTTAAGCAGATGTTAAGCAATGTACACACCAAACATTTTTGCTCACTGGCTCTCACTCGGGCAAGGAGAGCCTCATCACAATAGATGGCCTCCCGTGACCCTTAGGATTTAAATTCACACATCATAAAGAAATTGGTATATGAACCTGCTGGCTTGTGTGTGGACAAGAAAGTGATTTAAAAGACACAGTCCATGCCTTCTCTAATCTAGAATCTAAAAGAGACAATCTCCTTTGTTCTTACCTTTCAGTATCATCACTGAAGCATAGCTGCTATGCAATGTTATATATTAGTTTCAAGGGTACGACATAGTAATTTGACACTTCTATACATCACTGCGTGCTCACCAAGATAAGTGTAGTCACCATCTGTCACCATACGTCGTTATTACAATATTATTGACTATTTTCCTTATGCTGTACTTTTCATCTCTGTGATTTCTTTATTTTATAACAGGAATTTTGTGCCTCTTCATCCCCTTCACTTATTTCACTCACCCCCCAACCCACCTGTGTGGCAACCACCAGTTTGTTCTCCGTATTGAAGAGTAAAATAGACAATATCCTTGGCAACGCTGGCTGGCGTTCTCCCAGACACAACGTATAAATGTTGATAGTGAGGCATGGGCTGAGGGCTGACCTTCGGAATAATAAATGCGGCTCGTGCTTGACAGGGTGGATAGAGGGATACACAGGAACTCATGGCCAACGAGGAAGGGCCTAGGTGAATCCTATTAATTAGATCTGTTCAGCCAAACAGCTTTCAGAAGGTTTTGCCAATCAAAAATCTAAGAGTGAGAGAAAGGAAGCCCGGGACTTTGGGAAGATGTACACTGGAGACTTATACATTATGAACAAAGGACAAGATGGCTGAAAATAGGAAATGGAAGGAAGCCCCACAGTCAGGAAGTCTGGAGGGAATAGAGGGGGATCAACGTGGCTAATAAGGAAGTCAGGCTGGTCCTTGCAATTGAACAGATTTCTAAGTTTTAATCTGTAGGGCGAGGAAGGGTGATAGCTGTGAGGAAATTTGAGGGGACCAGCTTGGGCTCTGTTGAATGCCTCCATGGTTATCAAAACCACACAATGTTGCCTTGGGAATGGAGTCATTATTACCTCAAACTTTTAGTGGAAAAATTAAGGTTCAGAGGTGGGAGGTGACTTGTCCGAGGTCTCACAGGCATTAAGTATTAGATTTGGGAGCCAAAGCCCGTTCCTGCTTCAGGATAACATCATAGCTTAGGTCCCCATGGTAGAATACAGTGTGGGGAGCTGAAGGTGATGGAAGGAGGTGCGCTCAGGAGCCTCGCACACCACACTCACACACCTTCCTTTCTCCTGCACCACCTTCTGCCTCCTCTTCTTCCCCCCCAAAATAAACAAATGCTCCCAATCCTAGTGCATGGAAGTTTTAAAATCACATCGACTCTTTCGAGGCATTAGCTCCCCGGTTTAGAGGGGCTTGGCAGGGTCAGGAACAGTTCCTCCATAGACTTAGTCCTCGAAAGAGCTGACGGGAGAAGAACCACAGCCCCGAAGGCAGTGCCCTACTTATATTTGCTTCCCTTTCTGAATTCCTAACCCTCAAACTTGCAAAAACAGCAAACCAATTACCTAATTGTTGAAGAAGCGAGGTTTTTCAACTCAGGGAGGGCTGTCATTTAGGGAGCTAGGCCTACCTGTTGGGCACCACACTTACCATGTTACTTAACATTTTTCTCTTTAATTCATTAGTTAAGAAATTAATAGTAAGACCAATCCACACAGGGAAGTGGAGGCAAGGGTGGAATTGAGATCTGGCAGCTTCTAAAGCCCCTGACTTTAAATACAGTGTTTCCTACCTCCCCTGGGACTTGGAACGAAGAGTGGGTGGGACACGTCGGGACGCTCTGCTGGGAGCGCCAGGCTTCGCAGCAGCCACAGCCTCTGCCTCAGAGAAGAGCCAGACCAGCCAGAACTTTCTAGTCTGAGGCAGAGGCTGAAGTAACATTTGCCCTCTTGGAGAAAGAGAAAACTAAAGTTTTCCTTATGCTGCTGTGTAAAGAAGCATTGTAATTAACCAAACATAAGACACTATCCAATGTAAGAGTCACCATTTTTTATGTACCACAAAGAAAGAAAAAAAAAATGACATCAGCATACCAACTTCAGCTCCGTTAAAATGTAAACAAAATCAGTGCATCTTAGAATGAATAAAATATGTTACATATGCAGGGCAACTTGATTTTATGAAACACCCAGGAGGATGAGCAACCATAATTACAGTTAAAAAAATAAATAAATAAAGTAGATGCCAGTTTTAATATTTTAAAGGATTTTTAAAATATTTTCTAGAAAATTTCAAACAGGCCAAGGTAACTACTGCAATTTTGTTGATTTTTATCTTTAAGGTTAATAAACTATACATGGTGTATGAAGTTTCTTCAAGATAAGCTACATGCTCCTTTATCAAATTTTATCAACAGTTTCAATGTTATTACAATAACAATATAATGTAATATTACCTTATATCCAGCCTGTCATATTAAAGCATGAGTGAATATTGTCTCAATGTGAGAGTTAATTTCTTAACCAGGTCAGATAAACTGCTGTCCAATTCTGTCTAATACTACTAGATGCCTACTATGTGCAAATCGAATAATTTGTGTGGCTTAAACATATCCTCATAAAAGTGTTTCCTTCAAAAATCCCACTTTCAGGTTTGTTTTAAAAAATCTAGGGAGGTTTTCATTCATACTTCTAAGTCACAATTCTCTCTGAGCCTCTCTCAAGTCTCTTAATCTCACTCCCAATTTAGAAACTGCTGTACTTGCAATGCTTTGCATAAACTATATAATCCATATTTGATGTTTCTTTTATGAGAATGGAATTTTTAAGTACAACTGCTGATAGATTTGATTTTTCCCCCTTATTTCCACAGTCACAAAGTAGTCACTTCATATCATCTTTTAGGACATAATGTATTATTATGCTCCGAAGTCTATAAAAATCAGTAAGATAAAAGTTGAAATGTGAACAGATACAAATGCTACAATCCCATTTAAAGTCACAAATAATCCACCTGAAGGATTGCCACTGGCACACTAATAGAGCCCGGAACTCGACTGAGCTTTATATCATGGCTGCTTTTACCGAGCATTAGCATATGCTTAATGAAAGCCTTGAGCTGCTGAAAAATTCTCTCTGTAATGAAGACACTTTGCTTTGAAAGCCTAAGATCATACAAACTATAAAAGTATGTGTAGGTATATCCCCCAAATGCTGTTACCTTCCGTTCAAAAAGTCAGAAATAGCATTCTTTCTTTTTCTGCCAAGTAGGCTATGAATCACTCACTTACCAGAAGAAAGTTCCCTACAGTGTCATCAGCAAGTTCAAAACCGTCCCTTCTACTGGATTGAATCAAACTAATTAACTCCTAGTTTTACCAAAAAAAAAAAAAAAAGAAGAAGAAGAAGAAGAAAAAAGAAAACCCAAAAAGCTCAACAAGCATTCATAACTGTCTGAATTCAGATTTTTAACCCTGGATGAGTAGAATTTAAAGAGTTACCTTTAATTAAGAAAAAAATTTATTATGAACAACCCCAGGACTTACAAAATTAGTTAGAAAAAAAAAAAGCCAATTCTTTAAGTCAGAAAATTATGAAGAATGTAAGTTATCCCAATCCCTCTCAAATAATTATCTATGATGCGGGGCGCCTGGGTGGCTCAGTCGTTAAGCGTCCGCCTTCGGCTCAGGTCATGATCCCAGGGTCCTGGGATCGAGCCCCGCATCGGACTCCCTGCTCAGTGGGAAGCCTGCTTCTCCCTCTCCCACTCCCCCTGCTTGTGTTCCCTCTCTCGCTGTGTCTCTCTCTGTCAAATAAATAAATAAATAAAATCTTTAAAAAAAAAATTATCTATGATGGATCCAGATAAAACCTGCTTTAATGAGAGCATGCAATTATTAATGCAGCTGTTTGCATTTGCCGGCTGATTGGAATCATGTAATTGCAGAGCTACAAGATACTTTACAGACCACATCAGCCTCTTCCCTCTTTATAAATGAAACCAAAGCCCAAACAGCTAAGGTTGCAATGAAGAAGAGGCTGATTGGAGCCCAAAGTCAAAGTCTCTTGATTTTGTAGTTCAATGTGTCCCTCATCCCGTGCTGCCTCAGTGACAGCAGATGCAAGGGACCAAAGAGAATGGTTCGTGGGAGAAGAGGAAATAAAATGGAATCTGGAAAACAAAACCAAAACTTACATCAAGCCTTGGCATCTTCTTCTCTATTACCTTATGGAAAAAAGCAGATTTATTTCCCTTAATTAGAAATACACACTTAAATAAAAGTAGCTGGGGACCTCACGTCTAGTTTCTGAGAACACAAAAGATTTCCCACCAAAGCTGCAAATAGACTAGAAAGTTAACCCGATGCACACATACAAATGCACTTACGTCCACATGAAGCCAGAGGCCATGCCTCTCACAGATGTCTGCTATTTCATCCAGAGGATCAAAGGCTCCCAACACAGTTGTACCAGACGTGGCACAGACGAGAAACGGAGCTGCTCCCTGTGAGGAGGATCCACACACAAGAACCGTCACCATCACCACTAAGTCTGTCCTGTAGTAGGTTGGTAAACATAATGTTTATGCAGCCAAAAATTTATCTGGTTCCTTTGGAGGTAACCATTCAGACACAGTGTTTTTCAGCTTCTCTACAATATGGTCCCTTGTCCTTTCCAAGAGGTCAAGGAAACCAAGACAATGCTATGACAACAAGAGTCTTTTTTCCCAACTCCACATGCACCTTTAACTGTTTTTACTCTCATTTTCTTTCTGAAGTGTTTTCTGTTCTTTAGATTTCCCACATACAGAGTGAGTAACCTCCACTGCAATTGTAAAATGGCCTTCTGTGTGATTCCTACCTCCTTTTGGGGGTGATTCACTGGGTCCCGAACGCCAGCATTGTTACACCTCCACAGAATAAAAACAAAGATGACTGGAAAATAAACAGCGCGAGGTGCAAACCACAGAGGTCTGTCTGCCTGTCTCCTTATCAAGTAAGTGCAGTTGCAAAACAAAGAGAGTGATCAGGTACAAATTGGCAACAAATGGGGATAGTGTAACCTCATTGGGATACACTTTCCAAAATGGGTGCCCCAACAGAGAAATCCATTAGAATGTTCTAGAAAAGAGAACCTGCATCACTCCTACCATGACTCTGCCTCTTCATACAGCTGATGGCTGCACCTTATAGAGTGAAGAGGTGCCGGAGGGCAACAGAGGTGGGCGGGGAGAAGGGAGACTGTGGGAACACACACAGAGATGGATGGTAATTCCGGCCAAGCTAGCCAAGCACCCTGGCCCCATAAGGAACTTTATAGCAGCCAGGTAGAGAGAGGTGCATGAGGTGGTTTCCTCACAGATTTGCCCCAGCATGTCAGCAAAGATGTACTGCTCACTGTGGAAGTGCCCTGGAGGGACAATTTGCAGACAAAGGTAGGGGTGGGGGAAGGGATGAGAACCCTAAGACTAGAGCACTTGAGGACTAAGGGACAAGAGCGTTCCCTGCCTATAAAAGTCATTTTACCTCCATTTAGGATGGAGTCATTTTGTTCTCTCAGTTTTATCTTAAAGCTCAGTTGTTCTTGCAATATATTTTTATGTCCCATTTAATGTGAGGAGTTATTCCTTTTGAATCAGACTCCTTCCAATTTAACTGACCTTTGACAGAAAGAAGTTATTTCTCAATAGAAAGTGGAGCAGAGCAATGACACTTGGGCCACATCTTTAAATCGAGATGCAAAGGAAACAAAGCGATGGTACCCAATGAATCCATTTGCCATCTGGGGAGACGGTTGTGACACATGGAATCCAGTCCACAGGAAACTGTTAGAGCAGGGCCAGTGGGTGATGGAGCCCCTGGGGAACCACCTCCTTTGGGAATTCTTCCCTGTGCTCAACTACCCACAGATTACATCTTTATCATGTCAGTGACCAAAATAAAATGAGACCAGATTTACATCAATCATTAAAAGGAAGAGAAAAAGTAATTTCCTAAAAACACGGAAGGTGTCTTTAATGTTTGGAGTGTTCCTCGTAAACTATGTGACACCCTGGCAGTTGTGAGAAAATACTTTTGCAAGCTATTACAGCCTATTAATGAGTTTTCCTCACCTTTTTAACAATCTAGCTATAAATATCAGGCCCCAGAATCAAACTTTTGCAACCTGGATTTAACCTTCCAACTTTCTTTTTTTTTTTTTCCTTTCTCGTATCTCCTGCTATTAATGAGAAAATTCAGTGGAAACAGTATTGATTGTGTGCTGCTGATGAACTGTATTCCCTAAGGAAGTTTGTCATGTGAAACAATCATACACAAAAATACTTTCAAATATTCAGCAGTTATACGAGTCTGATCTTTTCATGAGAACTTTAGAACCTCTGATGCTGGGCACCTGGGTGGCTCAGTTGGTTAAGAGACTGCCTTCAGCTCAGGTCATGATCCCAGGGTCCTGGGATCGAGCCCCACATCGGGCTCCCTGCTCTGCGGGGAGCCTGCTTCTCCCTCTCCCACTCCCCCTGCTTGTGTTCCCTCTCTCGCTGTGTCTCTCTCTGTCAAATAAATAAATAAAATCTTTAAAAAAAAAAAAAAGAACCCCTGATGCTCTGTGGTTTTCACCATCTTTGGAATGGCGTCAAGTAAAGGTCACTGCTCAACAGATTTTTAATGGATTGTGGTGGGCCAGGGAAATGAATCCCAGCAGGAAAAAAAAAATTGATGTACTATCCCCACACCTGTAACAATACGAACTCAAAGCTTGACACAAAAGAGCTAGGTCTAAAGCTATTAAAAAAATAAATAAATAAACTATTCACCAGATATTATCTCAGAATGGATACGAGGTTTGTCCTTGGTGAATCCAGGCTCAAGTTTTAACTAACTTGAAAGAAAACTGAGGAGACATACCAACTCTCACTCCATGGCCCTACTTTTAAATGCGCCTAAAGCAAGTTTCACTTTTTCAAAACTCCTCTTTTCAAGTTCTCAACTTTAGGATATGTCAGTTTCATGTACTTTCATTGCCAAAACAAACAAAAATTTGTACAATGAAAATAACAATGACTGCCGTGGAATAAAACCCACCAAATATGCTAGATTATCCCTAATGATTCTAAAAAAGAAAAACCATTTTGGCTATCTTTAGGAGATGCGAAGCAACTAACTCACTATTCTGAAAACTGGTACACAAGGGGGAAGAATCAATCATTTATCCTGCCCTGGTTGTGCAAACGGTTTCCTTAGGGAAACCAAATAAGAATGAGGGAAGGTTTTCCTTCCTGGTAGTAAGCCTACTAAATGAAGGAGGAACGAGAGAACAAGTAAGAACATCACCTAATGAAATAATGGGTCTAGACAATGATCATCAATGGCAGCAAAAATCATGAGGTGAGAGGCTGATGCGGAGCTCTGTAATAGATGGACTCATAATATAAGAACCCACCGATCAATGTTAGCAAGAAAAGAGACAGGAGATGTGTCCTGATTGAAGGACAAAATGTCACCTGTGAAGCCTTCCTGGTAAAATTTCCAATCTGAATCCCACTGAGTCTCAAGATCCCACTGACTAATTACAGGAAATATAGAGAACAGATAGGTTGTACAAGGGAGGGAGCACTTAGATTCTCAAATTCTTGACATAATCTACAAGATCCACAAAACTCTTGTGGAAAACTCTACAGGACAAAGGACTCGGTTTCTTCAACAGATCAATTGCAGGGAGAGAAAAAAGGAGGAGGGAGAAGCTACAGATTAGAAAAGATTTGTGTGATGAATCAACCAAATGCAACATATGGACCTTGAATCCTTATTCAAACAAGCCAGCTATTAAAAAAATGCAAGAGGAAAAATTTTAATATAGAATAAAATTTGATGATACTAAGAATTTATTTCTTGTAATGGTGTGTGTGTGGTTTTTTCTTTTAATAAAGAGAGAGTACATACCTTTTTACAGATATACTGAACTATTTATAGATCAAATGGTATGATGTGTGAGATTTGCTTCAAACTAATCTAGTGGTGGTGGGAGCGGATGGGGTACAGAGAGAACAGAGCAGAAGCAGAACAGGGCAGAAGCTCACAGTTGTTGAAGTTGCATGATGGGTATATAGAGACTCGTTAGATTAGTTTTTATATATTTGAAATTTTCCATAATGAAAAGCTTACAATTCAAGAAGGAAAGAAAGAGAGAAAAAGAGAGGGGGGAGAGAGGAAGGAAGGAATCATATGAACCACACAGAAATCACAGTCAATATTTCCACACACCCCCCACCCCACCAAGAAGCATTAATAACATAAACAAAGTTCTCTTTGATAGGAACTTCTGTAGAAGATAAAACTAGAAAAAAAAAAAGATAAAATTAGAACACAATATCCATGGTTCACAGCAGAACAAACAGGTTGTAATATAGAATTTTACCCAAGAGTGAATGAAATCTGATCATCTGTCTCACCAAACAGGTTTCAAGTCCTCTTGTTATTGGAATATTAAAAAAGAGAGAGAGAGAGATAAATATGGATCTAAGGACACACAACTGAAGCCAGTACACCTGAATTTTTAAGTACAGGGGCGCTTGGGTGGCTCAGTCGTTAAGCGTCTGCCTTCGACTCAGGTCATGATCTCAGGGTCCTGGGATCGAGCCCCACATCGGGCTCTCTGCTCCGTGGGAAGCCTGCTTCTCCCTCTCCCACTCTCCCTGCTTGTGTTCCCTCTCTCTCTCTGTGTCTCTCTCTGTCAAATAAATAAATAAAATCTTTTTTTTAAAAAAAAGAATTTTTAAGTACAGAATTTCAAACCAAATACAGTGAACTAGCATGCTCTGGTGACAAGGTGATTTTTATGAAAAAATTAAAAATATAAAGAGTAAAATAACAGAAATGTATTAAAACAAAAAGTAAAAATAAAAGAGCCTATCTTTCTTACAGTGTGGAATCCTCTAAGGAGAGATATACCTGGGGCGCCCGGGTGGCTCAGTCAATAAGCGTCTGCCTTCCTCTCAGGTAATGATCCCAGGGTCCTGCAATCGAGCCCCATGTCAGGCTCTGTGCTCAGTGGAGAGCCTGCTTCTCCCTCTGCCCCTCCCCCTGCTTACACCCTTCTCTCTCTCTCTCTCACTGTCTCTCTCAAATAAACAAATAAAATCTTTAAACAAAACAGAACAAAAAAAGACAGAGAGAGATACTTCTCTCCCAGCTCAAAACAAGGCTTTTCAGTTGTCAGCAGCTTTAGCAGTTTCGCGCCCGACTCTGTTGCTACCTACTGGACACTTGTGGGGGAACAGTCCTGAAGCTCCGAAGCAGTGAGAGCTGTGGTGGGATGGGAGGAAGCAGTGAAGCAGGTGCACCTAATCCAGCGGGCTTTTGGTCCAAGAAGCAAGATGGCTGCCACCAAGGCAATGGAACACCTCAAAGGTGTCAGGGCCCAGCCTTGGCTGGAGTATAGCAGGTGAGTAGGGCAAGGCCTTGCCATCCCAGCAATGGCCATGCCAACTTTAATATATTGTGGCAGCTAAGGAAGAGCAGACATTCTGCCAGAGCTGACATACTAGACACAGACCCAAGACAGGGGGATGGTTCCTGTGATGGGCTTTGGGTGGAAGCAACCTGGAGCACAGACTGATCAAGAAATCGAAATCATTCTGAAGGCAACCCAGAGACAACTGGCCTGGCCTCCAGAACTTCAGCCCGTAGTTAGGTAGGAGAGTGGATGCAGGGGCCCTGCTGGAGAGGCTGGGCTCATCTTTTCAGGCTAATTCTAGGCAAGAATCGGGAATATGGTGATGTCGGCGTTTTAATAGGCTCCAGCCACCTGGGAATGAGAACATCTGAGAAACTGCACAGAACATGGAGAGCCAAGCACCTGGAAATAGAACATCTGTAAATGAGTTTTCCTATTTTAATTCTAACAAGCTCTCTTCTCTCTCCCACACACAGAAACGATTCTGGCTGTTTGCATTCCCTCCCTCATACCCAGACACGTGCCTACGTTTTCTTCCCCCTCTCACCTCTTTGCTGGCTTGCCAGATTTGCCTCTCCAGCTCCGCAGGTATCATCTTACCTCTAGGAGACACAGATTTGAGGCACTCAGGTATGTTTAGTCATGAACAAACATTGGTACTGCTTTTTAAAAAGCATGAATTCCCCCCTCCGCCCACCAGGCTTCCGGATCCTGTCCCCATTACCTTCCATCTGTTTCCACAAAGCAAACATTCTCTGTACCAATCCCTAGAAAGGAGGCTGCTTTCTTCATAGAGTAATGACACTAAATTAAAAGGGGCAAGGGGGAAAAGGAAAACATAAATACATAGCATGAAAAAAACCACTGCTTATTATCTGAAGTCATAAGGCTGAGCCCAATCTTTGGAACGTTATTGTATAAAAGAAAAAGAAAGTAGTAGTTCAAACGAGCTCCTTAATATAGCGGTTGAAAACACTGACTTTGGTTGGGATCAGAGAAACCAGGGTATAGTTTCAAGTTTTCCCAGTTACAGCTATGGAATCTTGAGAAAATAATGTACGCTCTCCAAGCCTCAGTTTGCTAATTTCAGGTGGGTGTGTCAGTGCCTAATTCATCTGCTTTTCATAGAACTCAGTGGGTTAGTATATAGTAAAAGGTTTAGCATAGAGCCTGGTCTAGGGAACAAACTTGGTCACTGGAAGCTGTTGTTTTTCCCTGACATTGAGAGAAGTTTCTCTTGATGTTACTAGTAATACTCAACATTAATGGAAACAGAATCCAGTCCACTGCTGACTCAAAACTCTCTGAGTAGGGAGTGAGACTCTGTTTCAAAAATTGCAATCGCAAACCACAGAAGAATTTAATTATTTTCAAAAGCAAACAATGGGTTATAAATGCTGATCATACACTTGACCAATCTCGTTTACTATTGAATGTAAGACTGAAATTAGACACAGAGGAATGTGGCTAAAATCATAATAACAAAAGTAATAAAAATTTATGGACACCTTACTTTATGCAGCCCTGGCATGAATAGGAGGCTAATAGGAGGCTCTAGAATTAGGTCTGGTCTAGTTCTTACTGGAAATGGTAGTATATGCCTTAGATTGTTGGGCCTTTTCTTCCCTACTACATAAAGCCTATAAAATAATTAGCATTCAAACATTGGAGATGTCACTCTTTATACATTAGTGTGGCCAGGTGGTCAATTAATTCTTTCTTGTGCCAGAAAAATGAAGGTGCTAAAGGACATTATTGTACCAAAAACCCTTAGTAATTTAATTTATAGGTATGAATACATTAAAAGAGTAGTCATGCCTTCACACTTAACTTGATATAGTCCCTCAAATGTGGTAATTTTTTTCTTCTTTTGTCAAGAAAGTTTTATTGGAAGCTCTTTTTTTTTTCAACTCTATCAAAATAAATGCAGAAGTAACATCACCAGGAAAAATGAAACCATCCTACATAATTAATTTCCAGGTATCAAATAGGACACGGCCAAATGCCTGTAGGATGCACTCACTTCCAGTTGTTAGAAGAACATGTGCATATTGAGGAGTAAGAATGTACATGAAAATGTAATTAATTCTCTACTTGCTACATCAGCCCACCCTAGCTAGGTGACATAGCCAAGGTGAATTCTTTCTCACCAGAGACTTGGACTCTAGCAACCAACTATTGATCTCATGGTGATAAAGAGTAGCCTATTCCACTGGCATTTGCCAATAAGGAAAATCACATTGCTTTGCCCTAAAAAACAGCAGAGTGTCCCCAACCAATGGGTCTGCTGAATTAAAAAACTGGTATGCTGATGAAGAGTAACTTTGGTGGGGCTATATTTGGCTACCCCAGGGCAAAGTAGAATCCAATGTCAATCTCAAATGGATAGGGACAGATAAAAAAAAAAAAATGTCTGCAAAACTGAAGTCTAAACATCTAAAGGCATCAGAGGAGGAAAAGAGCCCTGGAAGAGACAAAAAAAGAAAAAGAAAAGAAAGAAAGAAGGCAATGCTTCAGATGTGCTGAGTAGTTGCAAGGAAAGGAAAAACCTAGAAGGCCGGAGTTCAGAAGTAGCTGCTGCCTTTAGAAACAAATGGTATTTGCTCCCCTCTCTGGCAAAAGATAAGTCAGTCATTCGTTCTAAGACCCAGTCTCCCCTCCAGGTTTCATTCGTCTACGGAAGACACAAAAATCTCAGTGGGCATTTATTCCTAGAATGATGAAACAGCAAGTGCCCCTATGAAAGATAGAAGTGCACTGACATTTTCCTTTCCGGTTCCTGCAAGGATTTTTTCTTTGACCTTGGGTTTCCCAAGGAACTGCGGCTTTCCCCCTCGAGTAGATTGTGTGCTGGGCACTTGGACTCCTTCTAGGGCTGACTAGTCTGGTGCTCAAATGAGCTCCAGGTGGTGGGGAAACCAGGGTCTGCGAATGTCCTCTGTTGGGGAATGAAGAAAAGGGACATAGTACAGGGACCTCTCCAAGAGCACACAGCTGGCTCAATTCCCAAAGCAGAGTCAGAATTCAGATGGGCTACTCTATGCTCCACCTGACTTCCTAAGAAGCACCTGCTCGCTGAGGGAGAATGCCTGCACTAACATCCAAACTCCAGTCAGACTCGCCTAGACAGAAGGGCCACAAAGAGGGTGAGTGAATGAGGTATGTGAGGAGGCATGACCTTGAGAAGTGTACCCTGGTCTCTCTCGCCCCATCCCAGCCTCCATCCTGCTAGAGAGAAACAAGGCCTCCTGCTGGCTGGCCTGGGAGGTCAGGGTTTCTCTTCTTCCCTCACTTTTTAGTAGCAGACAATGATCATTACTTTATGCTGATTCCCAAAAGGACTTGAATTATAAACCTACGATTTCTTTAAATTCAAGGAATTTATATCTAACTGCTAATCAAGCCACAAATTTATTACTTTCCTCCAAAAGTCCCTTCCCTTTGGTTCCTATTCAGCCTGGGGAGGCTACTGTGGATACATGGACAGTGCAGGGGGCTCTCTCATGATGTTCCAAGTCTCCATGGACAGTGAAATTATAATCAAAACCTCAAGTATGCAAATACACCTCCAGTGGTGAGTGCATATACTCTGCATTTGATGGTACAAGTCGGGGATGGAGTGGTTACCCTGGAGGCCACACAAAACAGGAAAAAGAAGACCACCCAATAAACAGTACTGGAAAATAACCACAGGGCCTTGGCCAACACCTAAAAGCAAACAAGATTTGCAAAAAGCAAAAAGCCTAACATAGGGTTTAAGACCACTGAGGAAACACAACCGTCTTTAATTCTTTTTTTTTTAACCGATGAATTGATTTGTTGTAGTAAGTGGTGAAGGAGATTGCCAAAATATGAATTAAAATCATGCAACTACTATGACCTCAGTCTCTTTGGCAGAGCAGGGAAAGGAATGAGCAACAAGGTAGAGTCTGGATGAATGGGGTAAAAATCTGTATTTGGAGCTATCGTGTATTTGAAGCTATGGAGTTTTTCTGTGGCATTCACACTGATATGAGCTGAATGCTTGTGTCCCCTCAAAATTCATGTGTTTAATCCCTAACGCCGAATGTGGTAGGATTAGGTTGGGATGAGGTCAAGAGGGTGAGACTCTCATGGGATTACTGCCCTTATCCGGAGAGAAGACAGAGACCTCTCCCTCTGTCCCCTAGCACGAGCCCAGGAAAGGCCATGTGAGCACACTGTGGTCCCCAAACCAGGAAACAGGCTCTCATCAGATAACCAAATCTACCACCACCTTGAACTTGGACTTCCCAGCCTCCAGAACGGTGAGGAATAAATGTCAGTTTTTTAAACCAGCTGGTCTATGATATTTTGTTACAGCAGCCCAAGTAAACTAAGATGTATATTTAGTTCTTGGTTTTCTGGCTCCATCTTCTGCTGCCATGTTAGCCAGGGCATATATTTTACCTCTTTTTGCATATATATCTCCACTGGAGATAAAAAAAATAATACTAGTTCTGTTTTCCCAACTGCATGAGGTTTCAATTTCTTTTCACTCCCAATCTGCCAGCTACACCTATGTCCCTGATCTCTCCCAGGCATAATCTTTATTCTAGGCTTCCATAGAATTCCTTCCCCCTTTCCAGAGCAATTATTCCAGAAGAGACCTCAGGTACATTTTAAGCCAATGAATGAAGAAGGCAAAAGTAAAAGCACTGAGCTGAAAGCAGGGGCCCTACTGAATCAGCTTTCTCAGGCATGGGAGCAACAATTCAAAAGAAGAGACTTTGCATTTTGGATATGCTGGCTTCCTCCAACTGAAATGCCAAAGTTTGGAACCCAGAAAGGGAAACTCGACTCCATAATAATCCCAAAGTACCAAGTGTTTTCCCCAGATGTCTCCATTCCCAAACATTCTTCGCTTGCTCTAGAAAAGCTTTCACAAAGAAGGGCTGAGTTAAGATTAGAAGATTTCTTCCAGACGCCTCCCCACACTCAGCACCCACTTTGCACTTGGCACTGAACGAACCAGAGCAAAGGTCAGCCAGGGCAGGTGTAAAACATGGGCGGGGGGCAAGTTTTCTTCCACTGCCCACCTCTTCGACCACAGTTTACCCCTTGGCAATAATAAAGGAAATCATGCTCGTAAAAGAAAATGACAGATACAGGAAAGGCCAGCTGGAAATAACAGAGAACGTTTAGAGTTTGCCCGCCTCATGTGTTTCACAGGAGACCTTGGATTATCAGAGAAGGTACGGAAGCTAAACTCTTCCTGCCAGGGACGGGGGCAGGAAGCAGTGGTGGGATAGACAGAGGCACCCACTGGAATGGCACAAGCAGAGGAAAGGAAAAAAATAATCTCTTTCAGATGAGACTGTACTTCAGCTGTGCTATCCATTCTACCCACATTATGACAGCTAGGTAATTCTCCTCCTCCTAAGAAAACTAGCTAACGTTTTTGTGTATCTATAATGTGCCAGATGCTACTTTCCATGCATTAGCTCATTCAGTCTCTGCAACAACCCACTTAGCCATGACTACTGAGCTCATGTGGCTCCTGGGTGGTTAGGATGGCCCCAAATGGTTCCCTTCTCCCTGTGTCCATGTCCTTTGCCAGGGGACTTTGCAGCAAGTCCACCTACAAGATGGAGTCTGTTTTCCCAATTCTTGGATCTGAGCTCGTCGACATCACTTGCTTCACTGAGAAAATGAGGTGGAAATGACAATGTACCAGCTCTGAGCCTAGACTCAAGAGGCCTGGTGGGTGTCCATGTTGTTTTTCCCCTGGACCCCCGCCATGACTACACACCTGGACTAGCCTGCTGGAGGATGAGAGATGCATGGAGCAGAGAGACCTCACTGGAGTCATCCTGGTCAGGCCCACTCCTACCTCAGCCATTGGGCAGCCAACCCCCAGATACATAAGGGAGCCCCACCAAGAGCAGCAGAAGTGTCCCAGCTATCCTAAGACTTGTAAAGCAATGATATCCAGCTCTAGTTCTACACCACTGGGCTTTGGGGTAATTTGTTAGAGACAACAGCTAGCTGATACTTATTTTAACAAATTAGGAAACTGAGGCACAGAGGAATTAATCAACCTACCCAAGGTCACTCAGATAGTAGTGGCGACAAGAACTGAATGCAGGCAGCCTAGCTCAAAGCCAATGTACTTACCCACAGTCAGACCTCCCTACTTTGGTGAGGAGTAAAAGGCCATAGGGGATTGTGGCAACATGCAATGTGGGGAGTGGGGGGGTGGGTGTGTGATGTTCACCATTTCGGAATATCTCCCTTTCCTCTTGAAAAGCCTTTGTGTTACACATTTGAAGCAATCAGTTTTACAAGGCAATGTGAGGCTTCTGACAGAGCCGAGCGATCATCTAAGTTCTAATAAATAAGGCACTCAAAGAAGAGATTCACAGGAAGAGATAGCAGTTTCAAATTGAATGTTCTCTTTTCTCAGAGAAAAATGTTATAGACTATAAATTTTAAATAAAGGTGATGTACAAAATTGAGTGGCCAGGGGTTACAATATCAAACCCATCAGAATTTCCTTTGGAATGAAATATGACATTATACTTAGGCATATTAGTCACACATGGATAAGATAAAAGCATATCAGAAGTCCCAAACAAACAAACCCCCTTAAATAATGCTTTCTCTGAAAATCTGTATCTGATATAAAAAATAATTTTTTACCTCTGCAGATGTGAAAAGGATTAATCTTGGCAACCCAGACAGCCCCTTTTCCTTAATATCAGGACAATATTTGTATCTAGCTAAATTCATTGCATACATATTGGACACTGAACCACCTGCAAAAAACAAAATTGAAATGGCATATTTATAGCATGAAATCATAGCTCCCTAAGTGCCAACCACAGGGGAAGACATCAACGGCTATGGCCATTCTAGTCTAACAACGGATCCCCCCAAGAGTCATCTGAGCAGCATGCCCCACCCATGACTCTCACCCACTTCCTAACCCCCAATTACAGCAATTTCCAATCTCAGCAAAGACTGAAGTTTTGGTCTCTTCTCTCATTCCAGAGTTTTTCCAAACTAAAAGTTTCAATCTACGGACAAGGGCCAGTACCCAAGTCTTCGTAGTTAATGGTATTCTGTCTGTCACCTGACCAATAAGATGAGGATACAAGCTCATCTCTGGTCCCAAGAGAGGGCTGTAGGACAAACAACATGTGATTCAGAAACCTTCTCAAGTAGAATGGATTGAGAAATTTATAGCCCTTCCAAATTCCCAGCAGCAGATAATTTCATTTGTAAGATACAAATCCTAAATTGTAGACATCCCCTTGGTTTAACGTTTATGTCAGTTGTTTAGCATTTATGCAAAATGTTGCCACTCTGGAGAAAGGAATGAGCTAGATTCTCAACAAGTAGAATTATTCCTAACCAACTTTTTGGAATTTGTAAATCTTCAAGGAGCTGTTCTTCATATAACACATAAATAAATGTTTAGGTGTTTGCAGTGGAAGGGAGATGGCAATAACTAGCTGTACTTACCTGGGTTAAATATTCCATCCCCTTCTTTCCAGCCAATAAATTCAATCATTTTCTTCAGAACCGCTTCTTCCACTAACAGAAACACTGGGGACACCTCATACGTATAACTAGATAGATATAAAAAACACTTCACTTCTATGACTAGAGTTACACATAGAGTTTTATTCAACCAAGTGGCTATGGAAGTGCAGGTAGAGTCTTTGGAAATTTATCCAATTGGAAATAGAGAAATGTGCAGTCAGTGAGAGTGCTAGTCATGGTTTGATAGATGACAATAGGTGGGGGCCTTAGGGATACGCAAGCTACTTCAGCAGTCGTAATTTACAGGAACCCTTCAGGTCCACTGGGAGTGATAAAGGAAGTGCATCTAGATTCTTTGTATTAGCCATGAGCCGTGGCCATTTCATTCTTTGGATGCTGCTTTGGATGCTGGTTAAAGAAAAACCATTGTCAGGTGCCTGGGTGGCTCAACCAGTTGAGCAACTGCCTTCGGATTGGGTCATGATCTCGGGGTCCTGGGATCGAGGCCCACATTGGGCTCCTTGCTCAGTGGGGGGTCTGCTTCTCCCTCTCCCTCTGCCCCTCCCCCCAGTTTGTGCTTGCTCTCTCTCTCTCTCTCAAATAAATAAATTCTTTAAAAAAAAAGAAAGAAAGAAAAACCATTGTCATGGTAACCAGGTTTTATTAGGTTCCTATCATGAGTACCCTAACAGTCAGCTCTGCCTATTCTACGCGGAAACTACTCACCCTGAACTAAGGTTTTCTCCACTACATTCCTATGCTGGCCCAAATGGGAAGTGCTCTGTGGGGCCTCTCTTATCATGTGATTTTATTGCAAAGCACTGCCCAAATCCCCTGTCCTTGAAGGTTTTGTTGCTCCAGGCTGGACCGTTGTTGTGGGAGAACACGAAGTTAGCCCCTTTTCGAACGAACTGCCTCAGCTTCAGGGAGCTACCTTTCCCAAGGTCACAACCAGGTATAAAGGCCTGGCCATATGGGCCCAACTCCAGACCACTCTCAAGGGCCACTATAGCTCCAGAGATCTCCAGGGAGTCAGCCGAGGTTGCCATTGAGGCCCCATGACGGCTTGACTTCTGGCTCTGCCCACTCCTGTTGCCTTACCCTCCCATCACCCATGTGGATCCCAAGGGCATTCCTTAATAAACACCTTCCTCACTAAACTCCATCTAGAGCAGTTTCCCAGGGAACTCCACCTGGGAGGGTTACCATGCCTTGTTTCATAATATTTGAGTCTCTTCTTTCTCTAGGTAACTTGAGGGTGACTAAATTATCTATAATCTCCTCTAACAATTAAGCCATTACATTAAATTGTATCCGAATAAACTTGTACTCCAAATATATAAGCCATGCAGACACACCTAGATTTGCACTCACAGAATTCAATGTGAATATTTTAACACCCAGAAGGGAAAACTTTGGAAATGAGGCAAAACAAAAACACAAAATGAAATGAAACAACAACAACAAAAAAAACAGAACACCTATTATGTGTCACCTCCCTACCTCCCTACATGCCAAGCGCTCTACAGACATCATGTTAATTTTCAAACAATCCAGGTTCTACTTTCAACCATGCTAGGAAGCCAGTTCACACATATCAGAAGTGTGGGAAAAAGTCTATGTGTTTATGTGCACCTGCAAATATAAGTGAAATAATTGTTCACTTAAAAAAAAATAATATGAAGCCTGCCTTTGAAAGCTGGCTCAACTGTAAACCTGGGGACAGGCATGGAGTTGGAGGAGAGGACGATATGGGATGCTCTCATGGCTTGCTCACATTTTGAGTGGATTGTTCAGCTTAGCAACAACTTAATACTTTGCAAACCGCTCCATGTTGCAGTGAAAAGAACCCAGACGAGAAGTTAGAAAACCCAGGACATAGAAGGAAAGGTTCAGAGAGTTGGGTAATTTTACTGTCTCTTCTGGCCCATCTACCACTTACCTCTTCTACTCACTATAAACTGGTATCATCTCACATTACCCCACCAAGCCTTCTCTAACTGAAGTCACCAATGACATCTGTGTTGCCAATTCAAGGGACAATTTTTAGTCTCTGTCTTAGTTAAACATTCAATAGTATTATGATTCTAACACACTCTGCTCCATGGTTTCCATGCCTTCCTGGTTGATTTTCTCCTTTTCCTCTGTCTCTCCATTGTAGGCTGGTCTTCTTCCTCCTAACCATGAGATTATTAGATGTCCTCAAGGCCCAGTCCTACGCTTCTGTCCTCACTCTATATTGTCTTGCAGACACTGCTTCTCCATCCCCTGGTTTGTTTTTGTTCAAAGTGTCTTCATCCTGTTTATCAAAATCATTTGTTTGGCTTTGAAAATATATCAGTGCTTGGGACACAGCCATAGAAATTCAGACTTAATTGGTCTGGGTTGGGACCCAGGCCTCAATATATTTTTTGGAAATGTCCCAGGTTGATTCTGATGAACAGGAAGAGTTGAGCTTCACTGACTTTAGGAATCTCATCCACACATACTTTTCAATTACACATCATTCCCCAGTAACTCCTAAATTGATAACTTTCATAGAGATATCGGAATTCCAGGCCTGTATATCTCTCAGCTTGGCTGATACATACTCTTGAATAGCTCAGAGTCACTGCAAACTCAAATTCTTGCAATTGAAAATTAAATTATTGCTCTTGCCTTTTTCATCTCATCCCTGAAAACTGGTCCCCTCTTCCTATGCTTCTTATATCAATGAATGACATGACCATCAACACAGCTAAAAAAGCCAGAAACCCAAGGATCATTGTATAAACCTCCTTCTTGTCCTCATTCCTAAGGTTCAATATATTATCCAGACCTTTCTGTTTTATCCTCTAAACAATTTTTCTCTCTCTCTTTTCTTACCACTTCTGTCTAAGTTCAAGCTACTGCCATCTCTCACCTAAGATAATGCCCTCCTGATCGGTCCCCTCCAATTCACTCTCCATATTTCAAGTGATCTTTTCAATAAGCAAATGGCATCTAATGATTTAGAAACCTTTAAAGGCTTTCCTTTGTACTTAGAATAACTCATAAACATGGCCCACTGGGTCTTGCATATCTGGTTCCTAACCATTTCTCCAATCATATCCTCCATTATGCTCCCTATCGCTTTCTGAGCGACACCTTCACTGACCTTTCAGTTCATAAGGTACGCCATTCTGCCTCCTGCCACAGGGCGTTTGTGCATGCTGTTCTCTCTGTTTGAAACTCATCTCTTCTCTTTTCACCCAGTAAACCCTTACTCATTCTTCAGCTCTTAGTTGTCATTTCCTCAGAGAAGACTTTCCTGAGCTCCCAACTAGGAAAAAATGTCCCACTTATATTTATAGCATCATCTACCTCTTCATATGCAAATTAAAATTTTACATTAATTTGTGTAGATAATTTTGATGAATTTGCATGGAGTATCTCCATCTCACTAGACTTTTTGCTTCATGAAGGCCAAGTCAAAGTTTGCTTCTATTCAAAGTATCTCTCCGGCACTTAGCAGAGACATGGCTTTTCATGCAGGAATGGATGACAAGTTGCTTAATCAATTTTCTCATCTGTTAAGTGGAGATAACCATGCCTGCATTAACCATCTTACAGTACCACTATCAAATCAAATAACTCTTTAAAATACTGCTAAGTGTCATTCCATTATTTATGATGACACTGTACAAATGAAACCATGAAATAGAAATTCAAGAAAAAAAACTTCGTCTACTTAAAAAACATCTCTAATGCATGCTTTATGTAAGAGTCCAGTAAAATGGTACTTACACACTTGGGTTTAATGCTTCTGTCATAAATCGGGCCACCAAGGAATAATAATCAAGTCCAGCATACAACTGGTTGAAAAATCTTGGATGGTCTGTAAATTTAAGCAGAGCATTCATCTACACAGCAATAAAAACAAAAAAGACTCTCCATACAGCGGTAACATAAATCAATCTTTCAGACAGCGAACGCAGACAGATACAAAAGAGTATACACTGCATGAATCTACTATATAAAATTCAATATGAGGCAAAGATGACCTATGGAGACTGAGGTTAGAATTCTGAGTACCTTTGGGAAGTTGATACTGATTAGGAAGGGGCTTGAGGAAGGCTCTGGAGTGGTGGGAAGGGTCAACATCTTGATCTGGGTGATGGTCATGCACAGTTATGTGTGAATTCACTGAGCACTTGAGATCCGTCCACTCTACTGACCGTAAACTATGCCTCAGTTTTAAAAAGAATTCAAAATCTAATCATGTGCAAGGGGAACAAATTTTGAAGACCCACCTCATAACCCTGTCTCCTAAACAATATGTTTCTAAGCAACACTTGGGCACTCTCTTAAAAACTCTGGTTTATCTACTCCCCTTTTTCTACACCCCAGCTCCAAACCAGAACCCTTGAGAACTGGATTACTCAAACTATTTGTGCAGGTATCAAAGCCTGCTACCTTTATCTTCAGAAGATAATCCCTATCTTCCCTATCTTTAAACGCATTTCACTCACCAACAGAGTTCACTTCGGGCTACCAGCAGTGAGTGGCCTTTTCATTTTTCAGATTGGACCATTTTTCATAGTGCAACTGACATTATGTAGATGGGAGTAAGATGTGACTCATCATGTGGCTTACATAAACTTTCTAATTCAACTTACTTCAAAGGCAGTAGCCTTTAAGACTCAACTTCAGTTCCAACTTTCTATTTTTTTTCCTCTATAAAAGGTCTCATAAAGGTTCTTGGCTTTCCACAGTGTGAATATTCACACCAAACACTAGGCTAACTGACTTGACATTCTCAATCATAGGAAGCCCAGCATGACAAAGAACAAGAAGGCAAGAGGTCTGTTTCTAAATTTGAGTATTTGGGAAACTTTTTAGTTAGTGACTTCTCATTACCACTCACAGCATTTGGTTTTAGGGTTTTCTTCTCTTTAAACTAGGGGTTCAATAAAAAACAAAAGCCCAAGAAAATGTTTTTTTAAATAAAACATGGAAAACTTCCTCTAATCTGGCAAAGGAAACCAAACGTTGCTGCAAGTAATTTTAATAAGATTTTTTTTTTAGTTTCGTGTTAATTTATGATTGAGTTCCATGGTAACATTATGGAAAATATCCAGTAAACTGAAAAATCTTCTGCATTAAATGTCATTCTACACTTCTGACATGCACTATAATAATAAGATATGTATCTCTGCTTTTGAAATGCTAACTGGGTTTTTGATACATACACCAGATTTTCCCAAGGGAATATAAACCAATTATTTTTAGCCAGGATTTTATTATGTTCTTTCCACTAAATTTAGTTCAGTGTCAGAATTCACAAAGCATAATGCCTGCATGGTCTTAAGCACTAGATTACCTTTACAGCACACTGCGAAATGCATATTTTGGAAAGTTCCTCCCTTACTCTGGAACTTGTTCACTGGGTGTATGGGATATCAGCAGTTGGACTAGTATGTCAGCACAAGACTAATACCATGCTACTGCATTGACAGAAGATCGTAGTGGTTAAGCATTATGGCGAAGCTATCACAGCAGAAACTTACCATGTATTCATTTCCTTTTACACTTTCCTAAAGGTGTTTATTTTTGATCCTGCTAGATTTGATAAAATAATTTGGCAATTATTAACTGCCAAGACTCCATCAGTATCTTCCCATCTATTCCTGTTTATAGTAAAAACATCCTCCTGCACATTCTGGGCCATCAAGATTTGAAATCCCTTAATGAATTCTATAATCAAACTATGCTTTGCCAGTTTGGACCAATGTAAGAAATGATAAGTAGCAGTCGTCATATATGGTCTTGATTATAAATGGAGGATGGGGATTGCCAAGGAGCAGATCGTATTTCTGAATGATCACTAACACCGACAGTTTTTCTATCCAGGTATCTTTGTCTTGACAAAAAAAAAAAAAAAAAAAAAGGTCTGCATTATGGATTGAGTGGCCCATTGTAAAAATATCAGAACCACTATTTTTTGATCCGGCTTTCTTATCCCCGAAACATTGTCATACTCAGCTTTACTATGAGTAAGTATGTGCTGAAGAAAACCTAAGAACTTGTTAGGGATACAGATCAAGGAGGCAAATGAAAGGTCTTACTAGTTTTGACGCTGTAGCGTATGACATCCTGGCAGAGCTCCAACAGCCTGTGGGGTGGCTCTCCCGTGTCCCTCATCTCCAAATCAAGAAGTTGTTTCAGCTGTTCAGGGGGCCGCCACTCACAAACCTGGACATTCAGCAATGGCAGTTAATTGAGCTCCCACAGGAGCCAGGTAGCGAGAAGATGTTAGCATCACGGACCCTACCCTCGCGAAGATTCCAGACAAGTGGGAGAGACTGAGATTTAAATGTACAACCCTAGTCCAGGGGGGAAAATATGGGATGGTGACCCAGATGTCACTGGAACAAATGAGGGGCCCCATCTTTGATTTGGAAGGTCAAAGTTTTCCTGGAGGAACTGATTTCAAACCAAGCAAAGATTAGGGGATGGGGGAAGGCAAGCAGGCACTCTAGGTGGAAGGAACAGAGGTCGTAAAGGCTGAAAGGGCAAATCTGAAGAATGAAGTTAGTTTGGTGTGGCTAGAACATGGGGTTGGAGGAAGGAGAGGCAAGAAGTGAGGCTGGAATGCCAAAATAATTTCCTCGCTAGTCTCTCTGCTTGTACCCTTACCCTTGACCTCTACAGGCTATCAACCTGGCAGCCAGAATCCGGAATGATCCTCTTAAATCTAAACTACCGCCGCTCCTCTGCTAAAATATCTCAGTGGCTCACTTCTTTCAAAGTAAAGCCAACATCCTCATAATGACTTCAAATGAACCTGTATAATCTGCTTTCCTTCATGGAGTTTCCTCTCCAGTCTAGTACTGTCTTCCTCCTGGCTGACTCTGCCCCACCACCCTGACCTCCTTGCTGTTCCTTAAACACACCAGGCACACTGCCCCCCTTAGGGTCTTCACACTGGCTGTGCCCTCTGTCTGGATACTCCTGCCCCAAATGTCCTCCTGCCTAACCTCCTCAGTTCTTTCAAAGCTTTGCTCAAAAATCACTTTCTCAAAGATAGCAACCCTGATTCCCCTATAAAGTCACAAGCTTCACATTACCCCAGCCCTATCAGCCCCTCATCTTTTCCTGCTCTTCCTTTTTCCATTACACTTCTCATCTTTCAACATACCATGTGATTCATTTATTCTGTCCCACATAGTCTCCATGAGAGCAGAGATGTCCATCTGTTTGCTCACTGCTCTCAAGTAATGAATACAGTTCCTACCACACAAGAGATGCTCCACAACGATGTGGTGAATGAAAAGATGAATGAGCGAATGAATAAACGAATTAATGAATTAATTAATGAAATGAGACTCAGATCATGACAGATTTCTGTGGCATGTTACAGAGTTTGAACTTGGTTCTAGGGCAGCAGTTGAAATGTTTTGGACAGGGGAATGATATGGACATGTTTGTGTTTTGGCCAATAGCTTTAGTTGCTATATGGAGATTCCAAGTAAAATCGGGAGTAAGAGGTGACTGTAATAAACCAGGCAAGAGAAGGTGGTATTCTGGATGAGGTAGATATTACTGGAATGAAGTATTTCCAGAGATATTTAAAATGCAGAAACAACAGAACTCAGAAATTAATTACACGGCAAGGATGAGGATGAGGAATGAGCCAAGGACAACCCTGTCGTCTGTAGCTTACACACACGGGTTGATGGCGGTGATGAGGAAAAGAATTTGGTTTGGGGTGGGGATTTGGTGGGGATGATGAGCTTTGGGCATATGTAGTCTGAGGCCTCTCAGGACATCTAAAAGGGGTGCAGCAGTTGGTCTGAAGCTCTTGTGAGAGACCAAGAACAGAGTTCCAGACATCCACCATGATAATACACCATGGGGGACACACTCGGAGAGAATCTACCACTAAGAGGAAAGGCACGGGATCTCGCCTGGACACCACCACCGCTTAAGATATGGGCAAAGGGAGAGGAGCTCACTTGTGAGGTGGAGGACAAGCCAGAGAAGCAGGGACTATCTGAGAAGAGTTCAGTGCTACTAAAACAAAGAAAACAGAATGTTTTAAGGAGAAGACGGTCATCACTATCAAATCCTGTTGAGAAGCCCAATTTGATAAAGACTGAGAAGTGCTCATGGGATTTATCAACAAGGAGGTGTTCTTGGCAAGAGCCGTTTGACTTAGAGAGGTGGGAGTGGAGGCCAGATTGCCATGGAGTGAGGGTGTGGGAGGTGAGGAAAGAGAGGGAGGGAAGGAGCATAGACAATCTTTAAAAAGTTCGGCTGTGGAGGGGAAGAGAGAGACAGGGGAGTAGCCAGGAAGTCAGGAGACTAGGAGGTGGGAGGTTAGGGAAAGCAGGAAGAAATAATGAGTTGTACAAGAGGTATGAAATTAAACTCTGATGTGAGAACCATAATAGGCAGAGGTAAATCAAAAGTGACTAAGACAATCCAAAGGAATGACTACTGATAGAGAATATCTCAGAAGATACTGTAGGTTTGGTTCAATAAAGGGAATATTGAAATAAAGTGGGTCAAACAAAGATTTTGGTTTCCCAGTGCATATAAAAGTTATGTTTACCCTGGACCATCAAGTCTATTCGGTGTGCAATAACATTATGTCTAAAAAATTTACATGCCTGAATTAAAAAAAAAAATACTTGTTGGAAGAGGTCATTAAGAAGAGGTGACCATCAGATGACCTACAAGCTGGACCTGGGCCCTTGGAGGTTCCCCACCCCCTCCCCAGCTCCTGGAATGTGGGTTCTGCTTGTGTCTCCTGCTCCCAGAGGCTTCTCCAAGGACACAGCCTGGAGATAATATTGCTTAAGAGAATATTGTGGCTGGTCTGACCTATCCAGACCACTAAACCTTGCTCCAGATCAGCAATAAGGTTGTTTTACTCCCTATCATTCATGTGTTTGCTGCAGTAGCATTTTTAATTTCCTTCAAGAACTTTTCCTTTTGTAGTCACAATGCAGCTGTTTGGGGCAAAAGGCCTAGCTTTTGGCCCATGTCAACTTTCCAAGTGCCTTCCTCACTAAGCTGCTTCATTCCTAGCTTTTGATTTAAATTGAGAGATGCGCACCTCTTCCTTTCAGATGAACACTTAGAGGCCATTGCAGGGTTATTCATTGGCCTTATTTCAATCTGATTGTGTCTCAGAATAGGGAGACCCAAGGAGAGGGAGAGAGACAGGGGAACTGCCAGTGAGTAGAATAGTCAGAACACACACAATGTTATCAGTACGTTCACTGTCTTATATGGGTGCAGTTTGTGGTCCCTCAAAACAATTACAAGAGTAACATCACAGATCCCTGGTTATAACAAACTATAAAAAATATTGTTATATTTTATGATATGATGTTATAATATATATAATATGTTCTGTAATATGTTATAATATGTAACAAGTCCAATAATAATGAAAACGTTTAAAATACTGTGAGAATTATCAAAAATTGACACAGAGACACAAAGTGAGCAAATGCTGTTGGAAAAATGGCACCTATAGACTTGCTGGATGCAGAGATGCTACAAACCTCCAAATTGTAAAAATCATACTATTTGCAAAGTGCAAGAAAATGGGAAATGCAGTTAAATGATGTATCCCTGTCTACACAACAACATGATTAAATCTCAAATGCATTTTGCAGAGGGAAAATTGCAAGACTCATAGGGCCTCTTGTGATAGGATTCCACCTGTCCGACATTCTGGAGAAGGCGAAAAATACAGGCACAGAAGACAGATCAACGGCTGTCAGGAGCTAAAGTAAGGGGCAGGGCTGACTATAGAGGGGCACAGGGAAATCTGGGGGTGATGGAACTGCTCTATATCTTGATTGTGGTATAGTTACATGGCTTAGCAAACTCATATGACTCCACACCAAAAAAGGAGCAAATTTTACTAGATGTAAAGTATAACTCAATTTTTTTAAAAAGTGGCTGAGAAAGAATATCTACAAGAGAAGGTGTTAGAAGTAATCATCTCACAAAGTACGGGGATGTATCTGAAGGTCACTTTTCATGGTGCGTGTTGGATCGCTGACAATGCTAGATGAAGTTGGTAGCATAAAAACTCCACCTCCTCCCCCCAACTGCAACATCGTTTTCAACCCAAGTTCAGGTGGATAGCCTGCAGGGCTACTGTACTGCAATCAGTGTGGGGTTCCTTCATTGATGACTTAGGATCTTAAGCCTCTCCTTCTTGTCTTACCTTCCATTAGTCACCTATATGAGCCCTTCCTTCTAGGCAGAAAGTTTCCTTTTGCAATGCTCTTTCCATCCTTTACCTTCCTGCTTTCCTCAACACACATGGGTCAACTTCTCCCTGCCCATCAAAATCTTACTTGACCTTCACATCCCACATCAAAGCTCAGAGCACCCACTCCTCTACGAAATCACACCCATTTATCACATTCTTACTGGGACCCCCTGTTCTCTTTTTCAATGAAAACTTATCCTCCCAACTAGACTGTAAATTCTGTTCAAAGCTGAGCCTTTGTCTTATTTGTCTTTATATCCCCCAGGGCCAAATACAATGGCTTACCCATAGCTAACGCTCAGTTAATATTTAATGACTGAATAAAGTCCAATTAAAAAAGAAAAAAAGCTTACCAGAAAAGCAGTAAGCTCCAAAGTAAAGCAGGTCCAAAATATTTCACAAGTACAGATAAGACCAGAAAATATGCAATTATAAATATATATCAAGAAATACCATCAGTGATTTTTGCCTTGAATATAGCTATTCTAAATTTACAGGATATTTTGATCTATATCCCTATTAGTTTTCCCAAATGCATGTGATCAAAAATTCAGAATAAACCACTTCACATTCAAAATCTTTTTTTTTAAATGACATTTATTTTTGACTAACCGAATTGGAATAAAAATCCCTCCTCTATTTGCTGATAATTCAATTTCAATATGAAAGATAATCAATGTGATAAAGGATAATTTAGCGATTGTAAGAGACATACAAGAGAAGTTAAAGGCCCAGACTGAAGCCAGACTACCTGGATTTTAGTGCCAACAGCTCTGATACTCACTAACATGTGATCTTGGGCAAAGCACTTGACCTCCCTGTGCCTCACTTCTTTCCTCGTCCCTAAAAAAGAGTTAATATATAGCCCCTACTTCTTAGTGTTTTTGTAAGACTTAAGTACACAAATTCATATGGAGTAGTCCTGAGAACATCATCTGGCACATAGTAAGTACTCTTAAGAGTAGAAGTCATTTGGGGCAACTGGGTGGCTCAGTCGGTTAAGCGTCCCCCTTCGGTTCAGTTCATGATCTCAGGGTCCTGGGATTGAGCCGCATATCGGGCTCCCTGCTGAGCGGGGAGCCTGCTTCGTCTTCTGCCTCTCCCTGCCACTCCCCCTTTCTTGTGCTCTCTCTCTCTCTCAAGTAAATAAATAAAATCTTTTAAAAAAAGTAGAAGTCGTTAGTAATAATTGCATTATCAGTTTGAATCTGAACTTGAGCCTGAATTTGAGACCTAGAACCAGTAATTGGTGCCAGTCAGAAATCAGACTTAACAATTCAAGTTTTCCAGTCTAAGCTCAGACCAGCTCCTGGGAAGGATCCCCAGATAAATTTAAAATTTTTTCATACTCTTAGCTTTGTGCAGTGGCAGTATCATAGCCAATGAGGTTTATCCGAGGCGCGATTATTGCTAATTAAAATTTTTTCATACTCTTTCCCACATTATGCTTATTTTTTACTAGTAACAAAAAGAAGGTGCCCAAGAAAATGGAGAGCAGAGTATGTTTCAGAGAGTGTATACATCAAGATCATCCACTTATTTATAATCTATATGGTTATAGGTCAGAAGGCTTCATCCCTGTGCTTCATGCCCTCAAGGCCTGGGGTCTCAGCCAGTCTCCCAACAAATGGTGGCTGGCAAAGTTAACAGCCAACACCTCCAGGAAAGCTGATACTGGGTGGGATCCCACTTTGGCAGCTGGGATCCCCTTGATACAAAGGTATAGAGGCCATCATAGCATGAGCTTCCCATTTCCCTCACATCTAACCATCAAATTTGGAAAGAACCTATCTTTCCCATTGCAGGGGTTTCTAATAGGTATCTTTTAGTTTTACCTTCTCATTGACATCTGTAGCCTTCAAAACCACCTCTTCCATTATTAGCTTCCAGGCCTCTTCAACAAACTTTTCTCCTGCTCTTGCATCTGTCGTGGGGCCATTCAGTACAACCCCATCCACGAGAACAGCGCTCTTCTTACTTGGAATCATCTCTTGTGGATGCGTATCTCCTGAAAGCACACACAAAAAATCATGTTTGAGACATAATCTAATTAGATCACAACAAAGCACAAGGGGAAACATGGACCACTATCCCAGCTTCAAATGGCATATCTTCTTTTAATACATTTGGGGCATTGAAGCAGACAGTTGTTTATGGTTTCCGATGGCATCATAGGGTTAAGGAAAGATATCCTGCAGCATCTTGTTTGGCATCAGCGATTGTGGAGAAAATGTAAATGTGAAATGTAAATTCAACTCATTTTACTCATTCTTGCAAACACCTTTCAATCCCACGCACAGAAAGATCATTGTAGACACAAGCCTGTGTCTATTTTGTACACACACACTTTTTGTAACCCGTTAAGGACTGCCATCTATCCACTTTGTAGGAATAAGTCATTCCTAAAGAAGAAAAAATTATTGACATATCACCTCTCTTAATTTTACATTTTAAGCTCATGTTTAAATGGCCCTTTATATCAAAGACACTGGTTTGTCCCTGAGAGCCCCTCTGTCCACGTACTCAGCCACTCTCCTATGAATGGAGAATAAAAGAAAGTGAGTGGCGTGATGGTTGGTGTAAATCCACATTTGATGCCCTCAAACTTTTCAAACTTGCAGTCTGAGCACGGGCAGAAGGATGGAACAGAACAGTCCTAAAGACGTTTGCCAGTCAGTGACTAAAGGTTAAAAGTCAACATGGAAATCTGTATCTGAGAAGAAAGATTACTGCCTACCCAAAATAGCCCTCTCCAAAAATAATTCTGGCAAATGAATCTAAATATTCCACCAATACCTGCCACAAGCTTGGATTCAATTTTATTTTTCTTGAATCAGTGTCTCTCTCTCCTCCCTGTAAGGTACATACATGTTCATTGAGTTGTGGAAATTTACAGAAACAGTTTTTTAAAAACTATCTTTCAGCACCACACCCAGCACAGTGCATTACTTAGATTTTGCAAACCTACCTTAAATATGCTGATGGTCCATAGGTATTTCAAATATTTTTATGCTTACCGAGGGCTCTAGCAGTATTAACATTTATTATCCCCCAAGTCGGTCTTTTCCTCAAAAGAATATGTTTTGGTAAAATTCTGTGGCTTTATAAACCCTTTGCTTCTATTCCTGGCAAACTCAAATGGTGTCCATGGAGGCAGATAAATACGGCACAGCCTGATTCCCCAGTTTGGGAAAGACAGGGTCTGCAGCGAAGGATCAATCTTTTATTCTCACCCTGAAGGCTGAACCATCCAGAACTCCAATGATGAATTTTAGTTCCATCCTTCACTTTTACTTATCTTTCACTTGAAAGGATGCATTCAACATGGTTTAGGGCCAAATGGTGAAGCCTTGGAATTGAGCTTTTAGATGGAAAAACTGTAAATCTAAAGGCACTTTCCTCCCCTGAATTTTAATCCTAAAAATAAACTGGAAAAAGAGGGCAATTATTCAGGGAACCCTGGTTATGCCAGTAGGCAGCGCTATTATTAGGCGTACAGAAAAAGTTAGTTTTCTTAACCTCATTAGTAGAATTTCAGGTTTTTATTGTTCAGGGAGTAGCAGCCACTCTATAGCTCTCTCAGAGTTCTCTCTCTCTCTCTCTCTCTCTCTCTCTCTCTCGCTCTCTCTCACACACTAAAAAATGTCAAACACCCACTTGCAACCAGAAAAGCAGTGAAATTGAAATTTAAGTCATCTTTGTCTCCACGGCAATCAATTTAAGAAATCCCCATATTTCATGCAATTATCTATGAGAAAATACAATAAAAAACTGAAGAATTGGATATAGATAATGCCACTTTCCTTGATAGATACGTTCTATTTCTATTGCCAGATGTAATAATGTACCTCCTTCTCCCCCTGCCTTTTCCCAGGTTGGAAAAGAGATTGTTTCTCAATCTCCTCTGGAGATTGTTTAGTAGGCCAAACTATAACCTTCTGGGATCCATACCCAGGACTTCCAATCCAACTGCTACAGTATATGGTGGTTAATAATGAAGTTGTTCAATGGGAAGAATCTTCCATGAAGGATATATCCAGAATCTGTTTTTCATTACCCACTCCCCTACCTCCTTAGTCCAAACCACCATCAAATGCAAAACCAGTGACCACCATGTGACAGATCATATATACTTATTCATTTCTTTGTCTAAGCATCTGTCTCTCCAGTAGAGGTTTGGCTCTCTAATAGTGTAAGCTTGTGTCTATTGGTTTCCTTTTTGTTTCTGTAGCACCCAGAATGTGCCTAGCACTTTATAGGAGTTCGACAAAAAATTGTTGGCTACTCAAAAATTCCTTCAACCAATGAGTGATAATGTCCCCCTTCTCTGAGATGCCATTGCAGGTTAGCTGACCTAACTGAGCAGGAGACACCTTTGGCTAGGGATGAGCTAGATGTAGAGTACAATTCATATAATTCATGGCCTAGAGAAGACACAGTAGAGACCAGAAGAACCAGGGAACAGGGTCAACAGGGAAAGCTGAGTTGTGGTCTCTGGACTGTGAAAGGAAACTACAAATAAAGACTCTCACTTTCCTCTCCTCTCTATACTTTTTGCTGCAGCCACTCACTTTCTATGCTCTCTCCTTCCCTTTCTTGTAGGCATTTGACTTCTGAAAGTCAGCCCATCAAGCCTCACCCTAGGAACCACACTTCCAAATGTGAAAGGCAGTCAACCTCCAAACTCTGACTTCTGAATTTCCACCAATTCCTCAACCCTGTGCCTTCCAAAGCTCTGTATAAGTTCAACTTTTGCTTTACTCAAAGAGATGTATGGATTTCCTTGTTGAACAAACAATAAATTCAACTTCAAATATTGTTTCAGATTTTGAGCAGTGGCCTCTTCTTTTGACATAGGATTAAGTGAATTAACACAGATTAAAAACGTAAAGCAGCACCTGCTACATAGTGGGCACTCAATAAATGTCATTAGAATTTTAGTTAGCAGTAACAGGCAATCAGTACTACTTATTACATACAGAAGTGCATAAAGCATAAGTGAAACTCCATGTGATAGAAAGCTATGACAGTAGAAAAAGAGGTCTCTTCAGAGTGGTCAAATGACCCGGATAATGAACTCTAGACCAAAGGGCCAGTGAGTATACCCCCTGTGGAAGAGTAGAAAGAGAGGCCACAGTGTAGGGGATTGCCCCTGTGAAGAGAGCAAAATTTCCTGCCAAGATGTTCAGGACACAAGATGGTGGTCACAAGCAGTTCAGCTCCCACTGGGTGGACGGTTTTCCAGACCTCCCTCCTTGTCATGTTCCACCTTGCACCATGGTTTCTGTGTCTTATTTCTTGCACCAGACTATAAAGTCTTACAGGAAAAGGATGCATGTCTCATTTTTCTGGACATCCCAGAAATCTGTTCGGCAGCTGGCATGTGTAGGCACTCAACAACTCTAAGGACCGCCTGGCTAATGGCAGAGGTATCTGGGAAATTATCCTATCTAACCCCTTCACACAATCCAAAGATTCCCCTATACAACCCAGTGGCCAAGATGTCAGGTAAGCTGAGTTCTAATCTCACTTGATCTCTCCTAAGCATCCTGATCCTGGGATAATACAACCTCTCTGTGCCTCAGTTTCCTTATCCATAAAATAAGAGACAATCAAAGGAAAGTACTGGGCTGGCTGCCAGAAAATCGCTAGGAAAGCCAAGTAAGATTCAGATTCCTGATGTGCTACTCAGAAGATTGTGTTCCAGGCTGGGGTCCAGAATATGGAAATTGGCATGCACTCTAACTTCTACCAATAGTACTGAAATACACTGACATGCAGTTGGACTTAGGATTCACTGTTCAGGGTGACCCCCAAAGGTCCTCTCAAATTCTAACATCTTCAATTGTCGAGGCTTTCCCTCTCACCCTTTCGTACTTAGGCATTCATTTCAACAAGCATAGAGCAATCACCTACCACGTGCCACACAACAGTTTAGGGACCAAACACAGGAAGAGGGTCATCTCCTCAAGGATCTCAAAGTCTCATTGGGGAGTTAGGGCCTCAAAATTTACAACAACACAAGACATGTCTTACAGGCTCTGTGCCAGGCTCTGTCCTCCAAGTTTTATAGATTTAACACATTTGATTGTCACAAAAACTCCAGTTAGTTACTCAGTGTTGTGGCTGAGGAAACTGAGACACAGAGATTAGAATTGGCTTGCCCAATGTCATGTTGCTAATAGGAAGTGAAACTGGGGTAAACAACATTGAAGTTCTCTGAAGGAGCAATAAGATGCTGCTTCGCAGGCATCTACGGTTTGTAAGACCATGTTAGGGAGGTAATAATGACCGCAAGATGAAGTAGATTCAACTCCTATCCTTAGTAAAGGACAGCCTCGGAGGATTGAATAACCACACTAGAAGACAGCAGGTGCCAAGTGCCATGAGAATGACACTAATAAGATGTCTGGAACATAAACAGTGCAGACATTTGGGGTTAAGGCTTAGGGTCATAGGAGGAGTTGAGGTATGAGGGAAAACCTCTGAATTAGAAGACTTATCTTCTCTTTGAATATCTGCAGTAATGAATAATAATAATTTTAAAACTTCGTCACTTAAAGTAGCACTCCATTGACAGCTGGGATGGTCACAAAAACTCCTCTTATAATGACTTCAAATATGCATCTGTGTCATTTCCACAGGCTTTTGCAGTAAGTGGGTAGACAAAGCAAGTCTAATTTCTCTTCCATGGGACTCTAGGCCAAATATGGGAAGACTTCTATCAACTCTCATCTAAATTCCTCTCTCTCTCGCTCTCTCTCTCCCTCTCTTTCTTTTTTTCCTAGTTAGAACTGCTCCAGTTTCTTCAATGGTTTGTGATTAGGCCATGGTCACTAGTCTAGGTCAGTTTATTTCTATCTGATAAAATGAGTCCTAACACAAAACTCCAGGTGTGGTATCCCCAGCTCTAAATAGAATGAATCCATATTTCCCATGCTCTGGTCACCATGATTCCATTCATAAGGCTTCCAGTAGCACCCTAATTGATCTCAAAGCTTAAGCTTTGAAGCCAGGCAGATCCTGGCCCAAATTCTAATTGGGCTTCTGTGATTTCATCCATGTTATTCAAGTTCCATGTGATTCAGGTTTCTTATCTGAGGAACAGGGAAAATAGCCATGTCTATTTTATTAAATGTGGCAAAGCATGCAAGCTGCTGAGTAAAGTGCCAGGAATAGGGTAAAGAACAGTTAATAGTAACTATTAATGTAACTGAGTCTATATGAACCCTTTTTTGGCACCCACATTACACTGTTGGCTCAGGTAAAGGTTAGAATTAATAGCCTTAAGTCTTTGTCAGAAAGTCTGCCGGTTAGAGCCAAGTGTCCTATCCAAGACTCTTTAATGGTTAAGAGAAAATTAGCAATAGGAAAATAATGCTTGCTTCCAAAGAATAAGAAGGAGGAACAACAGATCAAAAAAATGAATCTAGGCATCTAGGTGGGAACCAAGGAACTCTCCAAAAACTTGTGCAAAAGACAGTGAAAACCAAGGGAGTGATGAGGGTCAGGACCTGGAAAGCCCAGCAAGCCAGTCCAAGATAGGCATGAAAATCAAAGCCTGAAAAAGAGGATAGCATTAATTAATAAATTAATAAAGGATTATTATGTGCCAAGCACCCAAGCTGGTACCTGGGGATAGAGACATAAACAACACAGAGTCTCTGTTCTCAAGTTGCTAAACATCTGGAAAGAGAATATTTAGGGAGACAGAGTGAAGGAAAATACAGCTAAAAGAGAAAGTTGAAGAGATAACCCTCTGTTCTGGAGTTTTCTATGCCAGGTGTCTCTTCTAACTTCAAAAGTGTGGATGCCTGATTTAGTTGATGTACCTGGCTGGTACTAACAGGCTGATAAATTGTTTGCATCTTTTTCAAATTTCACACCATTTTTAAGCCATTTTGTTGTCTTTTTTTTTTTTTTAAGCCATTTTGTTGTCTTAAAACAACATATCAATGAGAGGGTAACAATGGACAACCTACAAGGAAGAAGACTAAAAGAAATAAACAAAGATTAAGAAATAACAACCATATAAGGCAGTGGCCACAAAACCTCTGAAGATTTGGGTAACAGTAACAAATGCAGGGATTAATTTCTGAAACTATCTCTCTGATTCTGTAGAATCATAAAGCCTACTTAGGGAATGAACAATTTCCATGGTGCAACCCACAAATATGAAGTCATAGGAGTAAAAGGCAAAACTATGCTTCGATTTTAGTCAGCTAAAGATGGGTACCCATAGGCAAAAAAGAAGAAAGAAAGAGAGAGAGAGAGAGAGAAAGAGAGAGAGAGAGAGAAAGAAAGAAAGAAAGAAAGAAAGAAAGAAAGAAAGAAAGAAAGAAAGAAAGAAAGAGAGAGAGAAAGAATGAGAGAGAGAGAGGGAGGGAGGGAGGAGGGGAGGGAGGAAGAGAAGAAAGGGGAAAAGAAAGAAAAGAAAATTTAAATAATTGGTTTAGTCTCATTTTGGGGTTAAATTCTCCTTAGTTGAAATCCGTAGTGAGTTGATACTTCTTCTATTTATGCTTTCTGAAGTATTTATTGAAAACTCTGTGCAAGACATTGGGGTAGGCATTGTAGGCACTCAAAGATGAATC
>NW_023270268.1:12470991-12473269 GCF_011800145.1 Mirounga leonina | reverse complement strand
CTGTGCAAGACATTGGGGTAGGCATTGTAGGCACTCAAAGATGAATCAGACACATGATGGTGACCTCAAAATCTAGTAAGGAAAATTAGACATGTTTATGAATACCTGGAATCCCATACAGAAGGTATAAAGTGTGATGCTTGAGGTCAGACAAAACAACCAAAATTCTAGAAAAGAGCTTCTGAACGTGAGAGGCAGAAAGTCCTGGATTTGACTGTAGTTAGGAAGGCCCTTCATTCAACCATTCAGCAAATACTTATTTAGTGCCTGTCATGTTCAGGATGAACAAGAAGACACAAATTTACATTTACTTTGGGTAGATGGGAGACATAGTCAATAAAAAGACAAACAGATAGCTAATTAAAATAATTGCAGACTCTAATAAATGCTCTAAAGGAAATTAACTGAATGGCTTGATAGAATAAGGAGAAGGAGCTATTTTAGATCTGGTCATGGGGAACTATTTCTGAGGAAGAGACATTTGCATTGACATGTGAAAAAGGAGAAGAAGCCAGATGTAAAAAGATGTGGAAAGAGAATAGCCTAGCAGGAAGGAAAAGAAAATGCAAATAATCAGTAAACTGGCCTCTGAAAGAAAGAGAAAAAGATCCTGCAGCCTAAGTGTAAAGAAAAGGGGAAGGAAGTGAATTAAGCAAGCTTTGGAAAGACGGATAAGGCAGATCAGGTATATTCTAAAAGCAACAGGAAACCATTTAAGGGTTTTAAACAGAGGAGTAACATGACCTGATTTACATTTATAAAGGATTACTCTGGTTCCATGCAGAGGCTCCTGTGGAAATAGGGAGATTACTGAGGAAGCTTGGAGAAGTCCAGGCAACAGATAATGGTGGCTTTGATGTGGGGGTAGCGAAGTGTTACAACATGGGAGACATTTTGGTGGTAAAGCCAATGGGACTTGCTAGTGAATTGGATGTAGGGCATCAAGAAAACAAAAGAGGGCGCCTGGGTGGCTCAGTTGGTTAAGCGACTGCCTTCGGCTCAGGTCAGGATCCTGGAGTCCCAGGATCGAGTCCCGCATCGGGCTCCCTGCTTGGCAGGGAGTCTGCTTCTCCCTCTGACCCTCCTCCCTCTCATGCTCTCTGTCTCTCATTCTCTCTCTCTCTCAAATAAATAAATAAAATCTTAAAAAAAAAAAAAGGAAAACAAAAGAATCTAAGAGGTGACTTGGGTTAGGCACCTGAGTCACCAGGTAAATGGTGGAGTTCTACCCTGATATAGGGACCACTGGAAAATAACAAGTTAGGTGAGAGTATGGTGGGACGGGCATGGAGAATCAAGATATTTGACTGATGAGTAGAAACTGGTTATGATGGGGTAGAAACAAAGGTCATGGCCAAAACAGTCCTGATAAAAAAGCAACATGAACTAGGCAAAAAAAATGAACGTGTATGTTGGTGACCAGGAAATCTCGAGAATTTGTTTGTCCAAGGGGCAGGGGTCTGTAAATGGGATAAGTGAGTGTTGGGAGGGTGGCATGGGGACTGATCTTGCAGGAACTTGAATAGAAAGTAAAAAATTTAGGTGTTACTTGGTGGACAACAGGAAGCCACTGAGAACGTCAAATGGTAAAAGAAGAGAGCTTTAGAATGATTTAGGAGATACAGGTGTAGAGGTCAGATGGGAGATCACGAGTTGGAGGTGGGGAGATATGATGGCGGTAATCCAGGCCAGGGAGAGAGAGGACATGAACTAGATAGTAAACAGGATGGTAGGTTTGTATTTATTTTAACCTCTCCCCTACAGTTGTGTTGCTGCAAACTTGAAGCCAAGAATCCCTTTCTAAAGAGCCCTACAGCTGTCCAAAGATAGGATAGTTTCCTATTCTCCAGCAAGTCTATCTTCTAATCATCTTTGGGCGAAAAGGTGACAGAATAAGACAGGAGAAAACCATTTGTGCATCCATGCATCAACTCCTGTCTTGCAAAGCAGTGGTGAACATCTCACATTTCTTGGAGGTGATATTTTCCCATCACCCAGGATTTTGTTTTATGAGATCCTGTGTGTTAGCATCTGGGATGTTAGTCAAATGATTCAGACTCTGCTGAGACACCAAGGCAACCCCTTCAATGAAAGAGGTGGGTCCTTAAACTCTATCCATTTTCTGAGATGACAAGTTCCTCACAAGGGAGTCTCTAAAGCATCCAAAAATAAAGTAGCTGTCAGAGCCCTGCCAATGGCCAATAAATGCATGGTGTACCACAAACCCTACCATCTATCTATCTATCTATCTATCTATCTATCTATCTATCTATCTATC
>NW_023270268.1:12364184-12470981 GCF_011800145.1 Mirounga leonina | reverse complement strand
TATCTATCTATCTATCTATCTATCTATCTATCTATCTATCTATCTATTTATCCATCTATCTACCTATCATCTATTATCTATCTATCCATTGATTAATTTTTTTCTAGACAGAGTTGTAAATGGTGCCCTTTAAATGTGCAGTGTTCAATCTGCACAAACTGTAAGCATCAGACCAGGCTGTTCTGCTGCTCAGACAGGCCTTGGTTGTTGTTGTCAATTTTTGTTTGTTTTCTTTTTGCCTTTTGACCCCCTTCACCCATTTCTCCCACTCTGACTCCCCATCTCTGGCAACCACCAATCTGTTCTCCGCTTCTATGACCCTGTTTTGTGTGTGTGTGTGTGTGTGTTTAGATTCCGTGTGTGTGTGTGTGTGTGTGTTTAGATTCCATATAGGAGAAATCATACAATATTTGTCTTTCTCTATCTGACTTATTTCATTTAGCATAATGCTCTTGAGGTCCAACCATGTTGCCTCAAATGGCAAGACTTCATTCTTTTTTATGGCTGAATGATGTTCCACTACATATATATATATGTGTGACATATATATCATAAATTCTTTATCTATTCATCCATCAGTGAACATTTAGGCTGCTTCATTATCTTGGCTACTATAAATACTTGGCTGCAATAAACATAGGATGCACATATTTTTTCCCAAGACACTGCTTTCATTTTCTTCAGCTAAGTACCCAAAAGTAGAACTGCTAGATCATAAGATAGTTCTGTGTTTAGTTTTTTGAGGTATCTCCATACTGTTTTCCAACTTGGCTGCGCCAATTTACATTCCCACCAAGAGTGCACAAACATTCCTTTTTCTCCACTTCCTCACCAACATTTGTTATTTCTAGTATTTTTGATTCTAGCCATTCTAACAAGTGTGAAGCGATATCTCACTGAGATTTTGATTTGCATTTCTCTGATGATTACTGATGTTGAGCATCTTTTCATGTATTTGTTGGCCATCTGTATGTCTTCTTTGGAAAAATGTCTCTTCAGATCTTCTGCTCATTTTTAAAATCAGATTGTTTCCTTCTTTGCTATTGAGTTGTATGTGTTCTTTATATATTTTGGATATTAGCTCCTTATCAGATATACAATTTGCAAATATTTTCTCCCATTCAGTGGGTTACTCTTCCATTTTGCTGACGATTTCCTCTACTGTGCAGAAGCTTTTCAGTATGATGTAGTCCCACTTATTTATATTTGCTTTTGTTGCTCTTGGCTTTTGGTTTCAGATGATTTTAAAAAAATCATCTCCAAGACATGTCAAGGAGCTTACTGCCTTTGTTTTCTTCCAGGAGTTTTATAGTTTCAGGCCTTATGTTCAAGTTTTTAATCCATTTTGAGTTAATTTTTGTGTATGGTGAAGACAGTAGTTGTTTCATTCTTTTGCATGTCATTATTTAGTTTTCTCAACACCATTTATTAAAGAGACTGTCCTTTCCCCATTGTATATTTTTGGTTCTTTTGTCATAAATTAATTGACTATATATGTGTGGGTTTATTTCTAGGCTCTATTCTGTTCCATTGATCTATGCATCTGTTTTATTTTTTTAAAGATTTTTATTTATTAATTTGAGAGAGAGCACAAGCAGGCAGAGTGGCAGGCAGAGGGAGAGAGAGAAGCAGGCTCCCTGCTGAGTAGAGAGCCCAACATGGAGCTCGATCCCAAGACCCTGGGATCATGACCTTAGCTGAAGGCAGATGCTTAAATGACTGAGTGAGCAGACACTCCGATGTGTCTGTTTTAATGCCAATAGTATTTGATTTGATTACCGTTTTGATTACTATAGCTTTGTAGTATATTTTGAAATCATGGAGTGTGATGCTTCCAGCATTGTCCTTCTTTCTCAAAGTTGCTTTGGCTTTTGGGATTTTGTGTGTGTGTGTGTGTGTGTGTGTTTGGTTCCATACAAATTTTATGATTATTTGTTCTATTTCTTTGGAAATATGCCATTGGAATTTCTTTTCAATGTCTTCTTCAATTTCTTTTCTTAATGTTTTATAGTTTTCAATACACATGTCTTTCACTTGCTTGGTTAAATTAAACTCTAGGTATTTTATTCTTTTTTGATGAAATTGTAAATGGAATTGTTTTATTTCTCTTTCTGATGGTTTGTTATTATTGTGTAGAAATGCAGCAGATTTTTGTGTATTGATTTTGTATCCTGGAACTTTACTAAATTTGTTTATTAGTTCTAACAGCTTTTTGATGAAATCTTTAGGGTTTTCTATTTATATTATCATGTCATCTGTAAACAGTGACAGTTTTACTTCTCCTTTTTCAAATTAGATGTCTTTAATTTCTTTTTCTTGTCTAATTGCTCTGGCTAGGAACTCCAATACCATGTTGAATAAAATCGGTGAGAGTGGGCATCCTTGTCTTTTTCCTGATCTTAGAAGAAAGGCTTCCTACCATTGAGGATGATATTAGCTGTGGGTTTGTCATTTATGGCTTTTATGACTTTGAGGTTTATGACCTTCATGCTCACTTTGTTGATATTGAATATTGGATAATGGATATTGATATTTATTTTAATTTCAAAAAAGTTTTCCTTTCACTGGACATTAGGCCAGGAATTGGTTAACCTTTTGATATTTTCAGGAGAGTAGGTTTTCCAGAGTCATTTATTTCTATTGTTTGAGTAAACATTACTTGATAAGCTGCTGTTGTATGTTTTAGCTTGTCATATTGATAAGCAGCTCTTGAAACCGCTACCACCCACCCACCACCCCACCTCTAAACCTTATGTACTTTTCTGCTGGGTACAACTTTACCTTGCAAGGACTTGAATGTAGTCAGGCTCTATGAGAAAACTGAATTTGCCATACCCGCACAGTAAATTTCAGCCCAATCCTTCAGCCCCAGGCTGGAGAACTTGGCTGTGGAAGATATGCTTTCATTTGGCTCAGTGGGAGCTACAGCACTAAGGTGAAATATATTCCCCAGGAACTGTACCCACTGTGTGTTCCCTCTCCTTCATTAGCCACTTCCACCCTAGTAGTCACAGTTTGTGCTGTCATTTTTCCCCTGTGCCACCTTGGTTCCTTGTCCTTTCTGACTCTTCATCTTGCTTATTGTCTACATATATTTGTGAAACATCAGATTTAACTTATTGCTGTGTCAATGACTCATGTTTTCTGAGATAAGGCTGAGTAGGGAGAATACCCATTTTTAGTTTGTTTGCTTAGGGCATTTTGGGGCTAACCAGCATCCCAACTGGGACCACTCTTTCCCCCAGACACAGTCTTGGCATGACTGTCAATTAAGGTTATGCTCTTTTGTGGGTATCTCAAGTACCTAAAGTACCAGGTATTTTAGATGCCCAGAGTGGCTTTGGCTCCTCTCTTTTTGAAGACCTAATTATTTATCTCTCTCTCCAGTTCTGTGAGTTCCAAGGTCCTTTCAATTAACTCCCCCAAAAAGTGAGCAAGAGTCATTCTGTATTCTATGAAACTAGAGAACCATAACTCATAATCTGAATAACTTAGCTTCAGTAGCCATTTCCAAGTAAGGAAAGCTAAAATCAACTAGACACACCTTACTCAGTATACTCTCTGGACCTTCAGAATTCCCCATCTATTTTTATTGTTCTCTAAAATTTGGATATCACCCAGTTACTGTCAGAAAATAAATATGGTGTTGTTGTCTTTTTTTTCTCTTTTTAAAAATATTCTTCTTAAGTACAAGTCTGGATGATTGAGGTCAATGGGTAGAGTATTGTTTTAGCAAAAAGAGTTTAGTACAACACTGCTAAAAAGAAATATAATGCAAGCCACAGATAAAGCCACCTGTGTGATTTTTATCTTTTCTAGTAGTAGATGCCATAATGCACTTATAAAATAATAACAATAGTTAACATCCATTGGATATTTACAATGGATCAGGTACTGAGCTAGGGACCTTCTACAAATTACTTCATTTAAGCCTCATAATAACCCTATGAGGAAAATATCTTTATTAACTCCATTTAACAAGTAGAGTAACTGAGGCCAGAAAGATTAAGAAAATGCCCAAATCAGACAGCTAATAAGTGGTAGAAGCAGACATCATGTTGATAATTACCACATTCTACCTTTTTTTCCAAAAAAAGGCAAACAAGAAGATACTGCTTCTCGTGTCTCATCAACCATACTAAATTATTTGGACATATATTTTGTACTCCTAAAGCAATAAGCAATTATCTTGGAACTATGCATTAAACTGCAATGTGCTGCAATTTAATATATAGTTTTCAAACCAATTTGCTCAAGTATTGACTTCAGAATTTTAATGTATTCCATTTAACCAGCAATTTAAATGAAAATTTAAATAAATGCTCTAAATGGGTGTCTCATTTGCATGATCTGTTGATTAACTCTGATATGAAACTCATTTGTGCCCAGGGTTCTTCCTCCTAGCCTAGGCCTTTGGCAGATCATTTTCTAGATGACTAGAGGACAGTAACTCTCAGCTCCTTACCACCTCAACACACATGTTGTGACATTCACATGAGGCCAACCTCAAATGTAGGAAATCTTACTTATCAAAACTCTTTTATTGAGTCTATTACATGTGATTATAAAGAATATACTGAGAAGCTGCTTAGAATGGCAGTAAGACCTTTCCAAGAAGCATATTAAGATAAAAAGAGATGGCCTAAACTGCCTTCTATGGAGGGAGGACTTGGTCACTTGCAGGGCAAATGCACTGCTGAGTGGAGTATGCAAATTTAGGGACAGAGATGAACTGCTCAATGAAGTATGAAAGAAGGTGAGGCTGCCACCAGCATCTTCCTTCTCAACCTTTATGCTACACAGAATCAGCCTCAACCCCATATAAAATCAGAGCAAATATTCTAAAAATTTTAACCTACCGGGGAGCCAACATAGTCACATAAACTACATTAGAGATGGTATCCTTGATCTATGGTCAAAGTGGTTGCTCCGGGGCATACCCACACATCTCATTGCTACTCTGATGTTGATAAATGAAGTACTCACAGAACACTGCATAACAGATCATAAAGACATTGGCATGGGTTAGTCCACAGCTGAGATCCACTGAGGTATGAGTTTGGATCCATCTAGAATATGGACCAAGGTTGGTTTGGGGCCAATTTTGTGGGATCTTAGAGCTTGACAATCACTTACAGATAATTTAGCAAATATCTTCATTTTGAATTTGAGAAAACTGGGATTTAGTAGCACACAGATTGTTTGATGGTCATGTACCCCCTTCTATTCATCTACCAGAGCCTCTAAGAGCTGTCCATACTTCATCCTTCATAAGCATCTGGAACTTATATGATTGTATTCATATAATACTCATATAATAGTAGCCAGCATTTATCTAGCACTTACAATGTGCCAGGTTTTTGGTAAGTCTTTTACAAATAATAGTATATTTATCCCACACAGCAACCCTGGGAAGATAAAAACAACTAAAACTCACTCTGGTTAAGTTAAGCATAAAAATTATTTATTGGGAAGATGTATCAGTTAGCTATAGTTGTGTAACAAATGACCCCAAAACATAGTAGTTTAAAACAATGATACATGGTTTCTCATGATTCTGTGGTTTGGCTGGGGGATTCTGCTTGTCTTTCCTGGGCTCACTCACACAACTGCATCAGCTTGTGCATTGGCTGGGAGCTGAGCTCATCTGGAAAGACTGGGATAGCGAGACCTCGCTCTCCACATAGGGTTTCATTTTCAAAGAGATTAGACTGATTCTTCCTCACAAGGTGACAGCAGGTTTGAAGACAATGAAGGTAAAAGCTGCAAAGCCTCTTGAGGCCTTGGATTGTATGTCACATAACATCACCTCTGCCATACTCTGTTGATCAAAGCAAGTCACAAGAACAATTGGATTCAAAGACACTTTTTTAAAAAGCCCACTTCTTGAAGACCGAAGGCAATGTCACATTGCAAAATAGTATGCATACTAGGAAGGAATAAAGGACTCTGAAGCCATTTTTTCTAATCTACTAGAGTCCACCCTCTTACCAAAAATTATTCATATTCCTCTACCTACAAAATATGCTTATTCCCATCCCCAACCCCCCCAAATCTCATCCTGTTATAGAAAGAGGCTTGTAGTCCAGAATCACATGATTTGTATCAGGTCTATTAAGCATACAAGGCTGTTCAGTTGCAGCTGCTCTAGGTTCAGGGACCCGTAAACTAAAAAAAAGTATCAGACACCACACTCAATATAAAATAGTGGGAAGGACAAGATTATTGCCATAGATACTCCCAGGGAAGAACAGAAGGCACCGGGCCAGTCACTGGTCCATAGCAGTTCTGAAATCTAGCCAAGGACATATTACACATATTGAATGGGGTCTGCTTCTGCCCTCTGGGATGATTTCCTAATCTATTATTCTCTGTGACTCTTGGATCTGCATTCAGACGGAAGTGAAGCAGTGGCCCAGCATCTCTGACAGTCTTTGATATCAAATGCAGTGATGAGTAGTTGCAGACATGCCAGCACATATTGGCTTGTCCTTATCTCTTCTCTCATCTGAACGCATGGTTCTTCATTCTCAGAGATGAAAGCTACACAGAGAAATGGCTTTCTTTCTCCAGCTCTGCTCATGATCACACTTTGGCACCTGTACCTGCCTGCATTTCCAGATTCTTCTATAATCTCCAACTTACCCATTCTTGCCAGTGCTTCAAGAGGGCTAGTTAGTAACTTTTCTCTGTCTCCAATTCCTCTTTATGGAATTGTCCTTCCTCAGCCTCTCCCACAATTACATAAGGCTTAATTTCTATAATAAGTACCTTATTCCAGAGTACTCCTTACATACAATATGTTATTGCATTTCATCTTCACCACAGCTGTACAATTTATATACATACCCATTTTACAGATGAGGACACTGAGGCCCACAGAAGTTAGGTAACTTTCCCATAGCTACACAGCCAAAAGGTGTCAGAGCTCAGATTTGAACTCTGGTCTATATGATTCCTGAACCTATGCATGTAAATCCTATTCTGCATCTACTGGGAGAAGAGGTTGGTGTGCTAGTAAGCTGGTTTCTGATCGGTAGCACTTGTCTATTTTTATGGTGTAAAAACTCCCAATGGGCTAATTTCAAGATACTAACAGTTTAATAATTGGCTTACAACATTTCTAAATATTTAACACTCTTGTGAGCTGGTATGAAGTGGTTTTGGCACACCACAGGATAAGGAGTTAGGAAAACAAAAGTCCGTCAATAAGGAAATGTAATAATAGTTAACAAAAATGGAGTAGAGCAGTTCTTCACGTGTGTATCTGTGCTCAAGCCATCTGATTTCCAAGTCAATCATCTTCATCTCTTTGTCTGCAGCCTGTCTATTTTGGCAAAACCTGCTCTGCCCACTTACATGGCAAGTCTGAAGTTCTGAAAAATTAATACTCATTATCTCAGCATCCTTCAACCAATCACTGATAGAAATTAATGTATAAATATCCAGCTCTTTTGTTTTTCATATGGGATAACTCTGAGGTGTGTATTCTTCACTAACACCCCGAGTTCTCTAGCAGAATTAAGCTTCAATTACCCACAGTGATACCTTGCTTAGAGTCTAAGTAATTACTTACACTCTAATCCTTGACTTAAGGTCTGCTTCTGGAAAACTCAAATCAAGACAAGTGATTACCATTTTTTGAATGCTTGTGGCCCAGACAGACACTGTACTAGACACTTATATGTTTTTATGCAACTCTTTATGACATCTTATGCAACGAGTATCATTCCCAATTCTACAAATATGAAAATGAGGATCAGAGAAGTTAATTAACTTTGTGGAGGTCACATAGCTGGTATAGTGAATAGCAGAGCTGATATTCAAACTATGATTGATTGCAGTGTCTCTTGTCTTTTCACTAAATCATACTGCCTCTCTCACTGGGGAGACTGGACGAGCACATGTGAAACAATAAAGGAACAATTAACTGCTAAGCTGACATATTGTATTGAACACTTTTGGGCAAAACTGTCATCATATGTATGTTCCACAATTACTTTCTGAAATTCTCTTTTGTTGTGCCATCAACTTGAAAAATAAGGCCACGGAGAAGTATTAGGAAATTCAATTTTTCATAGATTTTCTCTCTCCTCTATCTCTGCTTCACACAAATTAGGTACTGAAATAAAACTGAGCTGATGGCATAACAGAATATACCATGATGAAAATGCACATGAAGAAAATATGTTCCCTGGATGTATTTTTTTGGCCTGCATAGCATTTGAAAGAATTAGTAAGATATGTCATAAAATACCAACTAAGTCTCTATTGATTTTGAAAGTCAATGCAGAACATTAGGAGATCAAACAACACAATATCCAGAGTGCTGAATTGGGAATAGTCTTATCAGCAAGAAACTCAAACAAAAGGAGGACTTAGCAACATATTTAATAGGCAAAAATTGGAGTGTGGAAATTTAAAACTTGTCAATGCCGCAGCTAAATCACCAAAACAGATTTTAATATTTAACAATGGCTTGCTGACATCAAGTAATTTAGACAGTTGCTCTGTAATATTTCCCATTAAAAAGCTCCTGAGTGCTAAAATTCTTAGCACTGCGCCTCAGAAGCTGGTGGAAACAAATGTAAAATTTAACTCTGATTTAACAGTATCTTACAGTGTTGATTTCTTACTTTTAATTATCTGCTCTGACAATATGCACAGAAAGAACGTTGTGGAATTTGGGATGGGGGAGTTCTAGGCCCAACTCTAGCCCTACATAGTTCTGTGACTTCAAGTAGTACTTTGGTTAAATGATGCTGTCAGTTAAATGATGCTCTACAAGATGCCTTGCCACTCTACCTGTCAATGATTCTAGGGCTAAAGCCATTTTTCACTTAAAATCCTATTCATGTAATGAATACAGATCACATCCCAGCATTTCTAAAAGAGGTCCTCATCAATGCTCTGCACTACTGTGAATTCCTAAAATGTTTCAGGACCGCCATGGTGGTGGTTCATGGGAGGAAATTTTGAAGAAGGTGGTCTTTAGGGCCCTGAGGACTACTTCAGGCACAGCAAAGCTGTTTTATGGCAAAAACCTCTCTATATTATTTTGCCTATAAGAAACTGTAGGCATGAATGAATGAAGTAGTACTTTAGCTTCAAATTACAATGTGACTTGACTGACATTTGGCCATTACTTTTCCCTCTTTAAAAAACAAGTAACTAGGCGCCTGGGTAGCTCAGTTGGTTAAGCGACTGCCTTCGGCTCAGGTCATGATCCCAGGGTCCTGGGATCAAGTCCCACATCGGGCTCCCTGCTCCTTGGGAGCCTGCTTCTCCCTCTGCCTCTCTCTCTCTGTCTCTCATGAATAAATAAATAAAATCTTTAAAAAAAAAATAAAAAGAAAATAACTTTTCTGCTAAGCCTCACTTACCATGGGAGCTTCATCAGCAGACCTGAGGCCCAGCTTTGTGCATATTTTCCCCATGGCAACTGCACTCCCCAAAGACACCGCCAGGTGTCAATGGCAGTGGCTGAAGCAGCCACTTTTATTTGTTTCAAGCTTGTTTGTGGCATCATTACCTTTATGACACACAGGTATACCAAGAAAATGTAAGTATTTTTATTTTGGTCTCTAATTAATCTTGTCATCCCCATGAGGCCCCATTGCTGGAAAGAGTAACAAAATTTACCTTACTTAGTGCAATCTGATTAAAATTTGGTCAAATATAATAAATTAAACAGTCTCTTTAGACAATGCTCAGTTTTACTATGTAAAAATGCTTGATCTCCTAAATGTCCATTTCCCCTTCTCCTAATACTCTTCTTGATGGCTTCGAGGTACATGCGTAGAAAAGCAAGTGACTCAACTTCAAGATGGTGGGAAGAGTGGTAGAGTCCTTGGATCAGCATTGGCACCTTTGTCCCTGGGCAATCTCACTTTCTACATCCTTTCCCACCTAGCTATCATGGCTGAAGCATATTCATGGTCTCTTCCCCCTCACCTTGGTCAGATACTAGGGGTGTTCCATGATGACCTCACCTTGGCTATTGATAATGGTATAGACCCTCCGGGCTTATGCCACATCCTTCATCACCACCCCAATAGAGCAGGTCCATCCCATGATTTCTGCCTTCGTCTTCATCAGAGACGGACCCTTAGGAGGATCAAGGGTACCTGATCCAACCACCTTCCTGAGAAAGAGCCACCTCCACACCTTAAAAGGCTAAATCCAGCTTCTCCCTCCTCATCGAACTTCAGTGAGCCATCCCTTTTGCTTTGAAGAGATTGCAAGGTGACCTCCTTCAAGAGAAGCTGGTAAAGATCTCTGTTGTTGCCTTCAATGTTTTGAGAAACTTACCATATAAATGATCTATGCCCCTCCCTGCCCATTGGCTTTGATCCCAAGTAATGAGAAATAGATACCATGTCTTTCAACACTTGCCTCCCTTGCTTCGCTCTCTTTTTCCCTCCCCAATATCACCCCATGACAGGAATGGAGATTTTTCATTGACTTTTCTTACATTAAATATTCCCCTTTTCATCCTAGCTTTAAAGGTGCACAAAGGTTATCTTCTCTGTACAATGAACAAACTCCATGACTTTATCTTCCAGGCCTAGTAGGTCATATTAAAGGGGAAATACAAGAATTTAGAGAGCCCTGTCTCAAGGCAATAACCTGACTTTTTCCTTTGAAATTCTCATTTTGACCACTGGAATCTAACTAGTAATTATCTTTCGCTTTGCATTCTACCTGTAAGGATCATCATTCCTCTTAAGCAGATAGCTTTTTGCAGAGAAGAGCAGATACTCAGACATAGCAGGAAAAAAGCATGGTAATATATTTTTTGAAATACCACGTGCATGAAATGCTCTAAAATTGGATTGTGCTGAGAGTTGCACCGCTCTGTAAATTTGCTAAAAATTGAATTGCACATTCAAACAGGTGCATTTTATGATATGTAAATCATACCTCAATAAAGCTCTTAAAAACTCATGTGCAGTATAAAAGAGCGAGCACAGTTGCTCAGCCTCCTGTAGGCTGTGCTATGGCCCGCTTAGTGGAACTGCCGATGAGAGCAGTAGAAACAGAGCAAGCAAGAAGATCACGTGCAGGCACTGTCCTCTCCATAAGGGTTAGGGAGCAATCATACTCCCAGTACAGTTCAGTGAGTAGAAAGCTATAATTTTCCTTTAAACTGGGACTTACTTGCCAAATCTGTTTACATGGGTATCTCTCCAGCAATAGAATGCTATCAGTTTCTTTAAATCGTGAGCATGAACTGTAATTATGCATGCATGTGTTTACATAAAAATATTTTTTCACTGGCATACACTCTCTATGGAAGCTTCTTCTCTGGCAACATCAAATATCCAGAACGTACATAAAAATACACAAGAATGCAAAATAAATCAATAGAACAATGTTAGTGTAATAGACACCTGTACACTCTACTTACATAGACCTATTCACATGTCATTCAGAGGCAATCTACCTTACATCAGGTACAATTCCAACCTTTTGTGGGCTAGAAAACCAAGAATATGAGACAGTAACCAAGCTTGTTAAGAGCAATAAATTGGAGGAAGTGTGGCACATGGTGACTAAAGATATTATTAGGATTTATGAGAAGAAAATCATTAACAGCTGACATTCATGGGAGACCATGATGAAGGAGACAGAAACAGTATAAAAGAAGCTACAAGAATTCAAAAGAGCAATCTGCCCATCATTCGATGAAGGGACAAACAGCTGGATACATCTCAACTCCTAGAAATGTTATATTATTCAGTGCTAACAATGGCAATGCCAAGATACACAAAAGAGGGTTAAACTTGTTGAGTGAGGCAAGTAGGTTTTACAATTATTTTACAAATTATTCTATTCCTAAAAGCCTGTTTTGCTTATTTTTAAATTAAGTATTCTTATTTTATTGTGGTAAAAAAACACGTAAGATAAAATTTATCATTTTAACTATTTTTAAGCGTATAGTTCACTATGTTGAAGTATATTCACATTGTTGTGAAACAGATCTCCAGGACTTTTTCATCTTGTCAAACCGAAACTCTATAATCACTAAATACTTTCCCTTCTCCGTTACTCTCCCACCCCCTGGTAACCACCATTCTACTTTATGTTTCTATGAATTTGATTGCTTTAGTTACCTCATTTAAGTGGATCATACAATATTTGATCATATAATTTGATGCCTGGCTTATTTCATTTAACATAATGTCCTCAAGGTTCATCCATGGGGTAACGTGCGATGGGATTTCTGTCCTTTTTAAGGCTGAATAATACATCCATTGTATATATAAACCACATTTTGTTTATCTACTCATCCAATGATGGACATTTGGGGGCTATTGTGAATAGTGCTGCTATGAACATGGATGTGCAAATATCTTTTCAAGACCTCTTTTCAATTCTTTTGGATACTTATCCAGAAGTGGGATTTCTGGATAATACATTAGTTCTATTTTTTTTTTTTTTAAGTAGGCTTCATGCCCAGTATGGACCCCAATGTGGGGCTTGACCTCACGACCCTGAGATCAAGACCTGAGCTGAAATCAAGAGTCAGATGCTTAACCACTGAGCCACCCAGGTGCCCCCTATTTTTAATTTTTTGAGGAAACCTCTATACTGTTTTTCATAGCAGTTGCACCATTTCACAAGCCCACCAATCATCTACAAGAGTTCCAATTTCTCCACATCCTCTTCAACACTTCTTATTTTCTGTTTGTTTTTTTAGTAGTAGTCATCCTAGTGAGTGTGAGGATCAATGATGTTGAGCACCTTTTCATATATTGTTGAGTCATTTGTGTATCATCTTTGAAGAAATATTTGTTCAAGTCTTTTGCCTAATTTTTAATGGGGTTATTTGATTTTTTGTAATTGAGTGTAGGAATTCTTTATATAGTGTGAATATTAACCCCTTATCAGATATATGATTTGCAAATATTTTCTCCCACTTCACAAGTTGCTTTTTCATTCTGTTGGTTGTGTCCTTTGGTACACAAAAGCTTTCTAGATTGATGAAGTCTCAGGTGTCTATTTTTGGTCTTGTCTCCTATGCTTTTTGTGTCATACCCAAGAAACTACTGCCAAATCAAACGTCATGAGGATTTCTCCTGTTTTCTCCCAGGAATTTTATAGTTTGGGGTCTTAAGTTTAGGCCTTTAATCCACTTTTCAGTTATTTTGTATATTGTGTAAAATAAGGGTCCAACTTGGTTCTTTCACAGGTGGATATTCAGTTTTCTCAACACCATTTGTTAAAGAGACTGTCCTTTCCCCACTGAGTGGTCTTACATTGGAAATCATTTGACCACATACATGAAGGTTTATCTCTTGACTCTCAATTCTATTCCATTGGTCTATTTATCTGTCTTTATGCCAGTATCACACTTTCAATTATTGTAGCTTTGCAATATGTTTTGAAATCAGGAAGTGTGAGTCCTCCAAGTGTGCTATTTTTCAAAATTGTTTTGGCTATTTAGGGTCCCTTGAGATTCCATATGAATTCTAAGGTGAAATTTTCTATTTCTGCAGAAAATGCTCTTGGAATTTTGATAGGGATTGTACTGAATCTTAGTTCACTTCAGGTGGTATAGACGTCTTAACCATATTAAATCTTCCAATCAATGAACATGAGATGCCTTTTCATTTATTCGTGTCTTCTTTAATTTCTTTCAGTAATGTTTGCAGTTTTCAGTGTAGAAACTTCTTATCTCCCTGGTTAGATTATCTGTAAGTATTCTTTTTGATGCTATTATAAATCTTAAAATTTTTTTTTTTATATACAAACTGTAAGTGTATACCTTTTAAAGAGATTATCAATGAGACAGCCAGATGTAGAATAGATAGCTGGTATCTTGTTGGTCTAAATCCTTCAACTCTAAATATCCTATGTGCTCACCCAAATCCACATGGTTTCAAGTCTTAGTCTACAAAATTTAGCCGTTCCACCACCAATAAGCAGCAGGAGATGAACAGCAAAGATGCATTCCATGGTGTCCTCTTGAGTCTATGGACCAACACTTGTTGGGACTCAATCCCTAGCTGAAAGGGCCCCTACCACAGAAGCCACAGTCTAGACAACTTTAAGTAAAGTATTTAAACCACATCTGGGAACTTGCAATGAAGCACAGCTAAAGCAGGAAAATTCCTGCTCTACAACAACTCCATTGCATGAGAATTTTGTGCTGTATTATTCACGAAACGAGTATCAGGTGAAGCCCCACCTTGGAGGTCTCTGTGATTCATTTTGTGTCCAAATCTGCAACTTCTATTGAAGGGATGGTCCTTAAAGCCTTGATGGCAAAGCTCCTGCAGTTTAAAAGCTAGTTGTTTTTTGTTTAATACCATATAATGAAACAATAATAATGCAACTTGAAAAAAAATTTTTTTTGAATAGGATCCGGGGCAATTATGCTGGAACTTTTGGGGGACAGTAAAAGGAACAAACGAAAAATGTTTCTTGTAGTACAATGGTTCTTGTCTTGCCAACTACTCTGCAAAATTCCCCGCCCTGAAAATGATCCGCAGGGAACGCAAGCCAGGGTACCTGACGCACCTGTTGAGCCCAAGCCCCCAGAGAGCTCCGACATAACACAGCTTCATTAAGTCGTGTTCAGTACAATTCGAAAGGGTACTGATGCAAAGAGGAATTATTCCTGGAGGAGGGCTCCTCCTAAAAGGTCAACAACTAACTAGTTCGTGAAAATGCCTAAATAGCAATAGTAATGACCTTTCAAAGCAGGGCTCTTCGCCGGCGAGGGCAGGTAAGGGGTCTAGCGTGAAACCCTTGGCAAACATCCAAACGTTTATGGATGGGTGAGTTTTCACGGAAACAACGTTCACAGTATTTCATCACACGTTCAAAGCCATCTAAGACCCTCCCTCGCTAAAGCTGGTAATCATGATATGACAATAGAACTAAATGACATCCGCGTTATAAAATCAGTCTGGGGAATTCTGCTGCTCAACACTTTCTTTAAACAACTAACATCCAGTCCCCCACCTGCAGGCTCCCATCCTAAGCACTTCAGGGCATCACTCTCTCTGTAAGATCAGGGTAGCCTCTTTTAACGCCTGTTGGTAGAGTAGCAGGGTGGAGGTGGGAGGGGTGGTGCTGTGCTTGTCCCAAAGTAGAAGCAAAATCAGCTTTCTTTCAGGGAAGGCCCTTCCACGGGGTCTAGGGATCCCCGCAGCAGCGCGCCGAGCAGTAAAACCCCGACATGCACTTCATTTAACAAACCTGCACAAAGCCCATTCCTGTGCAAGCGCGGCTCTCCGCGCTTCATAAAAGTTAACTTGTTTAATTCTAAAAATAACCCCCAAAGGTGCAGAAAGGGATGCAAAAAATCCACGACGATGGACACTTCCTACCCACCCCCGGCGCCTTACAGAGAAATAACCCTCCGCCTCGTTTCCCCCAGGTCAACCAGCTTCGGTGAGAGAAAAAAACCCGCGTGGGGAGCGATTAAGGGCTAAAATCGCAGCCGCGCGGAGGCCAGTCGTTACCGTCCAGCGGGCACTCGCGGTCCGGGTGGCTGCTCATCGCTGCTCCCCGACTCCGGGCTGTCCCCCGAGCGGCTCCTTCGGTCTAGGCTGCGGCTGCAGTTGCTGAGGCAGCGCCCCCCTTGGGGCCCCGCAGGTGTGCCCGGCAGCAGCTGGGCGCGCTCCACGGCAGTGGGAGAGCCAAGGACACACGCCTGGCGCTCCTTTCACTTTGCAACCCGAGGCTCCAGCGCCAGTCTCCTGCAGCCCAAGGCTCTTTATTAATACTTGGCGTGCGGCTGGCTGCATGCCATCGACTTGACCCACGGCTAGGGTTCCTTTGACCTCGCTGGGAAGGGGTGGGAACAGTGTGTGGGAGCGTAGGTGATTTGACTGGGTGGGAGGAGGCAGAGAACACCCCCAGCAGCTCTCCCAGGCAAGGCAGGTGAGTGAGCCTCGGCCTGTGACTTTCCCAGAGTCCAGCGTTTTGGAGTAACTACCTCGCGGCATCCGATCTGGCCCCAGAAGCCCTCAGCTAAATATGATGCCTGCTCCAGGCCACCAGCTCAGGGAACCTATTTTGGGGCCGCTGCCGTGAGCAGGATCCGCTACCCATTCATTCAGTACCGCCTTGACATTTCAGAGTTCTACAGGCGAATCCCTGTTCCCCTATCCGATTTCAGCCTCTCTTGCCTCTGCAAAATTCCAGCTTGGAGAAGGGAAAGGCAGGGGGCTAGTGAGCAGAAGGAGGTGGTGAATTAGAAAGGCCCAATATTTATTTGGTGTTCAGACTAAAACGTTCTCAACACTGTATTTCTTCCAGCAAGCCCGTGGAAGTTGGGTTGCAACCATGTTCCTATTGTAAATTTAAATTTAATCAGCAAATGCTGCTTTTTTATCGTTCCTCTAACAAGCTTTATGTTTAAAGTTAAATTCCCTTGGGAGCTTTTAAGTTAGGCTGTTGGTATGATAGGAGCAATCAGTTAATGGCATTTCAAAGCACGTTTATGACAACTACATTAGGGAACTGCATTTGTAATCTAGCTCTCTCAACGGGCTTAAAAAAAATTCCTGGTTTATTTTTGCACAGAGCCTAGTATGGCTCCTTAGCAGGTGAATTCTTTCCTCTGCTTTGCTGGTATAGTTTAACTTTTCCTCCTTTCCTAGCATAGTTTACGGCCCTATCAGTGAAGACAGGGCAGACTTCTGCTCTCAGGTAAGAACTGATTATTCCTAATATACCTACAACTAGAGTTATTAAAAATAGTTAAGACCCTGCAGACAAATTTTATGAAGTTTCTGAGACCCCTTCTCCCAGCTTACTCTCTTGTATCTGGTTTCAGCAGATAAAGGACTGAGATCTAGTGATGAAAACATAAATGAGAAATTCAGTTCACCTTTGGTAACTCAATTTAAAAATTACTGAAAGAACTATATGCTCCAGCAAGTTTTTCTTTTTGCTTTTAGCATTATAATAAGTGAACCCTCTCTACTCCAGCTCAGAACAGTGACCAGTGTCCACAACTGCTAAATTATATATCTCCCTGTGGGAGATAAACCAGGACCAGCTGGGCCACAGTGGATTGCAGAAATGTCCATTTACACACCTGGACCAGGGAACGCTCCCACACTCTCCTCTCCCCTGCTCCCACCAGGGAATATACCATTCAGAATTTCTTAGACTGAAAACCAGAAATTGCTCTATGAATAGGCTTACCTGGCTTATCTCAACTCTCATATTTATTCTTATAACAAAGGCATTGTTATATTGTCATATTCAATGTTATGTCAATATTCAGTGTTATACTGTTATATTGTCATATTCTTTGGTTCTTTTATTCTTCAGTTACTGAGCAGTTCTCCCTGTGCCAGTTACTAGTAATTTCAAGAAAAATCCTGCCCTCAGAATAATTTAGTGTAGGTAAGACAAGCTTAGAACCAGCTAAACTTTCTTAGATATTTTGTGTTCTTTGAAAGATATGGGGCATTAAGGAGCCACCACCAAGGAGATGGCTAATTCTACCTGAAGGATTAAGAAATGCTTCTAAGCAGAAGTGAGTATTTTCACTAGTGATAGTTGCTATCATCTTTAAACATGCACTGTGAACTAGGCACTCTGCTAAATGCTTTTCATACATTCCCTCCTATAATCCTTATAAGAATGGGAATTATTACTGTGCCCTTTTTACAGATGGACAAGTGGAGGCTCAGCTTAAGTAACTTGCCCACATATACAGAGGTGAGGAGTTTCAGAACCATGATTGGAATGTAGCTTCTATGATTACAGAGCCTCTGCCCAGTTTCTACACTGGATTGCATGAGTTAGCAAAAACTCTTTCCACAATCTGTAATAAGAGCTTTTCACCAAAACCTTTCAGAAAAAAAAAAAAAAAAAAAGTGTCCTTAGAGAGTACAAAGATAGGTTAGTTGGTGTTGTAGGAACCAGACTGCGCCTAGGCAGTCAGGATTCCTCACAAAGAAGCTTCTACTTTTCACAACAAGGCAGGACACAAAAATGGCTCTTAAGAAAGAGCTTGGGAAATCAGTGTCCCAGGGAAAATTGCTGTGAGAACAGCATTCATTAATTCATAAATCCATTCAACTTTTATTGAGCACTTACTTTGTGACACACACTTTCCTGGAAGTTGATTTCATCTCAACAACAGATTCCCCTAGGAATGTTCCAAGGAATTAGAAATTTACATTCAAAGAAAAGAAAAAGAAATATCTCTTCCATGCAAAGTTGGCCATCAGACCAATTTAGTCGAAGGCAAAAAACATGCCTTTTGCTGGACAGGGCATGAAAGAGAAGAAAGAACATCCTGAGGATCTGTTCCAATAAGAAAATTTCCAGCAGTCACACCTACCCAAGAAGGTCCACAAATTGCATTCGTCTAAAATTCTACTGGCATGCTCAACTCAGAGACAGTAAAATGTAATGATTAGGTATCTAGTCTTTGTTCTCAAACACTGCTTTCAAATGCTGATTCACGTGCTACTGGTTCAATCCAGATCTGTCCAATGAATGAGTAACTCAGGCAAGTTACATAACTAGCTAGCCTAAGACTTCACATCCTGTAAAATGGACAAAAGAACGAACCCTATAGGATTTTTGCATGATTATCTATATATTGGTAAAGGAGTGTTTTCAGTTGCTTGAGCAGAGACCAAATTAGCAGAAATTTAAATAAATTAGATTTTTTTTCTTCACTCAACATGAAGATAGTTGAGGTAGATGGTCTATAGCTGGTACTGCAGCTCCATGTTTTCGTCAGTGACCCAGCAGGCTTCTCATTTTTTGCTCCAGCATCCTTAATATAGGCTTTCACCTTCAGGACTTCCTTATGGTGACAGAATGGCTGTCAGAACTCTGGACTCTGGATTGACTCATGTTTAAACAAGAGAAAGAAGGGTGAAAGGGCAAAAGTAGCACCTTGCCGCTGAGTCCGGTCCCTTAAAATAACTCTCTTGGAAGCCTTATCCAACAACTTCCATGTAAAATGCAGTGGACGGGCGCTCTTCAAGAGAAGTTGGTGTCTGTGTGTGTGCGTGTGTGTGTGTGTGCGTGTGTGTGTGTGTTAGGCACTTTAGAGGTTGTGTTGTTGAGGAAAAGGGAGAGAATGGATATTGGGTGGGCAGCCAGCAATCTCTGCCACAGTTAGAAAACATTTGACACAGTGCCTGACGCAAAGTAAATACCTACCCACCCACCCCCAAAAAAGAGAGAAAGTAGCTATGTTAGAGAGTCAAGAAAACCACAGATAAATAATAATAGGACTGGTCTAATTGTGTGTGCATTTTGGGGAGGGGAAAGGGGAAGAATTTGAGTCAAGAGGGTATTGTTTATAAAAGAACATTCATTTATGTTGTAAGTTCCAAGCAGAGCTCAGAAAACATCAATTAGATTATAAACAGTACACTTTGGTGCAGAAAAACTTGAGAAGGAACCCAAATTAGACACTTCACAGAAGAATTCTAGGCCAAGAGAAACAGTATACAGCAATTCATAGAAACAAAAATGGAGAGGTGGGAGAGAAAAAAAAAATGAGCAAGGGATTTAACATTTATTGTTTTCAAGCAACCTAAATGGCATCTGGCTATCTTAAAAAAAATTTTATAAGCACCTAATTAGGAGGATACCAAGGGCACACAGACTTGAGGAGGTTGGAGGTTGGAAAATCAGATTTGGAAGTCAAGCAAGAACCAAGCTAGTTTGGGAAGTTCCGTAGCAAGCCCAGCAAGCATCCTTTTGCTTGGACAAGTCTGGCCAAGGATGTCCCCTCTCCCTGAAAGCCCCATTGCCACCATCAGACCCTACTTCAGGTACCCTGAGAGAGTACAGTTTCTTATTTTTGTATCACTTAATCCTATCAATCACGTGTGTGCATCTGATTGGTCTGCCTGGATCCAATGGTGGAGACTAATCTCCTTTCTTGGCTTCCCCAGGTGCTGAAGTGCCCCCACCATTACCATACTCAGTGAGAGGACCACCACACACATAAGAAGGAGGGATAGATGCAGACAGCCAAAAAGAAAGATAAATACCAACTGCAGTGTCCAAATGAGCCAAGCTGTGCTGAGCACTTGGCACATCATCTTCACAGCTATCCTGAAAATCAATTATTACTACTTTCATTTTATCAATTTAAAATTAGTCTTTTGTCTAAGGCTACAATAGTAAGCAACAGAGCTGAGATTCAAACTCGTGGATTCCAAAAGCTCTTCCTTTTTGCAACATGTGGCACAACTTCCATGTTTCATTTTATCTGGATTTGGCATTGTAAGAAGCATTTCCCTCCCTGAGTCTAGGGAGGGTCTGGGAGAGTGACATGGAGAAATTAAAAGCCATTTGACATCGGGGCGCCTGGGTGGCTCAGATGGTTAAGCGACTGCCTTCGGCTTAGGTCATGATCCCAGGGTCCTGGGATCGAGCCCCACATCGGGCTCCTGGCTCAGCAAGGAGCCTGCTTCTCCCTCTGCCTCTCTCCCTGCTCATGCTTTCTCTCTCTCTCTCTATCTCTGTGTCTCAAATGAATAAATAAAATCTTTAAAAAAAAAAGCCATTTGACATCGAACACGATTCTTGCAGCTAGCAAACAATGAAGACACTTGATAATGACTTGACTACTAATCAGTCATTCACTTCGATCACTCTTTTCAAGAGACTTTTTGTGTTTTGTTTTTAATTTTTAAAATTCAAGAAAGTTAAGAATACCATTCCATTTCTCCCCATGTACACAGGGCTTAAACAAGAAAGGTTCAGATACACCTGCCACAATAGTATCTAAAAAGACAGAGGCTCAGGCGCCTGGGTGGCTCAGTCGTTAAGCGTCTGCCTTCGGCTCAGGTCATGATCCCAGGGTCCTGGAATCGAGCCCTGCATCGGGCTCCCTGCTCAGCGGGAAACCTGCATCTCCCTCTCCCACTCCCCCTGCTTGTGTTCCCTCTCTCGCTGTGTCTCTCTCTGTCAAATAAATAAATAAAAAATAAAATCCTAAAAAAAAAAAAAAAAAAAAGACAGAGGCTCTTCCTCAGCTATGCCTCTGTCCCCAAAGAGGACGATATGTTATCTGAAAAGTACCATAATAGAAGTTGATGAATTCACAATCTTAGATTTATTCTTAACCACCTGCTATGAGGATAAGACATTAAGTTTCCTGGAAATCCCACTATTGGCTTATGCTTTGGGTTTGGTCAGAAAGGCATTGGCAATGTTAATTCTTGGAGTATGATCTATAGACCAGTGCCAGTCAGGGAAGTGCTCCTGACTGGTCCACACAGAGGAAAAGACAAAAAATGAGGGAGTCATTTAGAAACTATAATGGAAACAACCTTGGCACTCTTGACTTTTTTTTTAAGTAGGCTCCACGCCCAGCATGGGGCCCAACATGGAGCTTAAACTCACCACCCTGAGATCAAGACCTGAGATCAAGAGGCAGACGCTCACAGATCTAGCCACCTGGCACTCCCGCACTATTGATTTCTTAGGCCTGGTGACCGTTGTGGGGCGGTTCTGGGCATTCTAGAATGTTTAGCAGTATTGCTAGCATTTACCTATTGGATGCCAATAGCACCCTCCTCCCAGTTTTGATAACCAAAACGTCTCCAGACACTGACAAACGTCCCCATGAGGCAAATGCTCCTGGTTGAGAACCACTGCTTTATCATCATTTGACAGACTAATTTTATGTCTGTTGTGTCTAATAATATAAAATTGGAGCTTTGCATTGTGTATATCTTTTAGTTCACTTTTTCCAGTAATTTATTATCATATTTTACTATTAACTCATGACAGATTTTAAAAATTGGTCCTTCCCTAGAACACACTGATACAGAAGGTCACTGTTCAAATACAGAAGTGGTCCTTAGAAGAAAGGGTACAACCTTGGGCTATCCTTCATTTCTCTGCCATAATAACCACATATTACAAGGCAGCTTATTAAGATACTAACCAGCCTTTATGTTTTATGTGCTCACTCCTGGGGCCCACCATGGAAAAGTCTATAGCGTTCCCACCATTGCCATGAAGACAGAAGCTGCCAGCACTGGGTTCTACAACTTGCAGTCAGAGTAAGCGGTTCTCTTGTGTTTCCCAGGGCAGAAGAACATTTGCTAGGCAGGGAGAGCCACCACAGAGACAAACCCTAAAACTCTTAGGAGAGAAAGCCCTGGGTCACAGGTCACAAACTGCCCAGCCACCAACTGAATCTGGCCTACAAACGGGTTTTATTTGGCTCCCAAAATGATGTTTTTAAAAATCAACTACCACATTCTCACAAAAATCCCATTCCCAGCATCTCTCAAAAAATTAGAAAGAGCCCTTTGGCCACCATGGGCGGCTCCCTCCCTCGTGTTGTCAGTTAGCTGCAACTGAAAAGCCGCCGCCATCCTTCGCCCCCTTCTGCTGTTCTCTGACATGGCCCACTTCCGATGCGCGCGGGCATGTAAGTTGTCAGTGCCTGGGCTAGGCCTACCGACCAGCTAATCTTGATTTTGGAGACACAAAGAGGACAGAGAATTTGACCCTTGAGGGCAGAAGGAGATGAGGCTGGGGACTCCCCAAGCCAGGGCGAGGGCAGGTCAGGGGTTCAAGTGGCTCCAGTAACTAGGTCTTAGCCTAGGTGCTGGGCCCTGGAGATAGGCAGGCTTCAGAAGGAGTTGGCAGTGTAGACACCTCTATAGATGGATACAGATGGCGTGGGCCTAATCTTCCTGACTCTTCCATTGCAAGTGCGGCCACAACTCTAGTCTGCCCGGGCAGTGGTGACCCTCACAAGCCAGCATGCAGGACGCTGGCCCGTCGATAATTACTTGGTCTCGTAGGGCTCAAAATTTCCCTGCACAAGATTTCCACTGGCAAGTGACTGCTCGAGCCAAACTTAATGGAGCTTAGGAAGATAAGTAAGTATGACATTGATTGCCCTCTGAATCCCAGGGAGCAACTGCTATCTGTTAGAATAACACTTAGCGAGTATCCACTGCGTGCAGGCTCTGAGGCTACAGAGACAGATCCGACAAATCAGTGGTCTTTCCCTGCGATGCTCTCAGCTGAGGGATGAGGACAGATGTGTGAGAAAGTAATTCAGATGCATTGGGGGTATCAAATCCTGGAGCAGCCAGAGTGTGAGTAACTCGGTCTCTGCTTGGAGGAATGGGGGCTTCGCAGACAAGATGGCATTCAACTGGGTTTAGAAAATAAGGCAGAGTTTAACCAAATGAAGAAATCAAAAAAGGTGTTGGAGGAGTCGGCTTGTGCAAATCAAGAACATGGAGGCTCGCCGAAGTGAGCAGCAGTGGAGGGTGGCAGAAGCACAGTGGGAAGGGTCCAAGAAGGGGCTGCCATGAAATCGAATCTTTAAGTCAAGGGGTTCAGACTTGAGCTTTCGGTTGAATGTCGATGCAACAGAGATGTATTATCAGCTTTGTTTCTTTGGGAGTCAAATCTGATGACACATTAAAGATAGACTAGGAGACCAGTTCTGAGGTCATGTGTCAACCTGAACTAAAGCAGTAGAGGGGCACTTTCTAGAAAGTTCAAGACTTGCGTTAAAGTGGGGGTGGGGAGTTGAGGATGAATCAACTTTCTGACTTGGGAAACTGTGTAGATGATGAAAGTATTCACAGAAATTTTTAAAAAATAAAGAGCTAAAAACGTGTTTGGGGAAGATACACAAATAATGAGTTGTTTGGGATAAGATTGTAATAACTGCGGGGCCTTCAAACAGGTTTATACAAAAGATGCTTAAAAATAAAGGACAAGACTTCCAAAGAGCAAGAGAATGAGAAAGAAACATCAAGAGAGGGATTTCATAGATGATTACTGAAACCACATGAAAGGCTGACATTGCCCGAAGAAGGAGAAAAGAACACCCCAGGGCAGAACTTCACGGAGCCCCTGAATGTAAAGAGCAGAAGAGAGGATCCAGGAATAGCAGAGAAACAATTGGAGAATGGGGCAATGGCAGCCCAGCGGGAAGAGGGTGTCAGGAAGGGGTGAGCCCTGATGCACTGTGCAGAAGGAGGTCCTGGAAAATGTCCCTCTGGGGCCAGGCGAGAGAGACCACCTGAGACCTTAGTTAGAGCCCCATCAAGGGCACAGTGGTGGAAGCCAGAGGTAATGGGCTGGGGAGGGAACTGAGGGTGGGCACGGAAAGGTGGACTATTAATTCCAACCATTTGATGTTAAAACCAAGAAAGGCAGCTAGAGGTCTGAGGTAGCCTGTGGTTGCTTTTCAGCTTTGCCCCGCGTTCCTGACAGGGGATGTCACGAGCATAGTTGTAGGGAGAGAGAAGCACCTAGTGAGAAGATGGACTGACAGTACCGGAGGGAGGGGTTCTGGGTCCTGTCCCACGCGAGAACTTTGTCTAGGAGGGAAACTGCCTCAAGGACCTTCTTGTGACAAATCTAGTATGTGAAAGCGTGACCACAGGGAGCAGGGGAGCGCTCCCCAGGATGCTTGCTAAGCCCCAGCAGGCTGATGGGCCTTCCCCCAGGACCCACCAAATCCGAATCTTTGGGACATGGGCCCTAGGGCCTGCATTTTATTTTATTATTTTTTAAAGATTTTATTATTTATTTGACAGAGAGAGAGATAGCGAAAGCAGGAACACAAGCAGGGGGAGTGGGAGAGGGAGAAGCAGGCTTCCCGCTGAGCAGGGAGCCCCATGCAGGGCTCGATCCCAGGACCCTGGGATCATTACCTAGGCCGAAGGCAGATGCTTAACGACTGAGCCACCCAGGTGCCCCCAGGGCCTGCATTTTAAATCAGCACTCTGGGGGACTACCCTGGGAGAAAGCTCTAAAGTAATAGCAATAGTGGCCTCTGAAGCCAAAATGCCTGAGTTCGGCTCTCATCTCTGTTGCTAATCAGGCGAATATATTATCTTGGGAAATTTATGAAATCGCTCTGTGCCTCAATTTCCTCTTCTGAAATATGAGATTGATAGTAGCTATGTCAAAGAGGTGGGGCTCCTGGGTGGCTCAGTCGTTAAGCATCTGCCTTTAGCTTAGGTCGGGATCCCAGGGTCCTGGGATCGAGCCCCGCATCGGGCTCCCTGCTCGGCAGGAAGCCTGCTTCTTCCCTCTCCCACTCCCCCTGCTTGTGTTCCCTCTCTCGCTGTGCCTCTCTCTGTCAAATAAATGAAATCTTTAAAGAAAAAATGGGGGGTTATTTCTTGGTTCCCAACCCTCTTGGGAGGTTCTTCGATAGACTCTGAAACTGGCCCCTATGCTTAGATCCAGGTGATAAAAAGAGGCTGGCCACTCCAGGTTGGTGGGTGGCAGGTTTAATAAGCAAAGGGAACTTAAACACGAGGTTTTCCTTGGGCAGCAGCAAGATGTGGATCCCCACACCTGCCCACTAAATCTTAAAAGTTTACATAGAGGCCTTAACTGGGTTCAGTCATGTATACCGTGCACCCCACATCACCATCTCAAGGCTGTGACCTGTGTCCTTACCTCTGTGAGGAGGAAAGGCAAGCCAAACCCACATTACAAGGACAGGCGTGGGGATGGGGAGTTCCAAGTGCCTGGGTCCAACTCATGGGTTAACTGGCGGTCATGTCTTCTCGATGACCTTCCACAACAGTATGGTGAGGCACAGGTGAGCAGGCATGTGGAGGGCACTGAAGCCTGTCCCTAACGCAGAGGAAATATACATGAAATGTGAGCATTTGCCGTTTTCATCCCAGGCCTCTGTGTAACAGCTCTCAGTTTGCCCAGGAACCACCTAGGGGACCTTGTTAAAGTGCCAATTTCCACTCAAACTCCAGAGATTCTGATGGAACTGGTCTGGGGTGGGGGTGGGGGGCCCAAACTCTGCATTTTAGACAAGCACCTCCTCTTCCCAGGTAATTCCGGTGCAGGTGGGCACAAAAGACACTTCCAGGATCATTGTTCTGTAGGATTAAGCCCAAGAGGCTGGCGGTGCCTTGTTCCCTGCTCTGCCCACACATGGGAGGGTCAAGATGGCCAAGAGGTCTCTTGAAACCTTCACAATAGTGCAAAATGAGAAGGAAAGAAGGGCTGCCAATTAGAGCTGATTGTGAAGATTTTTAAAAATAACTTGTGCTTTTAAAAACCCTCAACTCTCAAGCTACTTTCATCCAAATGAGTCATTTGTCTGCCTTAATTGCTGCTGGTGTTTTCTCTGGTGGGGGGTGGGGGGAAGCACTTTGGAAAGAGATACAAGTAGATACACAGGAACCACCTTTCAGAGACATGGAGCCACTTTTTGGGGTATTTATAACACAGCCATTAGTGTGTGTTGGTCTCAAACCTGACATTATGAAAAACAGGAACTTTAAGAAATGTAAATGGGCTCAGCAAACTAAACATTTTCTTCCAACTGGGTAGTGCTTCTACAATTTCAACTTGAGTACTCAGCACAAGAGATGGCTATTTATTTTCCTAAATGAAAGTAATGGAAAAAATGATTGGAGGTGAAATTAGATTCCTCCAGGCACCTCTCTGTAAAGAAGGGTAATTGAAAGGGAGAAGCCAGGTGTCTGGCCTCCTGCGGGCAATGCAAATGAAACTCACCTGCTTGTTTTTTTTTGTTTTTTTTGTTTTTTTTGTTTTTTCCTGAAGGACTTTTAGTTAACTTAGTGTGAGTTGCCTTTCAAGTTGTTCCTGGATTGGGGGGGTGGGGGTGGGGGTTGTGCATGTCCTTGTGCCTCCTGCGGAGGAAAAGCGGTGACCTCCGGGGGCAACTTCTGTTCTTCCCACAGATTCATGCTAACTTATCGCGGCTCTCTGCACTTTTGATTTAAGACGTTTGAGCTTTGCTGCTAGAAAGGCTTCTAGAATCATTGACCCAAGGTTGTAAAGGGGCTGTCCAAAGCCATAGCTGATCCACAGAGTTACTGTCTTTGGCCTGTGTAGTATTTTTTAAAATTTCTCAATAGTTGCCTTTTTTTTTTCTTAATTGGGAGAGTTCACATTAAAATCAGATTTCAAGCTCTTAAAAAGATACAGGGTCATGACCCACATTTATGCCCGATTACGATGAGGAGCCAAGTACCTACCAATCCCTTTATACAGGAAATGTATTCCATGTCTCAATTTCCTCCGAAAAAACAGAGATAATAATTATGTCTATCTCATAGAATTGTGGTAAGCGAAGAAGCTGATAAATTTAAAACACTTAGTGCCTGGCATATAGTAAGTGCAAGAGTCTGCACTCAGCTCCATTTATCTGAACTCTGAATTCAGGCCCTTATATTCATTTGCATTTGTGACCCTTGCTATAAGCCACAAAAAAGATAATAGACCTCGAACTTTCTGGAAAGCAAAGGAAGTTGGAGGGGGCTAGCACCTTCCTGCCAAAAGTTGCTGGCCCAAGGGAATTTAAGGTCTGAGTCAGACCAGGACTAATCCCCTGAGGAAAAGAAATAAAGAGGCCAGATCTGGAATGCATTATAGACTTCAGAGCGCTTTCTTTTTTCAATATTGTAGTATAAGCTTGAAGCTTAGGGATTTTTTCCCTTCTGTTTATTCTCTATCTCCTCTGTGACTGGGAATAGTACAAATCCTTAGAAAACCTCAAACAATTTTGGATGTGTTTAAGAGGAAGTAAATAAAAGGTTCGAGACCAAGACTGTGCCTCTGAAAAGTCCTCCATAAGACCTAGTAACACCATTAATCATGGGAAAGTCACTTGGGCCTGAGCAACCTGCCAGTGGAAAGAGGCCAGTGGAACAGGTGTGAGCTAACAGGGGAGGTATGCGTTGTCCCCAAGGACTGACTCATCTTCCTGTGCTGGGCATTTTCCATTCTCTTCCCATATCTCCTCTCCACCAAGCTGGGCAACAGGGGAGGCTGACCCATAGGGACCTACACTGAGCTTTCTTGCCCTCCAATGCCCAGCTGGATTCAGCCAATGAGGGGCTTCGGCAGGAGGTCAGAGAGAGGGAAAATGTGAGGTCCTATGCCACCACTTTGTTGGTTATGGCAACTGGTTGTGTCTCCCCACGGATGACCCATGGTGGCTCCTGACACACGGCCCTGTCCAAATAGCTATTCTCTTTAAGTTCCAGGAACAGCTCTCCCCCGCTTTGCCTCTTCAGACAGGTCAAGGGATGATGACAAAGAGCCCCTATGTTGCCAGCCCAAGTAGAGTACATCATTCTTCACTGGTTTCCCTAACGTCTGGGGCACCATTGACATAATCTCTTTGTTAAACTCTTAATTGTTCCATTGTGAATGTGGCATTGGTTTCTTGCCAGAACCCGGACTGATAAACTTGTCTGCTTTAAGGGGCGCCTGGGTGGCTCAGTCGTTAAGCGTCTGCCTTCAGCTCAGGTCATGATCCCAGGGTCCTGGGATCGAGCCCCGCATCGGGCTCCCTGCTCAGCAGGAAGCCTGCTTCTCCTCTCCCACTCCCCCTGCTTGTGTTCCCTCTCTCGCTGTGTCTCTCTGTCAAATAAATAAATAAAATCTTTAAAAAAGAAAAAAAAAAAAACTTGTCTGCTTTAAAATACCCATTACCACTTACATCTTGCTTGTGTTTAAGAACAGGCCTTTCGAACTTTTCTGAACCAAATCCTTATGGGTAAGTTATTGGGCTTGAGTGCATCATTGTCTGATAAGCAATGCTTAGTTGTACTAATGTTTACATGTGGGCAGTTCTGATAGTCTATATACAGCCTCAGCAAGGAAGTTTATGCTCTTCATCCCAGCCCTGGAATAAACCACTGCAGGCAGCAGATTTTAAATTTGTTTTATTTTGTTTTTTTAAGATTTTATTTATTTGACAGAGAGAGACAACGAGAGAGGGAACATAAGCAGGGGGAGTGGGAGAGGGAGAAGCAGGCTTCCCGCTGAGTAGGGAGCCCGACGTGGGGGCTCGATCCCAGGACCCTGGGATCATGACCTGAGCCGAAGGCAGATGCTTAATGACTGAGTCCCCCAGGTGCCCCAGATTTTAAATGTCATTCATTCATTCATTTGTTCATTTGTTCATTCGTTCTTCCATCCATTCATTCATTCCATTCATTCATTTATTATTCATCAGTCAATAAACATTTATCATGGCTCTACCGTGTGCCAGGCACTGTGCTGGGAATTGAGTAAAAGATGTTTCCTGCCCTGAGAGGATTATGATGGTGGGTGGTAGGAGAAGAGAGCCAGGCAAGCAAGCCAGAGAAAATTCGTTTAGATGCTGCTACAGTAGAGCTATGACATACAGTCGGAGGTGTAGTCTGTCCTCTTTGAAGAAGGGTGGTCTGAAGTTAAGGTGGCTTTGCAAAGGAGGTGACACTCTGGGTGTGGAAAAATGATCTGACCTTTGCCAAACAAAATGGGTGGCAAAAGCAAAAGGCAGCAACATTGAAAGTCCTGGTGTGTTTGGTGAAATAAATATCAACTATTCTCTATAACTAGAGTAGTGTTTATATTATTTGACTCTACACTAGATTCCTGTGAGATTGGGAGAATTATAAAATACAGATAGCTCAGTTCTATCCCAGACACTGTGATCTCATTGGTCAGGGCTAAGGATGGGCCATCAGGGTTTTTTTACATCTCCCCAGATGATTGTAAAGTGAAGCCAGGTTTAGAACCACTGACCAAAAGCACAGTGACGAGTAAAATAGGGATCAGGTGGGGGAGTGAGTGTTAGGCAGGGATCCTCACAGAGAACGATCTGTGCCCTCCTCAGGAAGAGTCAATGGAAATGGTACTATTTTCTGGTGGTGATTTCCAGTATCTTCTGTTTTTACCCTTCCTTTACTGCATCTGCCTCAAGGTTCTCTTGGCTTCTCCTACAGGGTAGACAAAAGCATTAGAAATTATTAGAATTCAACACAGTTATCTAAATGGCTAGAAGTCAGAATGGCTACGCTGTGGACGGCACAGGGGCCCGCACCTGACTAACTGCGAGATCTTTTTTTTTTTTTAAGATTTTATTTATTTATTTTGACAGAGAGAGACAGAACACAAGCAGGGGGAGTGGGAGAGGGAGAAGCAGGCTTCCCGCGGAGCAGGGAGCCCGATGCGGGGCTCGATCCCAGGACCCCGGGATCATGACCTGAGCCGAAGGCAGACGCTTAACGACTGAGCCACCCAGGCGTCCCCTAACTGCGAGATCTTAAACAAGTTATTTTCTACGCTGTTCCATCATCTGCGAAACGGAGATAAATGTGTAGTAATTCACAGGACACTGGGAGAGATAAAGCGGTAGGGCAGTCAGTGCCCGGCACACTGTAAGCTCTCAGGAATAGTCGTTTTGTTGTTATTATTACCTGACCCTGCTACTTAAAGGGAACCTGGGGAATTGTCGGACACACACACAAAAATACACTTCCACGGAAGAACAGTGGCACTCAAATTTATTTGCTCTTATAGCCACTGGCCTCCAAAGAGGACCCCTTTTGACTATAGGGTGTGTCAGAAGCAATACTATAGGACTCCCCAGGCTCCATCAAAAGAAGTCTTGCAGCTTCCTATTGGGGCCCTTGGCATCTCAGTCCAGGTTCAGCTCCCCTGAAATGCCCATGCTGTGAAGATGCCCACACTTGCCACCGGAAAGGCAGCATGGGGAGACAGAGATACCCAGCTAGACTCTCCTTCTCCCAGCCATCTGGGTGAAGTGCCAGACATGTGCTGGAGGAAGCCATCTCGGGCGTCTGGTGCAGTTGAGCCTTCCAATGACTCTAGCCTTGACTCCCATATTTGACTGTGACCCCATGAGAGTCCCCAGGCAAGAACTGCCCCGCTGAGACTGGCCAGCCAGAGTGGCCCATCAAAAAAACATTGTTTTAAATCACTGAGTTTTGGAGTAGTTCATTGTGCATTAATAGATAACCAGAATATAACAAAAACAGCTCTCTTCACTCAGCGTTTGGTACAGAGGCCATCTTACTCTGAAGTATATCGCTAAGGAGCACAAGACGGGTCTCATGGGCATTGAACTTCTTTGATGGTGACTGGCTTACCTCACAACAAACATTTCAAGAGTCCCAGGTGGAAGCTGCAAAACTTTTGACCTCTGCTACATTCTTTTTTCTCTTTTCGTATTTTTATTTAAATTCTCGTTAGTTATCATACAGGGCAATATTGATTTCAGCAGTAGAATTCAGTGATTCATCACTTACATACAACCCCCAGTGCTCATTATAATAAGTGCCCTCCTAATCCACATCACCCAAGCTATATTCTACAGTCAAAAGTGAATCACAGGGCTGGCCCATGTTCGCTGGGAGGGGATGACTTTAGGGCTTGCATATGGAGGCCTGGTTCACTGGGGGCCGTCTTTGGAGACCAGAGCAGATAAAAACAGAGTGCCACGGCCCCTCTGTGTCAGGCTAGCTTTTTAACTGGCTGTCCAATTGTTACATCTTGCAGTCAAATTATTTTATCCATTCTGTTCATTGAATTCTATTCACAGAAAGACACTGAGAGCTGCCAACTCAGACGACTAAAGAACGAACTGAATAATCTATTGGCAACTTGCCAGGGCTGAAGGACCCTGAACCACGGCTATCCCTCAGTTTGTCTGCACTGTAGCCAATTATGATCCTGCCTTAGATTCTGACTAATATTAAGGACAACTAGATATTCATCAGTATGGCAAACTATTATTATTTCTTCTATCATCATTTTTAAAGCAAAAGTAAGGTCTCGAGAGAAAATAAATATCTGCCTCTGTGTTTTACCTTGTGGAACTGGGAGATGGTGTGTTTTGTAATTGCTTTAATTAAGCTATACAAATATAATGAAATCCACACTTATCAAAACAGTAATGCAGAGATACTCATGTTCTGGTTAACTTTGCCTGTTTGCCTGGGTTAAGATTATTCCCCCCATACCCACCATACTCATACATTTTAAGATCGGGGTAATAACTGTATTTTCTTTAGTCTAACACACATTTCTTTCTTTAAAAAATTAATTGACTTTATTTTTATAGAACAGCTTAAGTTTAGAGTAATGCAGAAAGTACTTTGAGCAGAATGAGTTGCCCTATATCTTTTCTCCACCACCTCTCCACACACACACAATAGTCCCTGTTAGTAGCATCTTGTGTTGGTATGGTACATTTGTTAAAATTGATGAGCCAATATTGATACCGTATTATTAACTGAAGTGCATAGTTGTTAGGTTCTCTCTTCTTGTTGTACATTCTTTGGGTTTTGACAACTATATCATTATTTGATTATTTGACAACTATATCATTAAGTACCCACCATTACAGTATCGTACAGAATAGTTGCACTGCCCTAGAAATCTATGCTCAGTCTCATGTCTTTCTTTTTCACTTTAATGTCTTAGAAATAGGGATATTCAAGTACCACTGATGGCTACAATTAATGCAATATGTGGTTTTCTTCCACCCTCCCTTCCTCTTTCCTTCTTCCTTCCTTCCTTCTTTCTTCCTTCTTGCACTTGAGAGACTGCTATTAAACTGACAGCACCTTTTGCAAGTGATGGAATCTTAGTATTGAGGAAATATGGTAGAAAAAAAGGCCTTGATGGGGCGCCTGGGTGGCTCAGTTGGTTGGGCGACTGCCTTCGGCTCAGGTCATGGTCCTGGAGTCCCGGGATCGAGTCCCGCATCAGGCTCCCTGCTCGGCGGGGAGTCTGCTTCTCCCTCTGACCCTCCTCCCTCTCATGCTCTCTGTCTCTCATTCTCTCTCTCTCAAATAAATAAATGAAATCTTTAAAAAAAAAAAAAAAAGAAAAAAAGGCCTTGATTGAAGCCTGATATATCCTTCCTTCTCTTCTGTTGCATGTGGCTGAGAATGCTGAACAGGACCCATTCTATTCTCCTTTCCAGCCGGAGAAGTGCGTGAGGTTTCCTGATGTAGTAGAAACTTCATCTCCCTGCAGCTCCCCCATGCACACATCATGTTCTTCCTTGCAAATGGAGTTGGGTTTTGTGTTCTGAGGCATGGCGGGTTTCCTGTTTTCTTCTGCAGACCCACCTCCTCCACCTTTCTTCACCCTGCTCTCTGACCCCAGTGGCTGACCTGTTTGGACTGCATCAACAATCTTCTCTTGCGCCCTTTTGGCTTCCCCCTGTGTTGTATCAGTGAGGAGTCCAACAGGAGAACAGAGGGAGGGAGGGAGGTGGTCTTGTATGGATCTCAATCTGAATGAACCAATTTTGAAAAACATTTGAGACAATTTGGGAAAATTGAATATGGACTCGGTATTAGATGATATTAATAAGCTATGATCAATTTTTTTTGTATGTAACACCTCTGGTTACTTTTAAAAATTGTTCCTATCTTCTAGCAATGCATATATATTTACAGATGAAATTATATGACTATGGGGTTTACTTTAAAATAGTCCAGGAAAAAAATGGGCAGTGGATAAATGAAATCCATAAAATGGCAATGCTGAAGTTTGGTGGTGGGTACAAGGGGGAGATGAAGTTCTGCTCCGGGGGGTGATTGCTACCTCCCCCTCTGATTATGTTTGGTAGATAGGCTTCAGGTTGTCAAAACAGAAGGTCTTGCTTTTTTTTTTTTTTTAGCAAGGAAATACTCACAGTGGGTGGTATCAACCCAGAAGAGTGGTTTGTATTTAGAAGGCGCTCAGGAGAATAGGCCACTGGGGTATCCAAGGGGTGAAGCCAACCTTCTGTCCAGTCTGCCCTGTACAAGTCAATGGTTAATGGTTTCCAATTCTATTGTGTGTGCGCAAGCGCATGCATATGTTGACGGAAGGGAAGGATTAGACCTGAGAGAAAGACCAGCTTCTCATGGTCCTTCTAGAAAGTTCACTAAGTCAGACATCATCTACTTGGTGTTCCTACAGACTACTCATTTCTCCAGCAGAGCCATGCAGGATGTGTCCTTTTATATCATGGTCTGCTGTTCAACTGAGAAAATTCTAAAAGAGTTCCTCCTGCCCAGTATTTTCATCGTGGGGTGATCCCTGTGGCATGCTGCAAGCTCTCAGAGACTCTCAGAAGGACATGAGCTTAACCCAGGTCGCCCACTGTTAAGGAGCTTATCCATCTGGCTGAATCTCTCTTCTTTCCCTAATAGTTCATGATCTATGGTAAGATTTTTTGAAAGTCTTTAGGTAAAAGGAACTATGTTCTCGCCTTTATGTTTTCAGATAATGAGAAAGCTGAGTTTAGCTCTGCTTCAGAAGAGTCAGCTGTAGCTTGTACCCTGTGAAATCATTAATCGAAGAAGGACAAGAACAGTCACAGTATTAAATGAAGAGGCAGAAATGTGAATGAAGAGGCAGAAATGTGGGGGAGGCAAGTGCAGAAGACCTGCTGAGGTAAGAAAGTAAATAAATCAAGACTAGAGGAACCTAACGGGAGAGTAGAGAATTCTGAAAATTAAGGCTGAGAAACACGTTTAGTAATTAAATCAACACTTAGTCAACCTACCTAATTATTGTGACATACAGGAGGTGCTTCACACTCAGGATTGTTCAGAAAGCAAATTGTACATTTTGTAAATTCCTCTTCAAGTTAATAGGATCGGACAACTGAAAGCTCATCTGATCCAATGAAGGGGAAACTGAGGATTAGGGAGGTGAGGTGACAAAGTCACAGCATTAATTAGAGTCACGACACAAATTAGGATCCAGATCTTTGAACTCTTGATGACTACTTTTTTTTTCCTCAAACAGATTAAGACGGAAAAAGAGCCAGGAGCATGCAATTTACAGAACCTCAAAGTTCTACAAAGCCAATAAAGCTCATGCCTTAGCTAGAGTTTTGAGTTCCATTTTAATTTCACTGTTATATTTAAGTGCCTTATAAATTCAAATGAGATCAGTAGAATCAGATTCTCTATCAGGTAAGAGTTTGTCCCTAGAGTAAGCAGTAGTCAGAACCAATTCCCCATGGGAAAGGCAGTGGTGGCCAGGGAGGGAAATGGGAAAGGTAGCAAACTGAAATTCTCAGCTGGTAGTTTAGACAGGCCCAACAATCTAGTATGAGAGCAATGACTATCTCAGGCTCAGTGCCACCTGGGCAGACTCAGGCACTGGGAGGAATTCTCTCATGTTCCCTGACCTATGAAGCATTTTTGCCCATAGTCAGGTGTCCAAAGTCTTCCTTTTGTACTTTCCCCTTTGCCTTTCTCTGTGCTTCTCCCAGATTGCTGAGTGTGTGATCACACAGAAGCACAAAACCATGCAGATCAATGCATCTGTTGCTAATCCCACTGCTGGTGTATTTTTACAATTTGGGATGTGATCGTTTGATTAAGGACTATGTCCCCGCTAGCCTCTAAGCAGCTCATGGGCCAGACCCATGTCAATCTCTGCTCACTGCTGCTTGCAGGACCCAGCAGAATATGGGCACAGAGTAGGCTCTCAGTAAGCACTTACCAAGAGAACGAATGACCTCACCTTCCCAGGGCAGAAATAAGTCACCACAGAGAGCTTCCTCACTTTCCCACTGTCAGCCTCTGAATGTGCCCGAATCTCTTCCCAGCCTTTCAGCCTTTCCTCCTGTTATCGTAGAAGAGGTGTTGGTCCTAGCTCTGGCTAATCCCTCTACCCGTATTCCCGGTTACAGCCTTTTCTACCTTCTCACAAGTCTTACTCTTGACTATTCCAAATCCAGTTTGCATCTTTAAACTTTCCCAACCTATTGGCTCCTTCCCATTAGAATGTACAGACATCAAGGCCTTATCACTTTTTAAAGAAACAGTTTCCTTACTGCCACACTCACCTGTTTGCTAGTAAACTTGTTGAGACTTGTCCACACTCACTGTTTCCTCTTCTTCACCTTTTACCACCACTCTCCAGGCTCCCAGCACTTCATTGGACATTGTTTTTGCCAAGGTTACCAATGACCACCTTATCACCAAACGCAATGGCTACTTTCAAGCACTTCTATTACTTTATCTCTCCACAATATTTGGCAGTATTGACTATATTATTGAAACTTGTTTTCTTTACCTTACAGGACACCATACCCACCTGTGTCTCCCTCTTCTCATCTCTTACTTACTTCTCAACCTCTTTTGTAGGTTCATTCATTTAATAGTTATTTACTGACCACTTACTATGTGCCAGGCAATGTCCTAGATGCTGAGGAGGGGGTGGTGAATAAGACATGGAGCTTATACTATAGTTGGGGAGTGGGGGAAATTAAGTAAATAAATAAACTAATAAGATGACATGAAAAAGCAAAGGCAGAGTTGGCCAATAGCTTCTCCCTAGGCTTAACTTCTGCTTATGCAGTGAACTTGACCATCTTCCTTGTGCCTTCCTCCTTCTCTATTCGGGAAAAAGAATTAGAAAAAAAGATGACAAGGACGAGAATAGAGTGGCAGCTAACATCCTGCATTTTCAATACTTAGAATAGTGAGGAATGATAAGTGCTAGTCAAAGGAATGCCAGTGACTATGGCCACGCTTGAGCCATCTTGGCAAAACTCCCTTCAAGATGGCTGAGTCACCAGACATGGGCAACTCAGTAGTACGAAGATGAAGGTTTACTGCCAGAGGCTGAAGTTGAGGATGGGTATGCACATCAGGAGAGGTTGAACCGGGTTAGATTTTCCACATCAGAAAACTTCCCTGGGGAAGTTATCCCTCCCCTGAGAGGACCCCATAAAAAAGTTATATTGTGGTCATTTAAGAATGACGCAGTCTCCTCAAATACATCTTGCACCTAAAAGATTCTAATAGGTGGGAGTAAAGTAATTCTTAACCCAGATCAAGACACTGCCCAGAGCCAGGCCAGGACTGGTCACAGATCACAGCCTTCAATTACTTCTAGTGTAACAAGTTTGGCCATCAACAGGACAGCTGAAGCCACCCAGGCGTAGTCTCCTTGTGCCTGGATGTCACCCAGCATGTGCAAGAAAGATGTGACAACAATATACGCCACACCTGTCATTTGCCTTTTACCCTGACATTCACTCTCCTCTGTGTCCTTCTTTTGCTTTGAATTGCAGAGGACCAACTCTTGAAAACTACATTTCCCAGGTGCCCCCACCCCTTGACTTTCACTTGGCTTCATCAGTAGGAGGCCCTGACAGGAGACGGCAGTGTGGTTGGAAGAAGATACCAAAATATTTTGCATCCTTTCTTTCCTTGCTTTGGGTTGTGTGTCCAGCAGTAGCTGTGTGGTTCCAGTTCCTATCACACAGACCCCAAGGTGGATGCAGCCCCCATCTGGAGGCCACAACTCCTGAAATCTGGTAACAATGCCCTCTCCCTTTGTCCTACTGCCCCTAAAGATAGAGGCAGCTTCTTGCAGTTACTGTTCTTCTGGATTCCTTACTTTCTTCCTCTATTTCTTGAGTCTTCTAAGACTTTAGTTACCAGGTCATTAGAGTAATTTCCTTCCATCAAACTACCCAGAATAGGTTCTGTTTTCTGGCTGAGCCCTGATTGGTACTCAGCCCTGGGCAGGTTCCCAAAATGTAAAGAAATTGATCTGCTTCATGACCAAACTCAGCAGAGTTACACACATAAGAAACACAAATCCAATTATAAAACAAAACAAAAAGAAAAAAAAAAAAAAAAAACCTGACTAAAATCTTGAAGCGGTTACAAAGAGAACACCTTGCCCAGCATGTAGCAGTCTCTCCCTCAAATCTCCTTACTTGTAATATTCACCCCTGCTTCTTCTCTCACCAAATCTGTGTTGATCTCCTGCCATCTTAAAAACAAACTAGAACTAGCAAAAATGTTTTCAAAATACAAAGACAAAACAAACAAAAATCTATTATTTTTATTGAGATTCATTGATATTAGATATTAAGTGTGTATTTTAATGGAAAAATAGTTATCATTTGCAGTTAATAACTAAAAACCTCCCATTAAAAACAATTAGTCCCCAAATAAGTAGTGATACTATAAAATAATTTAAAATTGCATTAATCTAAAAAAAGCAAGAAGAGAAAATATTAGGTCAAAACAAATAATAATTGAAGATAGTATATTTAAATCCCAATATATCAGTAATTATGTTACGTATAAAAAGACTAAGTACTGTAAATGATGATTTTGATTGTTTAATTGGATAAATAAATAAAAACTAACTATACACTGCTTATCAAAAGAACACAACCACCAGAATAAAATAAATCTAATACAAGATGTGCAATAGGTGTACACTAAAATCTACAAGATGTCACTGAGATCAATTACTAAATACCTACATTAGTGGATAGACATACCATATACAAGGATCAAAAATAATCAGTATTGGACGCCTGGGTGGCTCAGTTGGTTAAGCGACTGCCTTCGGCTCAGGTCATGATCCTGGAGTCCCGGGATCGAGTCCCGCATCGGGCTCCCTGCTCGGCAGGGAGCCTGCTTCTCCCTCTGACCCTCCTCCCTCTCATGCTCTCTGTCTCTCATTCTCTCTCTCTCTCAAATAAATAAATAAAATCTTTAAAAAAAAAATCAGTATTATACAGATACAAATGCTCCCTAACCTGGAGAATGCTTCACGGTTCTAATGCTAGCAGATAACAAGTGAACTCACTCTAAGGTCACGTCTGACCTGGTACAACAGAGCACCAGCTCTGGAAGAATCTAGAGGTACAGTCTTGGAATGTATAGCACAAGAAGTGGCAGTCTTGATAAAGCACTCTTCCTAGGGAAAGGGTCCTAGAAATAGGAGAGTGTCCAAGAAGAAAGAATGGAACAAATGGTAGAAATTAAGATACTTACAGAACAAATGAGCATAACAGAATCCGAATACACGTCAGCCTCCTCCTCCTCCAAAGATGCCATGTATTGAAGAACTTGCACTTCACCACCCTGCAGAAGACAGCACTCTTACAGTAAGAAACCTATTGGGCCACCAAAACCCTTTGACTGTTATAATTTTTATTGATCATCCAGTTAACTTCAAGACTTTAAAAGCAGAACACAGACAACATCCATATAAATCTATTATAAGATGATGAAAATGGGCATCAGGGGAAATACTCTAAGAAGAGAAAAGCAGGATCAAACTATATACATTTCATCATGAATTACATGCCATTAACAAGTATTTGGAGATATGAGAGAACATCTCAAATAAGAAATGTAGATGAGAATAGGCAGAAAATAGGAATATGTGAAGCAGATAACCAAGCTTAGGAAATAATTTTAATAAAAAGGAACCTTATTTCAGAAATGGAGACTAAATTACAAAGTCCCTAAGAGAAAATCAACTTGATTAAAAATAAATTAAGAAACATCGAGGAGATGAAAGAAAACACTTTAGATAAAGAAAGTGAAACAAAGGATCAGAGACAAATGTTAAGTATTCTCAGAATAAGTATAAGTGGTAACTGTGATGGAGAAAAGCAAAACCATAGCATATTACTAATATTTAAAATTGTAATCCAGCAGCGCCTGGGTGGCTCAGATGGTTAGGTGTCTGCTTTTGGCCCGGGTCATGATCCCAGGGTCCTGGGATCGAGCCCCACGTCGGGCTCCTGGCTCAGCAGGGAGTCTGTTTCTCCCTCTCCCTGCCTCTCCCCCTGCTCATGCTCTCTCTCTCTCTCTCTCTGTATCTCTGTGTCTCAAATGAATAAATAAAAAATCTGTAAAAAAAAAAAAATAAGTGTAATCCAATAAAATATTCCAGAAGAAAAAAAATTCTGGAATCTATATATTGAAAAGATCTACCATGTGCCCCGGACTGTCAACTCCAAGCCATAACCTAGAAAAAGTTTTAGACTTTAAGAGATACAGAAAAAATAACATGAGCTTCTCATTAAAATGGCCAAGTCCTTTGCAAAGAATAGAGAGTCAGGTTTGTATCAGACTTCTCAAAACTAACATGCAAAGCGAAAAAAAAATTGGAGCAACATTTTCTTAAAACTCAAAGAAATAAATTGTTTTTATCCAGAAAAACTTCTAGAATCAAAGCTATTGAAAACAAGTTTAAATGCATATAGGAACATAAAGAATACTGTATTCATAAGCTCTTAAAAAGTCTACTAGAAGATGTCGAAGAGATGATTGAGAAAATGTCAAAATTTTGGATGTGTTATGTATAGATATGTTTGGAGATGTTACGTTTTATGGTAGGTTATGTTTATCTCTATATATGGTCTATGTCTATCTTATGTATATCTGTACACACAATACATACACACATATATATGTTACATATATATTTGTAGATCAGAGACAAAAACAAAAGTAGTATAAGGGTAAGAGAATAACTTGTAAATGTTAAATGTTCTGATCAAGTTGAAACACCAAAATGAAAAAGTGGGAAAGGAAGGGAGGGAGACAGGGGAAAGCAGAATGAGCTCATTTATTGTCACATAGGTAATAAGTGAGATACTAAGTCATCATTGAATGGTGGCAGGTCAAATAGTAGAAGTCTAAGTAAGGAAAAGAAAAAATTAAGAACATATAAAAGATATTAATAAATGGGTAAATACTAGAACAAAAATACAAACCCTTTCTAAATGTCAAAAAAGGAATTTTTTAAAGCAAACCAGACTACCTAGAGGAAAAAAAAAACTCACAAAAACATATAATGAAATACACACAGCATCAAGTGGACAAATATAAATAAGAATGACCTTAAAACACATAACATTAATGTAGACCTTACGAAGATTTACTAGGCTTTACATCCTTGTCATTGAGAATACACCTCAGACATATGTGGAAAAACTGGTATGTTAGTTTACATGTAAGCCACAGTAAATTCTATAAAGTAAAAGAACACGAACAGCATTCTTTGATCCCACGGGAATAAAACTGAAAAGAAATTATAAGAATAAAAAAGTAGAACAAAGCAGATACTTCAACCTGAAAATGGAAAATCTCTGTCAACAACTCTTGTCACACAAATCAAAATTAGGAATTTCTAAACAAAACAAGGATAATGAAAAATGCGAGCTGCATATTGTGGAGTGAAATTGATAATGATAGTAATAATAACAACAAGGATAATAGTTGAGCACTTGATACTTCATGTGAAGCAGACAATTTAGCTATATACATACCTACACATAAAAATAGCTACATAGAAATGTTTAAGCATGATAATGTATTGGTTGGGTAGGGCTTCCATAGCAAAGCAGCACAGACTGAGTGGCTGAAACAACAGAAACCTATTTCCTCACAGTTCGGGAGACTGGAGTCCAAGATGAAGGTGTTAGCAGGATTGACCTCTTCTGACGCCTCTCTCCTTGGCTTATAAAGATGGTCCCCTCCTTCCACCATCTTCACCTGGTCTTCCCTCTGTTTGTGTCTGTGTCCTAGTTTCCTCTTCTCATAAGGACACCCGTCATATTGGATTGAGGCCCATCTCAATTACCTCACTTAACCTTACCTACCCCTTGAAAGGCCCCACCTCCAAATACAGTCGCAGTCTTAAGTACTAGGGGTTAGGGCTTCAACATATGAATTTGGGGGAAATGCATTCAGCACACAACAGATCATAAACACTTTTTAGTGGGGTCTTCTCTTTCCCCTTTTTTCTTTCTTTATTTTGTTTGTTTTTAAATTTAATTTAAATTTTACATAGTTAACATACAGTGCAGTATTAGTTTCCGGACTAGAATTCAGTGATTCATCACTTAAATATAACACCCAGTGCTCATCACAACAAGTACCCTCCTTAATACCCATCACCCATCTGCCCATCCCCCACCCACCTCTCTCCATCAACCCTCAGTTTGTTCTCTATCACTAAGAGTCTCTTATGGCTTGTTTCCCTCTCTCCTTTTTTGCTTTTCCCCCTTCCCATATGTTCATCGGTTTTCTTTTTTAAATTCCACATATGAGTGAAATCATACAGTATTTGTCTTTCTCTGACTGACTTATTTCACATAACAGAATACACTCTAGTTCCATCCATGTCCTTGCAAATGGCAAGATTTCATTCTTTTTGATGGCTGAGTAATATTCCATTGCATATGTATGCCACATCTTCTTTACCCATTCGTCAGTCAATGGACATTTGGGGTCTCTCCATAGTTTAGCTATTGTTGATAATGCTGCTATAAACATCAGGGTGCATGTATCCCTTTGAATTGTATTTTTGTAACATTTGGGTAAATACCTAGTAGTACAATCACTGGATCAGAGGATAGCTCTATTTTTAACATTTTTTTTAAAGATTTTATTTATTTATTTGAGAGAGAGAGAGAATGAGAGAGAGCACATGAGAGGGGGGAGGGTCAGAGGGAGAAGCAGACCCCCTGCCGAGCAGGGAGCCCAATGCGGGACTCGATCCAGGGACTCCAGGATCATGACCTGAGCTGAAGGCAGTCGCCTAACCAACTGAGCCACCCAGGCGCCCTATTTTTAACATTTTAAGGACCCTCCATACTGTTTTCCACTGTGGCTGTACCAGTTTGCATTCCCACCAGCAGTGCAAGCAGTTTCCCCTTTCTCTTCATCTTCACCAACATCTATTGTTTCTCGTATTGTTAAGTTTAGCCATTCTGATGGGTGTGACATGGTATCTCATTGTGGTTTTGATTTGTATTTCCCTGATGATGAATGATGTTGAGCATCTTTTCATGCGTCTGATAGCCATCTGGATGTCTTTTTTGGAAAAGTGTCTATTCATGTCTTCTGCCCATTTCTTAACTGGGTTATTTGTTTTTTGGGTGTTGAGTTTGATAAGTTCTTTGTAGATTTTGGATACTCACTCTTTATCAGATATGTTTGCAAATATCTTCTCCCATTCCATAGGCTGCATTTTAGTTTTGTTGATTTTTTCCTTACAAAGCAGGAAAGAATATCCAATGGAACAAAGACAGTCTCTTCAAAAAATGGTATTGGGAAAATTGAACGTCGGTATGTGGAAGACTGAAACTGGACCACTTTCTTACACCATACACAAAAATAAATTCAAAATGGATGAAAGACTTTAATATGAGATAGGAAACCATCAAAATCCTAGAGGAGAACACAGGCAGGTCCTCTTTGACCTTGGCCGTAGCAACTTCTTACTAGACACGTCACCACAGGCAAGGGAAACAAAAGCAAAAATGAACTACTGGGGCTTCATCAAGATAAAAAGCTTCTGCACAGCAAAGGAAACAATCTTTCCCTTTTTTTCTTAATTCCTTATCTGTTTTTCATTCCCACATCCTCACAGAGCTCTCCGCTCCCTCAAGGTAATCCATGCATGCATATTTCCATCCCCATATCTTTCCATATTCATATCACATATAAACACACATACACATTACTTTATACACATGCGTACAAACATATAGAAGGGCTTTTTAAATCACATATTTGATTTACTTCTTTCTGCATTTTATTTTCCTTCTTCAAGAAAACCTTATGAAAATAACCCCGTGAAAATTCATTCATCCTGAGGGCTGCATAATGTTCCAGAGTGTTGATGTTCCAATTCATTCATCTGTACAAACACCCGAGTACACACTGGAGCTGTTATTTTTCTATGGGATAGATTCCAGAAGTGAGGCTTCTGGTTTGAAGAACGCACATATTTTCAATTTCCATAGATGCTGCCAGACTGGTTTTCCAAAATGGCTATAACACTTCACATCCCCGTGGGGCTGGAATCTCATCTCCCTTTTAAAGCTCAAGAAGCTAGTGTGCAGAGGTCAGGAATGTGCTCAAGCTCATCGGTGGCAGAGTTGGGAGGCAAACTATACCCATCTGCTTTGCAAACCAGGGCTTTTTCCACCCCAAATACTCCGTCTCCCTAAGTGACCGGCCCCTGTCCTTCAGCAACCAGGTATGTGCATTTCAGGGCAAAGAGCGGGTTTTCTCTTGAGCCCCCTGTCCAATCAGTTGACAATGTCCCCATGCAGCCTGCTGGGCCACAGCATCTGGGCTTGTACTATTTACAAGGTATAATAGCCCTCCCATAAAAGTATAATGATGTACAATTTGTAAGAATAATGATACTCCAGGAGCAGAAGTGGCTACTAGAGCTTGATGCCACTAAATTTTATCAGGTCACAAGAGATGGTGATCGTACTGTGATGAGAAATATAGGGACTCTTCCACCCGACTAAATACATTGCCCAGGTAAACACACTGTGAAAAGGGAAGGGGAGAGAAGCAGGCACTGGGTCACTCTTGTTACCACATCTCTACTCCCGTAGTTATGATTTTTTTGTAAATAATTAGCAAATCTTCCATTCACTAAGTCCTAGCTTACTGGATTTTTGAGAGAGCAAGGGAGCACGATCGAGAGAGAGAGAGAAACACTGAGAGAGAAGGAATGAAAGCAACATTAATTTTAAGAATAAACAAGCCAAAGTGTCCTTTTGCAGCTGTTGTCAATGGAGTTCATTTTGGGAATCCAATTATTCCTCTGGACATGTACACTGGAAAAGGTTAGCTATAATAATTCAGACAGCATTCCTGTAACAACATCCTTTCCAAATAAATTTGAGAGAAAACAAATAAGTTCCTGTTTTGACCACAGGGGGAACAATCAGCATGGCGTTTGAATGCTTTCACAGAGGATGGGAAAGAAGTTGTGCCCCTTTGTGAGTCCCGGCAGGAGAGGCGTGAATAATAACATTTCACTTTCTCCTTGGAAAAAGAGCATAGAGAGTGGTCAGGCTGACATGGGAATGGTCAAACAGGGCCAAGCCATAAAATGCAACAGGTCTAATTTACACTTGACTGTGAACAATGGGATAAGAGTTGCTGGGTCTTGGGGGCAGATGAGAAGCTTGTTGGAAAATGAAAAACAGGAAATATCAGAAATCTCAGAGTTCTGCATGATGGGACAGTACTGTTTAATATTGTATAATCTTTCTGCCAGATTTTTTTAAAACACTCTTTGAAATAGTTGAGCTTTGGGGGCTTTCCCCCCCCCCCCTTTAGTAACAGTGACAATCATTGGAATGAATGCTTTAATTTGAATTTAAAAATACCCAGAAAGTGGAGATGAGAAAAAAAACAAACAAAACATAGAATCTATCCTTGTACTTTGAATCTATAGATCATCTTCTTCAATTAGTCCCATATTTGCCCCATTTTACATCAATGCTTATAGCTTTCTACCCACTAATGACATCAATGACAAATATTTGTATAGCATCTTTGACTTTTTAAAAATATTTATTTATTTATTTGAGAGATAGAGAGAGCACAGAGGGAGAGGGAGAGGGAGAAGCAGACTCCCCCCTGAGCAGGGAGCCAGATGCGGGGCTCAATCCCAGGATCCAGGGATCATGACCTGAGTCGAAGGCTGACGCTTAACCAACTGAGCCACCCGGGGGCCCCTGACTTTTTTTAAGAGCAATCTTTTTACAACTTCCCAGTGGTTAGCAAAGTAGGTGTAGTTACCCCCAATTTGCAAGTATACAGGTCAATTAAGTCACCTACACAAGGTCATTTAGCTAGGACTAGACATATGAAGGTCCTATGCCTCCAGATGCCATTCCAGCCACTTTCCATCATAACACACTTTGCACAAACGGCAACATATAGTCCAAATCAGTATTTATCACCGTCTGTACAAAATGCCCAAGTTCTGGGATAACGACACACCAATGAACAGTGCTGTTTGAAAAGGATCATGAAGCCATCAGTGCCATGACAGATTGGTCATGTCTACCATGGGTGAGGAGAGGGATGTGTTCACATACAGGCTGTGTATTCCCCAAGGTCCTTCTTCTCCATTTTGACCATAATCCTCACTTGCACCCAACTCCATCAACCTAATAACAGGGTCACTTCCTGGACCATATTTCTCAGGATTGAACCCTATTTAACATCACCTGGCTTTTTTTTTTTTTAATCTTTGTCTACAACCTCTTCTTCCACGTTCCTCCATTTTTGCTCCGCCGCTCTTGTTCATTCACTTTGCAAACACCCCCAACTCTTTGAACACTTTCTTACCAGTCTGCCTGACTCCAGGATCCATAAATTCCGTCCATCTTCTAAAATGCTAGACTCTCTTGCTCCTCTGTCTTTTTACTAACTCTATTGGCGAATCTCCTCCTGTGAATCCATCCAACCAGCCTACTTTTAAGTGTGAGCCCCACGGAAGTAAACATCACCCCATATAAATCTTAGTGCCATTAAAATGTTTGGATGTTCAATTCAGCTGGCCTACTTGTATTGCCCATTTCCGTATTGATCAGCAGAGTGTGATACTGCACCATTATGTGAACGGTGCCCCTTGGGTTGTACAGTGCAGCAGGACTCTTGGTCAGCTTCGTTTCCCATTCCCCTGACTCATTATTTCAAACCTTCAGAATGTGACTCAAGTTACCTAACAAATACTCAATTCCCTCACTCATTAAAAAGATGACTGCAGAGTACCTTAATAATTGGAAATCATGACATAGGGTAGACCTCAGTGTCTCAAGCTCCAACCTAAAGAAGTGTCTACATCCACCTTGATCCTACTTTCTTTCCTTCCCACTTCTAAACATGGGCCATCTATTCTATAGCTGTTCCATCTTCCCATCAAAGCTCAAGATGTCACTTCCCTTCGACGCCGTGCCCCATGAATCAATTTCTCTTTCCTGAAGCTTACACTTCTCGCTCTTTATTGACTCCTTCTCCTTGACTTATAAACATGTTCAAGTTTGCCATGGCCCCAAAACAAAACAGGACACACCCTTGTGTCACAGATAGTGGGAGCATGCCACCCATATGTCCTTAACTTCTTCCATTTCAGACCACACCAGCATGACTTTAAACTGCTGACATCTGCATTTTTTTTGTCTGAGGGCCTCTTTGGCCCTTTCATTCAGCAAGCTGAGAAGTTTCATGGAATTAATGGACTGCCCTCTACCTCCAAAGCAGCCTTCTACCAGTGATTAGTAGCAATTGGTGTATAAATGGCCCAGCTTCTCAAGCCATTAGGTAGAAAGATCCCTAAGGCACATGTTCTATATTGTTACTGAGACTTCTCTGATAGAACTAAATTCCTGTTGCCCCCAGTAGTAATTTGCTTGAAAATATATTCTTATTCAGTGCTTTCTTTCTTCCCTATCTCACTTTAGTACCTCTCTAGAAATATTTTTCCAGGATTCCCTCCCAAATAAACACCTTGCACTTGAATCCATGTTTCAAAGTCAGCTTCTGGGAAAACCCGAACCAAGACACCCTCCTTTTACCCTCTGTCTACATCTAGTTACCACATACCTTTTTATTTTTTCAGTGCTGGGGTTCTTGAAAAATAATACCATGAAGAAATTGTGTTTTGCTACTAGTACAGAGAACCCAAAATGGCTTAAGCAAATTAAGGGTTTTCCCTTTCTCACGGAACAACGAATTTCTGGGCTGACATAGCAGCTTCACAATGTCACCAGGGGCCCAGGCACCTTCTGTCTTTCCATTCCAGGTTTGAGGAAGGAACACAGAAATGGATAAGCAAGAGGCAAAAGGTTCATGCTAGCTGAGTCAGCCCTTGTATCGAGGAGCTTTCCTCAAAGCACCATCCAATAATTGCTTACATCTTATTGACCAGAACTTAGACCACCTTTAATTTCAAGAGAGACTGGAAGAGTTTTTTGTTTTTTGGTTTTTGTTTCTTGTTTTTAAATCTGGACTTTTTGTTTCCTCTAACCACATTAGGGTTCTCTTATAAAAAGGAAGAATGGATATTGGGGAGATAAACAGCTATCTCTGCTGTAGAAGTCCATGTAACCAGTTGCAATTTCCCAACTCCTGTCCTCTGGTTTCTACCACTCCATGGAAAAATCTCTAAGCTAACAATGACTGCCTACCTCCTGTACACAATAGACAACTTTTAGTCTGTTTCTTATTGTCTTCCCTGATTTCTCATCGACCATCCCTATTTTATTTACTACATTTGTACACATTTCCCTGTATCAAATTGAATTGAAAAGTCCTTATCAAACACTTCAGCTTTCCAAGGTCAATAGTTTTATGCTACAGCTAGTCAGGAAGGAACAGAGAACAAAGAGAAGATAGAGGACAGGTTAATGTCACACTCTGCCTAGATTTCCTCAAACCCGGAGATGTTAACATGCACTTCTTGTAGCATTGATTTGTTTATTTTGTATGTGTGCAAATGTGCCTGCTCCCACCCCCGGACACTGGTGTGCTTTCACGTCCAATACTTTTATTTCTGGGGACTCCTCTCAACCTACTGGAAGTCACTTAGCCTGCACGAACAAGGAATTAGAAGTGGTAGAAGAACATGCCTTCTCCTACAGGTGTAGGAGAATAAATGCCCCAGCTCCCTTGCCTCAGAAAGTGACAACTCTGAAGTGTGACGTAACCCAGAGCTCCCTGGGGGATCAGGCTAAAGCTACATTGTGTGAGACTTTGCCTGGGATCACACCTCTGCTTGGCTTCCTTCCCTTCTTTGTCCTGTGTCTCCCGCTCTCTTACTTGTCCTCACCCAGAGCACTTCCTTAATAAATCATTGCACACTTCTGGGGAATCAATGTTAAGGCAATTGGGCAATGAATATTGGTTGGTCAGGAGGAACTGAACAAAACCAAACAAGTCTTTCCAGATGTGTTACTGCATTAAGATAGCTTTTGAGGTTTTTCTATTACCTTTTCAAAAATTAAAATGTTGTTCCTGGAAGTAATTTTTTGCTACAGTTCATTAAGGCTAAAAATTCCAATTGCAATCATTTGCTTAAATGCATGGTTTTTCTGACACGTATCCATAAACCATAGATAAAACCATGTAAGTAATTTTAATACAAAAAATGTGCTCTGTACTAGCATTGTTAAGCATTGTTAAGATGGTAAGCATACTTATCATCTCAGGAGAATTATCCATCCAAGTTATAGAAGTTTTATAAGCAGTTTCTGAGAATTCTTTTTGGAGATACAGAAAGCTGTAGCTACGTCATCTTCATACAACCCCATCTTTTCTTTCCTGGAGAAGACAAAACAAATGGGGCTATGGGGCTGAATTCTCAAATACCTCTTCTGCCTCCCATGTGGCTGTGCCAGTCATCAGCATATTTTCTCTTAGCTCCAAAGTCACCCATTTTGCCTGCTCTGTGATAAGGGAAGTGGACCTTATGAATATTTGTCCTACGATGGCCAGGATGATGTTAAGCCTGGTCAGCAGAGGGCACTGAAGCAATGCTGGAGAAGAAAGACGTTCTGCTGTGTCCCTCTAGTTGGCCTAGTTGTGGGTGGCTTTTGGTGGCAGTGTCCTCACAGCCCGCCACAAGAGTCACCTGCTCATGTGGAGTTTAGCAACACTCCTAAGGACAGTGAATGAGTACCCCAGGGGCCCAGCTCACTTTCCAGTAATTCCCTGATGACAGCCTCTTCCAATGTGGAAACAATACCCCACCACAATTTTAGGGAACTTCTTGGAAACTTTCTAGCAAATCCATCGAATGTCCCAGTTGGCTTTTTAGAAAGTCAATGGCACCCACCCTTATCCCCCTTGGAAGCTTCCTGGTGAGCTCCCTCTGCATCCCAGCAGGTGGCTGTCCACCTGCCAGCCTCAGCGTCATCCCACTGACTTTGAACACCACAGCACAGCCAACTTCTTCACCACCCGGTGGGTTTCAACCACAGCTTTGCCAACAAGGCCTGCATCCCAGCCTCGAGAAGGATACTCCCCTCCCAAGTTAGTTCCTTCCTTGGGTACCCTCCCTCAGCCCCAGGGTGTCCTTAGGAGTGTTTTTTTCTCTCCTCTTAGCCAATTTCCTATTACTCCATTCCCCTATTAATAACATTTCCTAGTAGGCTTCTCTTGTTCTGTCTTCTGGTAGGACCCCGACTGATGAGTAGCTAAGGAATGCAAAATCCCTAAATCTAAAGTTCTCTACATGTGTGAGTTCTTTGAAGAAGTTTTTGTTGTTGTTGTTGTTTTAAGAGATATTTGAATAGGTCATGCCCTTTAAATCTTTTCTAAAGTTGTTCTTGCACTCTTTAAAAGGTTTGCAATTTAGGCAAAAGAAGTTACCAGTCCTAAGACTGACAGCTTGGATGTTTTATATTAACCATGTGGCTCTATGGCTAATATAAAAAACCCAAGGCGTTACTCCAGGAGTACCTACCTAGTGCTGGGCTCTTTACAAACCAATATCATGTTTAATTCTCAGGAAAGCTCTGAAAGGTCAGCAGCATCCTTCCTGTCTTAGAGATGAGGAAACTGAAGCCCCCAGAGATGTCAAATAATTTGCATGGGGTCACATGGCTGGTATGCGTTCCACTTGAGATTTAAACCCCTACATACGGATCCAAAGCCTTTTCCCTATCTTCCATGGCATCTCATGTAGGCACAAAATAAAACTTTCTAGATAATTATTAATTAGTTTTTTCATCCTTTCCCCAGAATTAGTTGAGTATATGCTATGTTTCAGGTTCTAAACCTCATGCTAGGTAAATAAAAATGTGAAAGACCCAGAGAACTTGCCCTCAAGCGCTTTCATTTTAAAAGCACTTTCCCCGGTGGAGGGGGTGGTGCCTGGATGGCTCAGTTGGTGAGCTGCAGACCCTTGATTTCAGCTCAGGTCATGATCTCAGGGTAGTGAGATCCAACCCCATATCGGGCTCTACGTTCAGCATGGAATGTGCTTGAGATTCTCCCTCTCCCTCTGCCCTTCCCCCCACTCGCACACACACACACACTCTCTCTAAAAATAAATAAAATATTTTTTAAAAATTAAAAAAAAAAATTTAAAATACTTTTCCCATCCATATGGTCTTGACCATTCAGTGCATTTTAACCCTTTTAAAGGATCTTAAATTTCCAACCAAGCCAATGGCGGAGGGGCACTTACTCAAAGTTGCTGTGGGCCACCTCTTGCTTGCGTGCTTTGTAACACTCTGTATTCCATTTGCCTACTTTTCCCCCTGCCTTTCAGGTCTCTGTGCCTCAGAACTCAGCCTCAGCCTACTCTCTTGAATGCTGGTGCATTTGGGGGCCTTCCTCTTCTCCATCTGAGCTTCCGGGACCAGTCTTGAGACTGTCTCTGATGTTCCACATTCTATGACCCATCACCAGCACTTCTGAACCAGTCAGGGGTATGAGCTTTTTCTGGGTTGAGAATGTCTGTGTTACCAGGACTCAGGTTTGGGGGCAGCTCTGATCTACCTGGGGGCACAAGCAGGTCAGCACCTTTGCAGAGACAGCTCTCTGGTTTCCCCATATGGCCTCAAACAAGACAAGCTGTATGTCTTTCCTGAATGCCTTTCCTTTCCTGTCTTGAGTCTTCTTCTGTACCCTTGGCTCCAGCTACCTAGATAGATTCTACTCATCTACCATCTTCAATTTTAGTATTAACTTTTCCTCACACCCTCTCTCTGTCAAGCTCAAGGACATGGGCTTTCACTGTGCTCCCCTGGGGCACTGGACTGTAATGGCTGATTCCTTGCAGCTCCTCACAGGAATTGAGAGCACCTGGAGTGCAGGGACTGTGTTATATTTGTATGCATCCCAGGGTCCAGTGCTGTGCTGCATGGTAGGCACTTAATAAATATTTCAGGATGGGAGTGGGTAGGAGAGGGAAGAAGAGAGGAAAGAAGACAGGGAGGGAGGGAAGCAGGAAGGATGAAGATCAGAAAGAAAGGGAAAAGAAGGAAATATAGTCTCTGTCTCTCTTTTAGCCACTTGCATGGCATTTTATCATCGGAATTAAATTAAGTTTATCATCTGACATTTAGAATACCTTCAAAAACACCATTCTCGGTGCTCCTGGCTGAGCCTCTGTTCCAGCTGGTGACCTCACTCAAAGAAGAAAGAACTCCACCACCGTCACCACCACCACAATAGAAATGACATCAAACCATGGTCAACATTTAGTGAACTCCTGTTATATACCAGGCCCCATGCTCAGCATCTCCTGTGCATCATCTCATAAATCACTGCAACTATCCAATGAGTAGACACTGTCGCTCTTTCCATATAAGGACACTAAAGCTCAGCGACGCGAAGGGACTTGGCAAGGTCACACTGCCCATAAATAGCAGTGCCGGGATACTAAATCAGGCCTTTGGACACCCAAGCCAAGCTCCGAACTGTCATACTATGCTGTGTCTCTAAAGAAGTTCTGTACATTTTCATGCCCAGAAGGCACACAAAATAGTAGCATGGATCCTAAAGAGAGACACCTGTCAACTTTGATCAATAAAAGGTATTTAAAAATCCACAAAACCAGAAGTGAGTCAATATGTAATGACATTTTCTTTTAGAAGTAAAGTAAAAGTCACCCCCAGGATGAAGTCCCCCTGATTCTTGGGTGGGGGGTGGGAGGCAGAACAGGAAAGGAAGAAGTAAACAGCATAATTTGCACAATTTCCCACTAAATTAAAGTACAAAATAATAAAAAGACCATTGCACTCAATTGGAAGACATCAAATAGACAGTCATAAAGAAAATATTGCAGTAGGGAAGTTCTTGGGCGGAATCAATTCCCCAAAAGCCTGGAGGGATTTTGTCTCAGGTCATAATGCATTCCTCTAGTAAACAAGTCCCCCAAACACTAAGTGGGGCAAGAAAACATTCCATGGAGAAGGTACTTTCAAAAGGAGGGCAATTGAATTTTGAACAGCAATGAAACAAGCTTCACAAGCATTGGTTTCAAAATGAAATGGCTTGTGTGATGTTCACTTTGACTCCTAGTGCATAAAATATAAAATGCTGCTTTCCACGCATTTCAATAGCCCATTTCTCTGTAATACTGCACTGCTTTGACAAGCATGTTATGTTAGAAGGAACTAACACACAAAGGGAGGTAGGCTGCCTGGGGACCTATCATATGGGAGTCCCTGTGACTTGCTTCAAATTATTCAGAGATCAATGCAAAAAGATGTGTCTTGCATCCCTCCCCTAACTGGGATCTCCTGGAGAGGCCAGGACAAGAATTTTCAGCTTTGAGTCCTCAGCTTCAGAAACACTTCACCTTGGTTCTACACATATTAAATTTCAGAATGGTCCATTCTCAAGTGCTTCATTCTCAGAGTGTTTGGTCATGTGTTGGCTGACAGGTCATTCATTTACAGAGATGCAGATAGAAGGCAGTAAAATACCAGAAGGATTTACTTCTAGCCCTCCATTCTCAGATAGGACTACATATAAACCATTCACAGTACATCATTTGCCAGAATGACCACAACCCTTTGCACTTCCCTATACACATGTCCTTTGCTTTGTGGCTTTGTAGCAGCTTCCGTCAAGAGATAAAGTTGATTTCACCTCTCTTTGAGTTTTGTGCCTGACTTTGACAAATAAGATGTGGTAGAAGCAACAGTGTGCTGGTTCTTAGCCTGACACTCAAGAACCTTGTCCTCTTCCATGCACTTTCTTGGCATCTGACTCCGCCATGAGATTAAGGCCAAGCTGACCTGCCGGAGGATGAAAGACCATGTGGACCAGAGCTAAGTGAGCGCAGTTGTAGAAATTAAAGCCTGAAAGACATGAGAAAGCCCAGCCAACATCAGTAAACCTATCCACCTGGCCTGCAGCTAACACAGCTGCACAAAGGAACCCTGCCAAGAGCAAAACTACCCAGCCAAGCCTCAGTGAAGTGTTGACCCATAGAATCAATAAGTTAAGGACATGATTGCTGTTTTAAATATCTAAGTTGGGTGGGGTGTTTTTTTTCATGAGCAATAGGTAACTGATATACCATCTCAGAATTAATTCTGTTATTAGTGGGAAGGTCTGATAGCTACCTCTCCCCCAACACTGAGAGCTGGGAGAGCCTGATTATCATGGGCTCAAATTCTGTGGCTCTGGAGCACAGGAGGGGGCTCGGAACGTTCTGCAAACAAGATCACATCCAGATGCAGAACATAAGTCATTAGCATGGTATCTGAACACCAGATAGCAATGACAATTCCAGGGAGCGGGTAGGGATCATGAGTGGGAAACAGGTGTAAAGTGGAAGAACCAGACAAGGCAGGCCCTTCAGTAGCTGCCTCCTGGTCTGGCTATGTGCTCCAAGAGAAGAGACAAGGCTTGCTTTTCTCACCAGGATCTGGCACACAGGAGGAGCTCAAGAAACGTTTGTAGAGTGAATACATAGCCTGACAACTCAGAGTTGTGACTTGCCTCTCCGCATCTGTTGCTGAGTCGACAGGAAGCATGGAGCTTTCTTCCTAGAGGGAATATGCCCAAATGATCCTAGGATCCACTACTTTTTTTAAAAAAATTAAGAAATATTTATCTGGCACTGTCTATGGGTTAGTACCAAATTGTCTTAACAGATGAGGTAGACATGAACCTTATCCCTAATTTCCCCATGAAGAACTGAGGCAGGGAGCATTAGAGAGTTTGCTCAAGGACATGAAGCTGGGAAATGGCAGAACCAGCAGTCTGGCTCTCGAGCATGCACTAACATCTCCTTCTGCTGCCTCTCTTGAAATCATCACAATAAACACAGAGGCCTTGGAGAGTGCTTAGGTCATCCCCTTCTTTCTATAGGTAACTGATATACCATCTCAGAATTAATTCTGTTATTAGTGGGAAGTTCTGATAGCTACCTCTCCCCCAACACTGAGAGCTGGGAGAGTCTGAATTATCATGCGCTCAAATTCTGTGGCTCTGGAGCTAAAATTGGAGCCTCTACAGGAGGCCTCTACAGCCTTCTATACGTGAGGATGTTTGAGCCCAAGAAACGTACATGACTTTCTCAAAATCACACAATTAATGGCAGTCTCCTGACACACATTTAGTATTTTCTCCTCTATACCACACTGATGATGTGAAAAGCTATTTCATGGGCATCTTTATTTCCAAGAGGTTCAGAATGTTGAGACCCATGTACTCTGACTTTCAAAACCAAGAAGGAATGTCAACTAATAGGAAGAGCTGTAGGAAGGAGAAAGGAACAATGAATGGGACAAATGATAGACCTTCCAGTCCGTAAGACAGTCAAGATATGTCACAATAGAAAGCAGGTCCCACTCACAGACTGAAATCTAGGAGAGAAGCCTAAAGCCTCAAGAACTCAGGGGTTTTGTTTAGCATGTATGTGGAAGGGTCTGGCATATTAGTACAGAACTTCTAGAATTCTAGTGTGTCTATGAATCACTGGGGGATCTTGTGAAAATGCAGATTGTGGTTCAGCAGTTCTGGGCAGGGTGGGAGATTCTGCATGCTAACACACTCCTAGGTGAGCTCCAATGCAGCTCCTCTGTGGACCACACTTTGAGTAGCAAGGATCTAGAGCACTAAGCTGGGTACTTCAAATAAGATCAAAAATCCTGATACAGACAATTCCACTCAAAGACCTGAGACAACCTGAAAGTAAAACCCTAAAATGTGGTCAGAATTCATTCAGAGATCTAGGTGCATGAGATATACAAATATAAATGTAAATAAAATATACTGCATGTTTTCAGAAGGGAGAAAATATCCTGAAAGATTCTATGATATAAAGCAAGACAACCAGGCGGGATGTGTCTGGTGATAGGATACAGGAGGAAGCAGCTAGCAACATCTATGGAATATTCTTGCTGAAGATGGTGCTTGACTCAGGGCAGACCTCTAAATCGAACTAGCCATTTAGAGGAAATATGGGGTACCAGAGGAACACGTTAAACACCAATGGGGTGCAAAAAACCCAGATTGTGAGAAATTCTACAGGACAGGTGACCTGATTTCTTCAACAAAATTTACGCAAAGGGAAAATAAGAGGGGAGACCTAGAAATCTCTTAACAGACTTATGAGACTTACTGGCCAAATGTAACGTGAGGCCATCATTAGGATCCTGATTCAAACAAACGTTAAAAAAAAAGAAAAAGAAAAAAGTTTTTGGGACAGCCTAGAAAATTTTACTACTGACTGGATATTTGATGATATTAAGGAATTTTTCAATTTAAAATGGTATTGTGGTTATGTGTTTTGTTTTTTTTTTTTAAAAGCAAACAACCCTGTTTTGGGATATAGGTACTGAAATATTTACAATGACATGATCTGATATCATGCAAAATAATCCAGTGACGGCTGGGGAAGGAGAGGATGGGTTGCGGAAAAAATAGCTTGGCCACAGGAATAAGCCTTGAAGCTGCTGATTAGAATGCAGGAGGTTATTATATGACCTTCTTTGCTTTTCTGTTTGTTTAAAAATTTCCAAATTCAAGGTTGTGAATAAATATACAAGCAAAGAGAGAAAGAGAGACAGAGAGGAGAGAGGGAAAGAGGAAGAGAGAGAAAGAGAAACAAGAAAGTGAACGAAAGAGAGGAAGAAAGGGAGGAAGGAAAAAGAGAGAAATGTTCAGAGAGGGCAGTATCTCCTCCAAGTTCTCTTCAAAAGGAGTAGATTTGACAAACTGATGATTCCAATTGCAATACCAGGTAAGATTCTAGGACATATTATTGAAATGGCAAAAGTTAAATAAAATAAAGAAGATGAAGACAAAAAAAGCTGAGATCACCAGGCTCCACTAAGGGTGGGTTGTTCAAGACTCTTCCTTTTTATTATGGCTTCTTGACAGCCCTGTCACAGGGATCCTGTAGCTATAAGGCCCCTGGATTCAGCAGAACATTTGTCAAAGTCTCTCGTGATCTTTAGAAAAAGAGGGAAATTGTGGCTCAGGTGATAGCATGGTGAGATGGATTTATGACTGGTTGAACGTGCATCCCCAGAGGGTTGGATTAGGAGTCCATGTCAGGCTTCAGGCAGCTCTTCAGCAGAAGGTTGAAGGACTCCTGTTCAGCATGCTGTTGTTTTTCATCGATGACACATGAAGATATACAAGATGTGTCAGTCATGTTGAAGAAGACATAAAGTCCAAAAGACTATGTTTGAATACTCTTGATGACAGAATTATGATCTAAAGATACCTCAACATGCTACAGCAAAGCCAGTGCTAGCAGGCTGAAATTTAACAGTGTTGATTGTTAGTCAACCAGGAGCGCCAAGAGGAGGAAAAGAATAAAGCCTGTGGCTGGTAAAAAAGTGTATAAGGAAAGGACATGTCCAGGGACCAAGGACACTTATGCACTTTAAGATACAAATGGCTGGGACTCTTGCCTCTGGGTTCTCTCATCATCCTCTCTTGGTTGGAGAAGCACAGCCTTAAAGATTTCCCCTTACTGTAAATTCCATATGAATCAATAACGTAAGGGGCTGCCAAAGCTAATTCAATCTGCTAATTTGATTTTAGGGTACATTAAAACAATTACTTTTCCAGAAGAGAAGAGGGAATGCGAACAATAACCACATCTACCATGTAGTAAGCATTTACTGTGGGGAGGCATCAGGCCAGGTAGTTTACATACATTAGCTCATTTAACCACCACATTATCCTTTCTCCATGAATGCTAATAACCTCATTTCCTCCACTGGGAAACTGGGGTCCAGCGTGGTTCCAGGACTAGGCTGAAGTCACACAGCAGGTGATGTCAGAGCTGGGATGCCAGTGGAACCCCCGCTGTGCTGGTGTAGCTTAAGAACAAAAAGGCTTGCTCTCCAACTATCTGGGCTGGTCCAACAAAGGGCTAAGCGTAGGGTTTAGTTCAGCAAAAAATTTCACCTGTGTCTAAAAATTTAGCCGATGTCATTGATCAGGACCGTGAGAGGACCACATCCAGCACATCACATGAGACTCAATTAAGAAAAGGCAACTGAGGGCACCTGACTGGCTCAGTCACTATAGCATGCAACTCTTGATCTCAGGGTCATGAGTTCAAGCCCTATGTTGGGGGTAGAGTTCACTTGAAAGAAAAAAAGAGGGAGAAAGAAAGATGAAAGGAAAGAAAGAAGAAAGAAAGAAAGAAAGAAAAGAAAAGAAAGAAAGAAAGAAAGAAAGAAAGAAAGAAAGAAAGAAGAAAGAAAGAAAGAAAGAAGAGGGGGTGTAGCAAGATGGCAGAGGAGTTAGGAGACCTGGATTTCATCTGGTCTCAGGAATTCAGCTGGATAGGGATCAAACCATTCTGAACACCTACGAACTCAATAGGAGATCGAAGAAAAGAATAGCAACAACTCTCTGAACAGAAAAGCGACCACTTTCTGGAAGGTAGGACGTGCGGAGAAGTGAATCTGAGGCGATGTTCAGGAGGATAGACGGCAGGGGAGGGGGCCTCCATCGGCCGCTTCTGGCAAGTGATAGAGCCGCGGAGCACAAAATCGGAACTTTTAGAAGTCTGCTCCGCTGAGGGATGTCGCTCCAGTGACTAAGCGGGGGGTGGAACACTCGCGGGACAGTGTGGTCTCAGGACCCTCGGGGTCACAGAAAGACCGGGGGTGCCTGAGTGTGGCAGAGCTCCCAGGGATCGGAGCGGGGAAGCCGGCTGCAGAGACCGAGCCAAGGCGCGGGCTCTCAGCTCAGGGTTGCCATAAACCGTGATCCACGGCACAGTCGAGCCACTGCTCCTCCAGCAGGGACCCAACAAGTGGCAGATCTGGGGAGACTCCCCTTCCTCCCCTGGGAGGAGCGGAGCGGGAGTGCACCGCAGGGATCTGCTGGGTTTGGAGACTCCACACCAGGTCGGGTGCCAGAGATAGAAACGCGCGGTCACAGGATGGGTGAGCACGGAGTGCGGCCGGAGACCAGGGAGAGGGGAGTGACTGACTGCTTTTCTCTGGGGGCGCACAGAGGAGCGGGGCCCCGAGTTCTCGGCTCCTCCAGGGTGGAGACTGGGAGGCTGCCATTTCACTCTCAGCCTCCAAATCTGTATGGAAAGCTTGCAGGGAACAAAAGCTCCTGAGAGCAAACCCGAGCAGATTATTTAGCCCAGACCGGCAAGGGCGGGGCAATTCCGCCTCCGGCAAAGACATTTGGGAACCACGGCAACAGGCCCCTCCCCCAGAAGATCAGCAAGAACTGCCAGCCGAGACCAAGTTTACTGATCAGTGAGAATGGCAGAACTCGAGTGCTAGGGGAATACTGCACACAGAATTCATGGCTTTTTTACCATGATTCTTTAGTCTTTCAAAATTAATTTTTTTTAACTGTCTTTTTTTTTTTTTGAATTTTTCTTTTTCCCTTTTTCAACCAACATCTTTTCAATCCCTTTTTTAAAAACATTTTTATTTTTCATTTTTAGAGTCATATTCTATCCTTTCATAGTAGTTACCCTTATTTTTGGCATATATATATATATATATATATATATAACTTGTTCTCTCTTTAAAATTTTGAGATACAGTTTCTTCTAACAGATCAAAATATACCCTAAATCTCTAGTGTATGGCTTCATTCTAGTCTCCTGCCTCATCACATTCTCTCCCTTTTCTTTTTTTCTTTTTTTTTTAAAGCCTCTTCTTTCTTTTTTCAAACAACTTCTTATCAATTCCTTTTATAATATTTTTTATAATTTTCATCTTTACAGTCATATTCCATCCCTTCATCATATCAACCCTTATTTTTGTACATATATAAGTTTTTCTTTCTTTAAAATTTTGGGAGGCGCTTCCTTCTAACAGACCAAAATACACCAAAAATCTAGTGCGTGGCACTGATCTATGCACCAGCCTGATCATATTTGGTCATATTCTGTTTTTTTGTTTTGTTTTGTTCTGTTTTTGTTTGCTTTTATCTTTTTCTTTTTCTTTTTTTTTCTTTTTCTTTTTTCTTTCTTTCCCTTTCTTTTCCCCCGGCTTCAGGTCTTTTCTGATTTGTTTAGTGTATATTTCCTAGGGCGTTGTTACCCTGTTAGCATTTTGTTCTCTCATTCATCTATTCTCCTCTGGACAAAATGACAAAACGGAAAAATTCACCTCAACAAAAAGAACAAGAGGTAGTACCGACTGCCAGGGACCTACTCAATATGGACATTAGTACAATGTCAGATCTAGAGTTCAGAATCATCACTTTAAAGATACTAGCTGGGCTTGAAAAAAGCATGGAAGTTATTAGAGAAACCCTCTCTGGAGAAATAAAAGAACTAAAATCTAACCAAGTCGAAATCAAAAAGGCTATTAATGAGGTGCAATCAAAAATGGGGGCGCTAACTGCTAGGATAAATGAGGCAGAAGAGAGAATCAGTAATATAGAAGATGAAATGATGGAAAATAAAGAAGCTGAGAAAAAGAGAGATAAACAACTACTGGATCATGAGGGCAGAATTCGAGAGATAAGCGATACCATAAGACGAAACAACATTAGAATAATTGGGATCCTAGGAGAAGAAGAGAGAGAGGGGCAGAAGGTAAATTGGAGCAAATTATAGCAGAGAACTTCCGTAATCTGGGGAAGGAAACAGGCATCAAAATCCAGGAGGCACAGAGAGCCCCCTTCAAAATCAATAAAAATAGGTCAACACCCTGACATCTAATAGTAAAACTTACAAGTCTCAGAGACAAAGAAAAAGTCCTGAAAGCAGCTCGGGAGAAGAGATATGTAACCTACAATGGTAGAAACATTAGATTGGCAACAGACCTATCCACAGAGACCTGGCAGGTCAGAAAGGACTGGCAGGATATAGTCAGAGCACTAAATGAGAAAAATATGCAGCCAAGAATACTATATCCAGCTAGGCTGTCATTGAAAATAGAAGGAGAGATAAAAAGCTTCCAGGACAAACAAAAACTAAAGGAATTTGCAAACACGAAACCAGCCCTACAGGAAATATTGAAAGGGGTCCTCTAAGCAAAGAGAGAGCCTAAAAGCAACATAGACCAGAAAAGAACACAGACAATATACAGTAACAGTCACCTTACAGGCAATACAATGGCAATAAATTCATATCTTTTAATAGTTACCCTGAATGTAAATGGGTTAAATGCCCCAATCAAAAGACACAGGCTATCAGATTGGATAACAAAACAAGACCCATCGACATGCTGTCTGCAAGAGACTCATTTAGACCCAAAGACACCCCCAGATTGAAAGTGAGGGGGTGGAAAACCATTTACCATGCTAATGGACACCAAAAGGAAGCTGGGGTGGCAATCCTTACATCAGACAAAGTAGATTTTAAACCAAAGACTGTAATAAGAGATGAGGAAGGACACTATATCCTACTTAAAGGGTCCATCCAACAAGAAGATCTAACAATTGTAACTGTCTATGCCCCTAACATGGGAGCAGCCAATTATATAAGGCAATTAATAACAAAAGCAAAGAAACACATTGACAACAATACAATAATAGTGGGGGACTTTAACACCCCCCTCACTGAAATGGACAGATCATCTAAGCAAAAGATCAACAAGGAAATAAAGACTTTAAATGACACACTGGACCAAATGGACTTCACAGACGTATTCAGAACATTCCATCCCAAAGCAACAGAATACACATTCTTCTCTAGTGCCCATGGAACATTCTCCAGAATAGATCACATCATGGGTCACAAATCAGGTCTCAACCGGTACCAAAAGATTGGGATCATTCCCTGCATATTTTCAGACCACAGTGCTTTGAAACTAGAACTCAATCACAAGAGGAAAGTCGGAAAGAACTCAAATACATGGAGGCTAAAGAGCATCCTACTAAAGAAGGAATGGGTCAACCCGGAAATTAAAGAAGAATTTAAAAAATTCATGGAAACCAATGAAAATGAAAACACAACAGCACGTTGTTCAAAATCTTTGGGATACAGCAAAGGCAGTCCTAAGAGGAAAGTATATAGCAATACAAGCCTTTCTCAAGAAACAAGAACAGTCTCAAGTACACAACCTAACCCTACACCTAAAGGAGCTAGAGAAAAAACAGTAAATAAAGCCTAAACCCATCAGGAGAAGAGAAATAATAAAGATCAGAGCAGAAATCAGTAAAATAGAAACCAAAAGAACAGTAGAACAGATCAATGAAACTAGGAGCTGGTTCTTTGAAAGAATTAACAAGATTGATAAGCCCCTGGCCAGACTTATCAAAAAGAAAAGAGAAATGACCCAAATCAACAAAATCATGAATGAAAGAGGAGAGATCACAACCAACACCAAAGAAATACAAACAATGATAAGAACATATTATGAGCAACTCTATGCCAGCAAATTAGATAACCTGGAAGAAATGGATGCATTCCTAGAGATGTATCAACTACCAAAACTGAACCAGGAAGAAAGAAAACCTGAACAGACCTATAACTACTAAGGAAATTGAAGCAGTCATCAAAAATCTCCCAAGAAACAAAAGCCCAGGGCCAGATGGCTTCCCAGGGGAATTCTACCAAATATTTCAAGAAGAATTAATACCTATTCTTCTGAAACTGTTCCAAAAAATAGAAATGGAAGGAAAACTTCCAAACTCGTTTTATGAGGCCACCATTACCTTGATCCCAAAACCAGACAAAGACCCCATCAAAAAGGAGAATTACAGACCAATATCCTTGAACATGGATGCAAAAATTCTCACCAAGATACTAGCCAATAGGATCCAACAGTACATTAAAAGGATTATTCACCACGGCCAAGTGGGATTTATGGCCTGGGCTGCAAGGTTGGTTCAACATCCGCAAATCAATCAACGTGATACAATACATTAACAAAAGAAAGAACAAGAATCATATGATCCTCTCAATAGATGCAGAAAAAGCTTTTGACAAAGTACAGCATCCTTTCTTGATCAAAACTCTTCAGGGTATAGGGATAGAGGGTACATACCTCAATATCATAAAAGCCATCTATGAAAAACCTACAGCAAATGTCATCCTCAATGGGGAAAAACTGAGAGCTTTCCCCCAAGGTCAGGAACGCGGCAGGGATGTCCACTATCACCGCTGCTATTCAACATAGTATTAGAAGTCCTAGCCACAGCAATCAGACAACAAAAAGAAAGCAAAGGCATCCAATTCAGCAAAGAAGAACTCAAATTCTCACTCTTTGCAGATGATATGATACTTTATGTGGAAAACCCAAAAGACTCCACCCCAAAACTGCTAGAACTCATACAGGAATTCAGTAAAGTGGCAGGATATAAAATCAATGCACAGAAATCAGTGGCATTCCTTTACACCAACAACAAGACAGAAGAAAGAGAAATTAAGGAGTCGATCCCATTTACAATTGCACCCCAAACCATAAGATACCTGGGAATAAATCTAACCAAAGAGGCAAAAGGTCTGTACTCAGAAAACTATAAAACACTCATGAAAGAAATTGAGGAAGACACAAAGAAATGGAAAAAAGGGGTGCCTGGGTGGCTCAGTTGGTTGAGCGTCTGCCTTCAGCTCAGGTCATGATCCCAGGGTCCTGGGATCGAGTCCCACATCGGGCTCTCTGCTCCTTGGGAGCCTGCTTCTCCCTCTGCCTCTCTCTCTCTCTCTGTCTCTCATGAATAAATAAATAAAAATCTTTAAAATAAAAAAAAATAAATAAATGGAAAAATGTTCCATGCTCATGGATTGGAAGAACAAATATTGTGAAGATGTCAATGCTACCTAGGGCAATCTACACATTCAATGCAATCCCCATCAAAATACCATCCACTTTTTTCAAAGAAATGGAACAAATAATCCTAAAATTTGTATGGAACCAGAAAAGACCCCGAATAGCCAGAGGAATGTTGGAAAAGAAAAGCAAAGTTGGCAGCATCACAATTCCAGACTTCCAGCTCTATTACAAAGCTGTCATCATCAAGACAGTATGGTACTGGCACAAAAACAGACACATAGAGCAATGGAACAGAATAGAGAGCCCAGAAATGGACCCTCAACTCTATGGTCAACTCATCTTTGACAAAGCAGGAAAGAATGTCCAATGGAAAAAAGACAGTCTCTTCAACAAATGGTGTTGGCAAAATTGGACAGCCACATGCAGAAGAATGAAACTGGACCATTTCCTGACACCACACACAAAAATAGACTCCAAATGGTTGAAAGACCTAAATGTGAGACAGCAGTCCATCAACATCTTAAAGGAGAACACAGGCAGCAACCTCTTCGACCTCAGCCGCAGCAACTTCTTCCTAGAAACATCACCAAAGGCAAGGGAAGCAAGGGCAAAAAACGAACTATTGGGACTTCATCAAGATAAAAAGCTTTTGCACAGCAAAAGAAACAGTCAACAAAACCAAAAGACAACCGATAGAATGGGAGAAGATATTTGCAAATGACATATCAGATAAAGGACTAGTATCCAAAATCTATAAAGAACTTACAAACTCAACACCCAAAGAACAAATGATCCAATCAAGAAATGGGCAGAAGACATGAACAGACATTTTTCCAAAGAAGACATCCAAATGGCCAACAGACACATGAAAAAGTGCTCAACATCGCTCGGCATCAGGGAAATCCAAATCAAAACCTCAATGAGATACCACCTCACACCAGTCAGAATGGCTAAAATTAACAGGTCAGGAAATGACAGATGTTGGCGGGGATGCGGAGAAAGGGGAACCCTCCTACACTGTTGGTGGGAATGCAAGCTGGTGCAGCCCCTCTGGAAAACAGTATGGAGGTTCAAAAAGTTGAAAATAGAGCTACCATACGATCCAGCAATTGCACTACTGGGTATTTACCCCAAAGATACAAAAGTAGGGATCCAAAGGGGTATGTGCACCCCGATGTTTATAGCAGCAATGTCCACAATAGCCAAACTGTGGAAAGAGCCAAGATGTCCATCGACAGATGAATGGATAAGGAAGAAGTGGTATATATATACAATGGAATATTATGCAGCCATCAAAAGGAATGAGATCTTGCCATTTGCAACGATGTGGATGGAACTGGAGGGTGTTATGCTGAGCGAATAAGTCAATTAGAGAAAGACATGTATCATATGACCTCATTGATATGAGGAATTCTTAATCTCAGGAAACAAACTGAGGGTTGCTGGAGTGGGGGGTGGGGTGGGAGAGATGGGGTGGCTGTGTGATAGACATTGGGGAGGGTATGTGCTATGGTGAGTGCTGTGAACTGTGCAAGACTGTTGAATCACAGATCTATACCTCTGGATCAAATAATGCAATATATGTTAAGAAAAAAAAAAAAGAAAAAGACAGCAGGAGGGGAAGAATGAAGGGGGGGAAATCGGAGGGGGAGATGAACCATGAGAGATGATGGACTCTGAAAAACAAACTTAGGGTTCTAGAGGGGAGGGGGGTGAGGGGATGTGTTAGCCTGGTGATGGGTATTAAAGAGGGCACACTCTGCATGGAGCACTGGGTGTTATGCACAAACAATGAATCATGGAACACTACATCAAAAACTAAAGATGTAATGTATAGTGATTAACATAACAATAAAAATTTTTTAAAAAAATAAAATAAAATAATTATTCCCATCACAAATGTAACATGGCTCTACAGAATAGTTCTATGCAATTTTATATATAATATAATATAATACTGGATTTGTGTTTATAGTAACACAAAATGTAATGATATATTTACAAATACTTAAGAATCCTAAGTAAATTTTTTGTAATTGTTGGGCTGTGTTAGACTTCTTAAATTGATCTATACCAAACATGATTTCTTCTTTTTTTCCTATGGAAAAAAAAAAAAGAAAGAAAGAAAGAGAGAAAGAAAGAAACCAGCAATTTAGCTTGCCACAGTAGGTGTTTAATAAATGTTTGCTGAAAGACTGACTTTAGCTTGAAAAAAGAGTTTCATGGTATCTGCTGATTTGGTTCTCTCTTGCTGCATAACAAACCACCCTACAACCACTGGCTTGAAACAATAATAGTCATTTATTACTGTTCTCTCTCATGGTCCTGGGAGCTGACTGGGTTTCTCTGAGTAATCCGGACTCAGGGTTTCCTCAAGTGGTTGCAGTTAGAAGGGGGTGGAAGCTGGAATCATCTCAAAAGCTTCTTTGCTCACATGTCTGGTGCCTGAATTGGGAAGACACCCCAGCTGCTGAGCTGGGGCTCCTCAAGCATCTTTCTCTCTTTCTAGGTGCTTTCTCCACATGGTCTCTCCAGCAGGGTGGCTTCTGGGCAGTTGGACTACTTAGTGGTTCAGGGCTTCAAAGGTAAAGACCCCAGTGGGAGATAAGAGTCTTGTGAGAGTTGTATTGCTTTTTCTTACTCAGCCAGCAAGTCACAGTGTGTCTTCCCCTACATTCATATCGTCAAGTCAGTCACAAAGACCCGGCCAGTTTCAATGGGAGGGTACACAGACTCTATCTCTTGAAGGGGAAGGGGAAAGATTCTGGGAGAGCTTATGGGACCAGAAATGTTGTTGCGGCCATTATTACAAAATATAATCTGCCACATCTACCTAAGAATATTTGGGGTGGGGAAGAGGGTATAGAATTATTCTATGTGGACAACGAGGGTAGAGCTAGGTCAGGTTATGAAAAAAAGTAAAATGGAGACCCGACTTTGGTCCGATGAAGGAAGATACTATAAAGGTGTTGTATTATCTTAAGGTGGAATAAATTTTCTACCACTGAAGTATTAAGCGTGGACTGTCAGAGCGTTTTTAGGGGATTGATATAGTAAGGCATCTGATCCCTTTGACCGAGTGTATCCTGCTGAGGGTGCTAAGTAGGGGCCAGTGGCTGGAGCAGGAAGTCCTAATGAGAACCAGAAAGGCCAGAGGATGGGGTAAAGCTAAAAGTTGAAAGTAGAAAAAAAATTTAAAAAGCATGAGGTCCAGGCTGCCAGGAGTGGGGTTAGTGAGTTTACCGAATCCAGCAGAGGCTGGAAATGGACATTCACATTGGGAACTGGAAACAAGAATTAGAGACCAGAGAGCAGCAAAGAAATAGAAGAGATGTTGATCTGGATGCAAAGGTTTGAAGGAGGGGGTGAAGGATGGTAGAAGTGACAGAACAGGGGAAACACCTGGAGCAATTAAATCGTGTTTCTGACATGAGCTAGGGGGTGGACATTGTGGGAGTAGGGTGGGGGGGGGCGCTGGAAAGAGGTCAGTCTGGCCTGCAGTGTGATGGAGACAGGGAGACTTCAGCATCCCTTGGAGGATTTAGAATAGGATGGAGAGTGAGGTGCCTTCTGAAACTAAAACTAGTCGATGCTCATGGTACCTGAGTGACAAATTAATGATCACCAGTGTCCAGGCATTTATAAATCAAAAGTGCTACCCAGGCTCTTCTGGGTGCCATAGGAATCTTGACAGAGTTAAGTATTTTCTGCCTGCTGATAATGTCTAATGAACAAAGTCCCTGCATGCCGGTTCAGGCTGGAAAAGAGCCCCTGCAGGGAATCCATGGCCTTACACGTCAACTTACTACACAATTTGGAGAAGGTTCATTTCACAGTCAAAATCCATGTCTGATGAACAGCCCAGCACTATGTCTCCTGCAGTCCCGGTAAAGGTCTTTTCTCAAACTAGGATTAGTACACAAAAAAGAAATGACAATTTTATTACATTCATCTATCATCTATCTATCTATCTATCTATCTATCTATCTATCTATCTATCTATCATCAATGCAGGCTTCTGGGAACGTTAGATACCTTTAGATAAAATAACACAGAGATAAGACGTTGAGATAAAATTGATGATGAGCCAGTGCAGGTCTGAATCAATAAAGGACCCTTCCTTCTGGACCACCAAAAATACAAGGGCACTGGATGGCTTTTGTCACAGGCCAATAAGTCAAGTCAAGCAACTGGACTTGTGGGGTGAAGAAAAAAATGGATGGAACAGATGGAAGGATAGTGATCTTCCAGAGACCCAGAATGATACACAATTGGGCTTATAAGCCAGCAGCTCCATATTGTACACGAAGAAACAGACCACACTAAATCCTCAGGCCTGGGACATCCACCATAAGCAATTAATTCGGCTCTGGTCCTTCCCCATTGTTTATGGAGTGGGCCGCTGTGCAGGACCTCTCAGTTACAGAGCACATCAATCTAGAAGCAGATCCATGAATTTAAGTCTATATTTAGATACAGTTCAGTAGGGGGGAACATGATTCATGACTTTAGCTTGAAACCTCTCTGAAGCAACAGAGCAGCTAAACCGTGGAATCCATTCTCCTTTACTCTTTGATGCTCACTCTCTCAGAGAGGGGATGGTGCTGTTATGCTGTGGGTGGAGGAGCTGAACGAAGTCCCAACTTGAAACAGTGGCCCAAAGGATCAAAGAAGAGATGTAGATTGAAACCAAAATTCCGATTCCTGCTTTGAATTATAGAGCTTTGTAGTCAAAATTGGCCTTAGAAATTATCTAAACAAATTTCTCATCTTACAGTTGGGAAAATGGACATCATAGAGGAAAATGTACCTATCCCTTAGCCATTTATTTCAATGAGAGACTACTTCTCCAACGTACCCAATGAAAAATAATGGGGAAAATAGAATTTGGGCTTGCAGAATTTTATTCTCCAAACCCTGCCCTCTCGAATGAGTGCTATATCACTTTGCCACCCTCATAGCATGACCTGGTAGGAAGGAAGAAACACTGGCTCAGGAATTGTGTGATCTGGTCCTAGTTGCATCTTAACTGGCTCTGGAACCTTCTTTCAGGTCCCTTTCTGCTTTTTTCTCTTTATCCCAAAACCTAGCAGAGGGCAGAGCACATGGTTGATGCTAGAGACATAGTTGATGAATGAATTAATGCACTTAAGCTCTAAAATTCCATGCTTCTCTGCATAGTAATAAAAAAAATAAGAAGGGAAGTTGCTTCATCTATCAGAAAAATGGATATATTCAAATTCCTGGATTTGTGTGAAGATAAATGCACAGTAATTTTGCTTAAAATGCTATCAAAAAAGCAATTAACTTCAGGGCACACTGATACCCCAGAGATGTTCCTTCATATCATTCATTTTAGGAAGATGAGCACTTCATTTTATTCACTGGAGAGTCAAGACTCCTGGGGACAGCTTTAAAAATTGATCTCCCTTTAAGCTTCTTAGATTCTTGCTTCTCAGAGTGGAGTCCCTGGAACATCGGCATCAGCATCAATATTACCTGAGAGCTTATTAAAATTGCAGAAGTGCAGGCCAAACCCAAGTTTGAATCTGCATTTTAACAAGGGCCCCAGGTGATTTGTGTGTCTGCTGAAGTTTGAGAAATGCCGCTATAGATCAGTCCGGCAGGCTGAGATCTTCAGCAAGAAGGAAGCATCATCACAATTGGCAGGTTAGAGTTCCCTCTACCTCTCTCAAAGAACCTGCCAGGTGCATCACCTATGAACCACTCAAGGACAAATACCCAGTACAACACACTTCAAGAAGCCTTCAGAATATTTCTTGTTTTGTTTTTTTTTGTTTTTTTTTTAAAGATTTTATTTATTTATTTGACAGAGAGAGAGATAGCGAGAGCAGGGACACAAGCAGGGGGAGTGGGAGAGGGAGAAGCAGGCTTCCTGCCGAGCAGGGAGCCCGATGCGGGACTCGATCCCAGGACCCTGGAATCATGACCTGAGCTGAAGGCAGACGCTCAACGACTGAGCCACCCAGGCGCCCCAGAATATTTCTTTAAATTATTCAATTGAACCATATGAAATCACTGCTACTGGATGTTTTCAAGCTACAAAAATTACCATTTCATTTCTCTCAGCATAATATAATATCTACCATTCAGTGAGTGCTTGTAATTCACCAAGCTTTGTGTTAAATACTTTGGCCATGTTTATGCTAGCCCGCAAAATATTCTATGAGATGGATATTAAGCCCATTTTATAGTCGAAGAAATTAAGGTCGAGAAAGGTTATGTTTCCAAGATTACACAGTTAGTGATGAAAAAGCTCCAGATCCACACCCAGCCCTAACCCCAAGGCCTGGTGTTTGTCAAGATGTGAACCTCAGACCATCACACGGGAAGAGTGTTAAAATGTCTATTTCTAGGTACCATACCAGACATATTGAATTGGAATCTCTGGTGCTAGGACTTAGGAAGCTGTATTTTAGTAGAATTAGACATGCCTTATTTGAGAACAAACTGAACCCTGCTATTTTCAGACACTGCTTCCTTTCCAAATAGGTGATGGAAGGCCAACTGGCATAAAAAATCTAACTCACTCCAGGGTAGAGTGAACATATATCCAATTTCCCCAGGATAGCCCTGGTTTATGAACATTATCATGGTAGAATTACTAAGAGCTCCTCCTTTGATTCTTAGAATTGTTTTGGTTTGAATGATAAACTATGTGGTCACCCTATGGTAGGAAGAAGACCGGACTGGGTTTCCCTGTGAGAGCATCAGAAGCTCCATCCCCCATAAGGCAGCTCTCCTGAGCTTCTCAGGGAAATAAGCAAGTTTGGGTCTACACCTGGAATGCCCAGTGCCCTGAGCTCCACTCTCTCCCTTCTCCACTCTGGATTCCCTGGGCGGGCAACTCCAGGCCAGTAGGGGCATGCAGGATTCCAGATGCACCCAAGGGATTTACACAGGCATGCCCAAAATGGCATTCCCTGGAAATTCTTGTTAGAAATCTTAGAGCAGTTGTGATCTGTGCTCTACTGAGAGCCTTGAATCTTTTCCATTTCTCATCCTCCGGGCCACTGGGGGAGCCTTGCCTGAGTCCCCTTCTCCCTGACTATATTAGTTGTGCCCCCACTAGGCCACTAAGGCTGGCGAGGTCTCACTTTTCTCTGGATCCTGGCAGGTGACAGAACCAGGCACTGGGTGAAATTCTAACAGATGCCTGCTGAGGATCTCAATGAACAAATTAATGTAGTTATCAGATTATTGCCCCTAGAGGAGGTTTTGACAAATGGGGAAGAAAGAACAAGAACACTAATGAGCAGAGAATTAATGACATCAAGGCCATGAGGGAGCTTAGGAAAGAAAAAGCCAATTAGGTGTCTGCAGAGTCAGGACACCAAAAATTAACTTATCTTTAAAGAATGCATTAGCTTCATCTTCAGATAATATGCTCAACATATTTCCCCTTCAACCTCTAGACACCTTTTCAAAGAAAGTGCTCCTAAATTGAAAACAATATGTCTAATTATAAATGTTCTATAGAATATCCAAAAAGTCTGGAAACAGAAAATTATCTATTCATTATAACTTTTTCAGATGAACATTTTGGCTCATTGCTTTAAATTTACGTTTTGTTTTTTTTTTTTTTTAATCCGTACATATGTCTGGAGGTTGAAGACAACTTAACTTATATACTGCTTAAAAATAAATTTATCCTATGTGCGATGGTTAATCTTCTGTGTCAACTTGACTGCCACATGTAGTACCCAGACATTTGGTCAAATATTCTTCTGGGTGTGTCTGTGAGGGTGTTTCTGAATGAGATTAACATTCAAGTCAGTAAATTGAGTAAAACAAACTGTTCTCTCTAGTGTGGGTGGGCCACATCTAATCAGTTGAAAACCCACATAGAACAAAAGGTTGTGTAAGAGGGAACTCCTCCTGCCTGTTTGAGCTGGGACATCAGTCTTCTCTTGCCTTTGAACTAGAACTTACACCATCGACTCCCCTTGTATTTAAGCCTTGTACTCAGACTAGCCCTATACCCCTCTCTCTCCTTGGTCTTCAGCTGGTTGACTACAGATCTTGAGACTTCTCAGCCTATAAAATCATGTGATCCAATTACTTATAATAGATTTCTATTCCCATATATAGGAATATATATGTGTGTATATACATATATGTGTGTGTGTGTGTATTATATACTATACATGATTACTCTGCCTGGGGTGAGGTAGATTTTTACACCAGTGGCCTTCCATCACCTACTTGGGAAGGAGGCAGTGCATTCCTACATATATATATATATTCCTGCACATCTGCTATCCTGTCAGGTCCAAGGCAGAATTCAGAATTAGTACATTTCAGCCTTTTCCAACGTATATTTGGTCCATCACTGTATTACCTACCCTCCTCCAAAATGTTTTAGTGGTCAAAAAAAATGAGGGAAACACTAGATAAAGGCAAAAAAAAAAAAAAAGTTTGGAATCAGAGCCTTTAAGATGATTGCATGCATTACATGCCTCCAAGAGAGCAATGTAACATGCAGCTTTTCTGTTTTTGATCACATCTTTCCCATTTCTCCACTACCCTATTTTTATTCTTGCAAGATGGGCTTTCAAAGAAACACACTGGGGAAAGGCTGTGCCCAGCCTATTCAAAGTGGCCAGTTGTGATCATAAAGAAGCCAGTGGGGCAGACAGGGCTTTTGAGGAGCTTTCCATGGATGGTAACTTAGGACTTCCCTGTCTTTTTGTATTTGAATTCCAAAGATCTTGCTCGTATCTATTGGCTCCACTTTTGTCATCATAAAAGAAGGTTTTGTTTTGTCCTATAAAATCTGCTTCATTTGGGACTGAAGATCAGTATAAAGCATAATGGCTGTGATTCCTAGTTCTGATGCTTACTAGCTGTGTGACTTCAAACAAGTTGCTAACCTCTCTGTGCCTCACTTCCCCATCTATAAAATGGAAATGGCAATAGTTATTGTAAGGATTAAAAGCATTTAACACACATTAAGCCTTAATATAGAGTTGTGTTATCTAATAGCGTAGCCACTAGCCACATGTGGTTATTTCTACTGAAATGAATTGAAATTAAGTAATATTAAAATTCAGTCACATTACAAGTGCTTGACAGCCATGGGTGATTGGTGGCTACCATACTGGTCAGTACAAAAGAAATATTTCCATTGCCACAGAAAGCTCTTGAGCCTGAGCACCTAGCAAGTGATGAATAAGAGCTGTATTTTATTTTCCAAGGCCCAAATAAATTCAGGTGCACCTACCAGATCTTTAACACTTCAATCAGATCTCCTCTAGGAGACAAATATGAATTGTAGGTCCTCTCTTTGCTTTCTCTTCTTTTTATCCTCCCTTCCTCCCTCCCTCCCTTCTTTCCTCCCTCCCTACCCTCCTTCCTCTCTCCTTCCCTTCTTTCTCTTCCTTCCTGCTTGTCTTTCCCCCAGATAGAAGGATCATCAGCAAAATTCTTTTTTTTTTTTTTTAAGATTTTATTTATTTATTCATGAGAGACAGAGAGAGAGAGAGAGAAGCAGAGGGAGAAGCAGGCTCCCAAGGAGCAGGGAGCCCGATGCGGGACTCGATCCCAGGACTCTGGGATCATGACCTGAATCATCAGCAAAATTCTTGCCCCTTATATTTGATACCTGAATCTTTGCTGTTGTGTTTTCCTAGCAAAATGTCCTGGCTCTCCAAGTTCACCCTTCCAGAGTCACTGTTACATGTGAGCCTGAAGGCTCATGTTGCCCTCATACCACCCTCTGGAGAGGCCCCAATTTTGTGGGTCAGAGAGCTGAGCCTGTCTTTCCACTGACTTCATCCTTCCTCTCTATCAAAGTGAAAGATTTTGACATAGATAAATGTGCACCTGCTAAATTATTTGTAGTAGCAAATGTCGCTGTAATGGGATCAACCAAGCTACTGCCATGCGCGGCTGCTAAGCCTTGGAGAAACAGGCTGGAGGGAACTTCCTGTGGCTAATACTCATTATAACAAGATAAGACCACTATTCCTTTCTAAAGGATCATAATGGACATTGATTTTTAGTTTTGGAGGTTGGCCCATTAAAATACAAAACAGAATTCCATGGGGGAATGAGCTATATTGATTAGTTCATTTTGTTTTATGGGTTTGTTTCCTATGTAACATGTAATTGTATTTTATAGTTGTTATAATACGCAAGAATTAAAGACCTAATTTGGCTAAACAAGAATTGGTTATAAATTATGAAACACTCTCTCTCATCAAACTCCTGGGTAATTAAACAAAATTTTAGCAAATGCTTTCTCGGTAGATTGTTTTGCATCGGCGAAGGAGATGGAGGAGGGGGGGTAATTTTTTTTTTCCTTCTGTCACTTTTTACCTTTCTTATCACCATCAACCACCAGTAATGAGGTTAGGTATTTCAGACAAGGCTGTTAAATTTTTGGCTAAAGCCTATTAAGCTATCATTTTGTTCACATTATTTTGCTTCTACAATCTCAAGAAGAGTTGCCATCGGCGAAGTGGTAGAGAGAGCACAGGTTATGGAAGTAAGAACTCAGCCTGAAATGCAAGCTCTCCCTCTTACATGCCAGGGTGAGCTGTTGAACGGTATGTTTTGTGATTCTACAAAGTTGTTTTTCCCACATAGGTAGATTAAAAACTACTCTTTTTGTCCTCCCTCCTCATTTCGGCAGCTAGATTGTACTTCCAGGCACTTTGATTTTGCACATGACCATGCAACATGCTTTGGCGGATGGGAAATTGGCAGACATAATGCCAGCAGCAGCTTGAAAAATACTTGAAATATTTCATCACAAAGCACTCAACTGGCGAATTGAGTGCTACCCTCGATACATGCAACAATATGGAGCAATCTCAAAAAACATTATGCTGAGTGAGAGAAGCCAGACCCAAGAGTACATACTGTATTGATCCATTTTGCTACTGTTTTTTTAAAACGGTCCATATGTTATTCATATACTCTTATAGTACAAGGTATTTCCGGATTTGAACAATTCTGGAGGTTCACTCTTGCAATATTTCTGGTAGATAATACTTCTACCTGAAAAATTCTCCTATTCACAGAGGTCATTAACATTTGCTGAAACTCTACTATGCTGTAGCTACTTTATATATATCATCATCTTAATATTGAAAGTAACACTGAATGGGGGTGCCTGGGTGGCTCAGTCGGTTAAGTGTCTGCCTTCGGCTCCGGTCATGATCCCAGGGTCCTGGGATTGAGCCCTGCATCAGGCTCCCTGCCTGCTTCTCCCTCTCCTGTTTCCCCTGCTTATGTGCCAGTTTTATTATAAAAGGCATCAAAATGAAGCCTTTAAAAGGAAGGTAAGTACTGCTGCAGACAGCTACAAACAATTACTTCTTAAAAACAAAACTGAAAAAGGCTAATTAATTTACAAAGTGCAGAGTGTGCCAAGAGTGCAATAAAAATCCATCCCATTTAGCGTCCACTCGTGTTTCAGCAAAACAGAGCATTTGCAAAGTGCTGTAAATTAAATTATAAGACAAAACTCGGCTGCATAATTCTCAGATGCTCAAATACATATGTAGGGACAACTGAACTAAAATCATTCTTAATGTAACAAATTCCTCATACCTGATTGGTAAACCTCTCCATAGACCATATTACTAGGCTTATATCTGCAAAATTCTTAGGAGCTGGACTGTGGTTAGTAGGAGGTGGCTCAGGCCAGGGTGATTGCTGGGGGATAGTGTGACAAAGTCCGATTCTGGATCTCTGTTGAAGATAGAACCCACCGGATTTTCTGATACATTCTTATGAGAAAGAGGGAAGTTTGTAAGATGACTCTCAGGATTTCTGACTTTGAGGAACTGGAAGATGGAGTCACCATAAAGTGAGACAATGGGTGGAGCAAATCTGTGGGGAGAAGGAAGCTCAGTTTGGACACGTTGAGTGTGAAATCCTCAGTAGACCTGTAAGTCTAGAGTAGACAGTTGAATATATGAAGAAAGTGGGGAAAGACCTAATATTTCTTACATGCCTACTTGGTTGCAGGAGTTTATATGCATTACCTCATTTAATTCTATGGAGGCCTATTTGTCAGATATTGTACCTCTGTTTTGTTTTATGCTATTTAATACATAAATACTGAGTCAAAGAATTTGAATAACTCTGTCAAGGTCATGCAGCTGGTAGAAAGAGAGGCTGGAATTCAAATCCAGGTTGCCTGATGCTCAACCAAAGTCCGTGCCTTTTTCACTAAGCCATGCTGCCCCAGGCAAAGGCTGTCTGTTTCCTTTCACAATTTGGAGAAGTGAATGTTTTACGTACTTTTATTAATTAGAATATAGGTTGCATGTTCCAAAGACTCCACATGGTTTGGTCTTTCCTAAAGACCTCAGTGGTTTAAACAAAACCATTGAAGCTGTTTCTCTTTTTGTGTAACAGATTGGAGGCAGGCAGCACAAGGCTATTGTAGCTGCTCTGCTATAGAGCATCACTATGGGACCAAGGCTCCTTCCACCTTCTTGCTCCACCATTCCCATGATATTTCCCTTTTCCCAATGGATCAAAATAGCTGACTTCCATGGCCATAATCCAAACAATAGGATAGAGGAAGAGAGAAAGACAGACCTAATATGAAAATTGTATACATCATTTGTATTGACATGCCATTGGCCAAAACTTCTTATCGTATGGCCATTTCTAGCTGCAAGGCAGGCTGGGAAATAATATCTTTATTTCGGGCAATCAAATGCCAGGGTAAAAAAACCAGAGCTTCTAGTACTTAGAGAGAGAGAGGGAGAATATAGATCAGAGGACAGCAAGCATTATCTGCTCCACAAGTTGGGCTAAATCTCTTCTTGAATGCTCATGAAACAAGTCCATTTTATGTACGTTTGAATTTAAAAATATTATTAAAATCTTAATGTATTTGTGACTTTTTTAAAGTGCTAATCTCTTTATATAAAATGCAAGGAAATGTGATATTTCAAAGGATGGTGTGAAATAATAGAAAATATGTACATTGGTCTCTGCCCCTGGTTCCTGGCACAGAGCCCCTAAATTCAATTTCCTGGGTGATAGCAAGATCTTTTGTTCTAAGGAGGCAACCCTTGGCAGGCTCCTGGATGGGGGGCTGGTCACCGGAAAGACCAAGCCATGATTAGAAGCTTAGAACTTTCAGCCTAAGCTGCAGCTGGGAAGAGGGACTGGAGATTGAGTTAATGATCAGTCATGCCTACCTGATGGAAGCCTCCATAAAAATTCCCAAAGTATGAGGTTTGGAGAGTTTCTACATTGGTTGAACACATCCATGTGCCAAGAGGCTGGTGCACCCCAATTCCACGGGGACAAAAACTCTTGTGCTCGGGATCCTTCCGGACCTCACCACCCTATCTCTTCATGTGGTTGTTCATTTGTATCCTTTATCATTTCCTTCTTTATATAATAAGCCAGTAAACGTAAGTATGTGTCTCTTTGAATTCTGTGACCTATTCTAACAAATGATAGAACCTGAAGAGGGAGTTTGAGGAACCTCTGATTTATAGCCAGTGGGTCAGAAACACAGGTGACAAGCTGGGACATGCAACCACTGGCATCGGGGGTGGGGGAACAAAATCTTGTGGGACTGAGCCCTTAACCTGTGGGGTCTGCACTAGCTCCAGTTAGTGTCAGAACTACACTGACTGGTGTTGCCAATTGCTCACTGTGGGGAAAACCTGCCCAGCTGGGGTCAGAAGTGCTAAGAGTGTCATAGTGATGTGCGAGTAAAGGAGACACACAGGAGACTTTCTTCTGTACGGATGGGGACCATGTGAGGTGTAACCTGTATTCACACTATTGCCACACAGAGATGCCACTGTAACTGGTAAATCAAAATCCCTGTCATTCTTGGTGAGGATGTCTTGAATGACATCAATTTTGAATTATCAGATGCTTTCAGTGATGCATCTGTCACGCACAGCATTGCATGCAATAATCCTCATTTCCCTTTCCATGATCCAATATCAAGACAGTTCTTCCGTAGCAAAGCAACTCTTGTCAAAATAGCTGTTACCTCTCACATCAAACTGCCAGTTTGAAGAAGCTGGGGTCAAAGAAAATAAGATTCCTCCTCTACTTCTCTCCACTTTTAATATGAAGTAGAATAATAATGAGAGTGGTGATCATAAGGAATGAAAGGAAAAATGTGAAAATGTAAATCCCAAATTTACATTTCTAGCTTAGACGTCCAGCCCAAAATGAACTCCAAATTTATATGTGTAACTTCCTCCACTTGGAAGTCTAAGAGATACTGCAATCTCAAAATATTCCAAACTGAATCCTTAAAATATTTACACTGTGTATGTCCCTTCTCCATTGATGGCCACTCCATCCTTCCAATTTTCCAATCCTTCCACCGAACAACAACTGGGGACTTTTCTCATTCTCTCCTGCCCACATCCAATTTGTCAGAAAACCCTTTTGGTTTCATCTTTAGGATATATTCATAATCTGACAGCTTCTCACCATATCCACCATTCCTGTCATAGCACCAACTACCAACTTCTTTCTTCTGGGCTATTGCAATATCCGCCCCCCCCCAACTTCCACTGTGCCCCCTACAGTCCACTCTCAGCAAAACAACCAGGCGGTGCTTCTAAAACATGACTCAGATCATCTTCCTCTGCTCCAAAGCTGCCAGTGACTTCCCATTTGCCTGACAGTAACCTCCAAAATCTTCACAGTGGTCTCCATGGCTCTGGGGACCTCATCTCCTACCACTCTCTTCTTTGTCACTTGGCTGAGCCACACGGGGCCTGCCTATTGTTCCTGGGACGGGCAAGGCATTTTTGCCTGAAAATGCCCTGCTTAAAAATGTCCTTTCCTCCTTATCCCCTTGGCTCACTCCCTCACTTCCTTTAAGTCTGTTCAAATCTCACCTCTTCAGTGAGGCTGACCTTCCCCTATTTAATACCTCAACCTCCCACCTTGACACTCTAGATTCTTGTTTATTCTATTCTACTTTTTCTTTTGTTTTCTTTTTCTTTTTCTTTTTTTCACACAGTGTTCAGTAGCTTTACTCATTTGCCATGTTTATTCTCTCTCCCCACTTAGAACGCCAGCTCCATGTGGTCAGGGATCTGCCTTGTTCATGGCTGTATGCCCAAGTCCAGAACAGTGACAGACACACAGCAGACCCTCAACACATATTTGTTGGCCAAAGAATTTTAAGTAAAGGTAGCTCATCAAGCCAACCATTTCACTCAGGGTGAAACATTTCACCCTGCAGAACCTCTTAGTTTTGAGAACAGAAGCATAATATTGCCAAGTATTTCTGCTGAGTCCCAACCATGAACGTGATTTTATGTCCCTAGTTCTGCTGACTCTTCCACCAGTTAAGCCCTCCATCTCTTTAAATTCTAAGCAGCATAATAGTTCCTTCTATATTTTGTAGGATTTCAGTTTAAATCTCTGTTGATGGCACATTAGTCCTTGAACTAGAGGTATCTTTATACTTGTCACCTGCCCCTACTTTAGAATTTTTGAACTCTGGGTAGCACCCCATTAGTGGGTCATGAAATCATTAGTGTTTATGTTTGTAATTTTTTAAATATGGAAGAGAAAGAGATTAGAAATAGAATATAATAGAAATGAAACATAAATAGAATAAAATAGAAAATACCAAGTCAATTAAATATATAATAGGGGCAAATATTTATTTAATGATACTTTTGTCTCATATGTATATCTGTGTATTGGGTTGTGATATAAATAGTATTTGTAACATTGGATTTCTGTTAAAAAATTTTGAAAAACACTCTCCTATTTGACTTTCAGGTCCATGAAGGCAAAGAAAGGTCTCCCTCATCTTTCTATTCTTTATTGGGCCAACATACTGCCTTGTAAGTAGCCTAAGAATATGATTTGAATTGAATTGATCATCTGGACTTCAGAACTTTTCTTTTCATTAAAAAATATTTATATAATAATATATGGCTGACATAAACACCTATTTAAATGAAACTACCACCCCAAAAGTGATGATATAGAGGCAATCCCAGATATGAGCCTGTTACTGGAAATCCTTGCATCTTATGTACCACCACTGCTCTAAATGTGGTGGTGAACCAATCATGGTGTGCAAACATTTTTGTCACTAATCTACAGAGAGATCATTGAGAGTAAACATTTAAAGAATTTCATACAATTTGACACAGTAGTTGTATGTCTGTTAAATCTAATAATAAATTTTTAAATTTATTTAAAATATATTAAAATAAATAAATAATAAAATAAATATAAATAAATAAATAAAAAATAAATATATAAAAATATTTTAAAATATTTTTAAATTTTCATTGCGTTTTTCTGGTAATTCATTTTTATTGTGTTTACAAAAACATGGGTTCACAGTGGCTGGGAAATTAACAAAAAACCTGATCCTTCACAAAGATAGTTTGAGAAGTACTATTCTAAAATGTAAGTGGAAGATGTTCATTTTCAAATTATCAAAAGCACAGATTTCTTCCTAAAGTTCTATGATTGTTGTTACTGGCAGAAATTTTCTTATATAGCCTGGCTCCGGTTGAAGTCACAGTGTATATTTGCTATCACTTTGTAGATTATATTCATGTATTTTACCTGGAACATCCATGTCTCTTGCTTATTGACTTCCAGATCTGTGTGATCGTGGCCCCTGTACTAGTAAATTCTTTTGAGAATATTCTTCCATATATGTATTTACTGACATAAATCACATACGTATTTATTATGCTTACATAGGAGGTACGTTTTAAGACACACATTAAAAATAGAAAGATTGAGATAAAAAAATAAATATTCATGGAAGTTCTGGTTCAGTATTTTCTTCCTGTCCTCTTAGGATGCATATACTCCCACTTCAGAGATCCCTACTCTATGCCTGTGGCAGCAAACTTTTTCTGGAAAGTTGTGCATAATAAATATTTTCAACATTCAGTCTTTATTGCAACTACTCAGCTTTCCCTTTGTACATGAAAGCAGGCATAGGCTATGTTACGAGATGGGTGTGGCTGTGTTTCAAAGATCTTTATAAAAAGGGGTGGCAAATCAGATTTGACTCAAGAGCCATAGTTTGCTGATCTTTGTTCTGGACTCTAGAGAAAACTGCAAATCCAGACCCACTCTCCCAGGAAGTATGAGTTGCTGTATATGGAGCAGCAGGAGAAATCAAGTTCCAATTTCTGTTTCATTTTGTTTTAAATCCAAACAGAAGCATTTTATAGATGAGGAAGCAAAGGCCCAGAGAGGTGACATTCCCCATGATCTCAACAAGGAAATTTTGTTGTGTATAATTACAGGGTATGTCCACTAACCATATCATCTTGCACTTATCATAGAACTATTACATTTCATAGTAACCCATATTAAATTGTCTTATTGATAAAGACCATTGCGTCTCCGCAAATTGTAGTTTCCTATTGATGGTACTTTCCTCAGATTTTACATCATTTCATTAGAAAATATTACATTCATGGCTCAGAAAGCCCAGCTGAATTACTTCTAACTAGTTGGATGGTTGAAAGAACTCAAAAGGAGAGGTGAAAAGAACACCAGCCATTTGCTTTCAGGAAAAGCTAAAAAATTGGCAAGAATTCAGATTACAAAGGGAAGAAATTCTCAGGAGTTTCATTTCAGTAACTGTACCAGGTATTAATGATCCACCTAGGTGTTGTTTAAACATGCAGGGTCAATACATTATGCAAACAGCACCTGGCCAATGGCAAAGGGCTTTCACACACACTGCACTTAAGACACAAAGTCATGGTTAATTCATGGCCAAGGATACAACTTATGTGAGCAGTAAATAAAGGCTTGCCCTAAGGATCAGCAGATCAAGGAGGATGTTGCTACGCTAGATGTGCTCAAGGACATAAGCTTGCACCTCTTTATTTGTTCTGCTTCGGGAACTTAGGCCAAAACTTGGCATAGGATGGACAAAGTTGGTGGAGTGAATGAATGAATACCAGTGCTGCTAAAGACGATTACAGAGATTTCTTAAAGTTGTTCTCATTGCTTTCACTTTTTCATTTCTCCTTTTATTTCATTAAGTTGACTGAAGAAGAGGGTGAGAAAAAATCTCATGAGAGCAATCTAGATAATCATCAGTTTCATGGAAAAGGAATTAAAGTCCAGAGATACAAAATTACTGGGCCAAGACTGTGTAGCAACTGGTAAAGACTTTACAAGTAGATAAAATTTCCAGATGTTTTCTCACATTTTTACAGTATCTTTTCAAAAACCAAACTCATTATTCTAAGAATGTATCCAGACTATGAAAGATTTCCAAATTTACTCTGTCTTTAAAACCAAACATAAGAGGCTTTGCTTTGTAACTCTATTCAAATTCCAAGGGGATGGGCAATACAATTCATGGATGACCCATCCCCAAAGAGCTTATAGACATTCCTGCTGGGGTACCCCATCCTCATCCTTCTGTGACCCAGAAGTCTCCCCAGTGAGAACTGATTTTGAGTGGGTGGGAAGAGGAAAGACTCATTCTTCCCTATCCCCAATTTCTCTACTGAAGGATAGTTTCTTGAAATTCCATTTTAAAAAGGACCACAATTTTTATTCCATAAAAATACTTAAAATGCAAATATCTTTGGAAGAGAAAAAACAAAACTGTTGACTTAGATTCACACTAAGGGATAAATAGCTTATCAGATCTTTTCCAGAGAGTAGGTTCTCATAGCTATAGACTCCATGGAGAGAAAAGGCGCTGGGGAAAGTAAAACAAATGTTGCCTAATTTACATTTTTCCTTGAGTCTGCCCTGCCTCTGAATTTAGTGGAGTCTCTACCAGATCAATTTCCAGGGATTTGTTCTGAATATTTGCAACTCCAGCACCAGTTCCATTCTGGGACTCGCTGCCTGAACTTCTCCCTTCTCCTTTACCAGCTTGCATCATGCTGCCAGAAGTCACACCACCAAATGCAATTCTGGTTTTGTCATGCTCTGTCTCAATGAAGCTCCTTTGTGGATGGGATAAAATACTTAACAAGAATCTTTTCTTGTAACTGTAACCCAGCTGACTAGAAAAGGACTCAGGTTTTCACTAAGACATGCTACTGGTTGGTTGCACTGGCAGTAGACTCTGAGATGAATACCTTTGGCAGGAGCTTTATCAGATAGTATTCTCAGAATCATCACCCCTGGAAGGTGGAGGGGAGCAGGGTTGGGCAGAGAGAGAAGTTGAACTACAGTGCAGTTATAACAAAGGTCTTAGCCAACCCAACAGGGAGATACAGAACTGAGATGGCCCTTCAGCATTGTCCTGAATTCAGACAGGAGAACTGCCTCACTCATAACCCATCATTGACCAGCCATTGAATGAAGCTTGAGAAGGAGGCACGATGTTGGAGAGATCTTGCACAATGCAGATCTCTTCAGCAGAAGGCAAGTCCCAAAGAGACCTATTAGCTTAGGGTCATCAGCAATCAACACTCCCAGCAGCTGGAGAAGTAAGTGCTTCAGAACTGCAGGGAGATCTTCATGGGGGAGCCATGGCATCCACTACAATAAGTCACTGCCCCTTTAACTACATGCTTTGAACCAGGGCTCAGCAAAATGGAGAATAGTTCATTATTTTGTTAGAAATTTCACCAAGATCTATTCTTTTCTGAAAATTATGTCACCCACACTAATGTCATTTATGGTGTTTGAGTTACCAATTCAACACAATGGGACCAATCTGCATTTGGAACTGTCATGTTGATAATAACTCAATGCAAGCATCTGCCTGCTTCACTGTAAGTGTGGTCAGACACACAAATTAAAATGTTTGAAATGCATATTATCATAAATTACTTTTCTCTTCTTTCTACTTTATATTTCAGATAAAAATATGTGCATGAGTAATAATATTCATATAAATTTTATTTCAGGACAGTAAAGGAAGCATTATATTTTATATGAAAGGAGAGAATTAGATTTGAAAACATAATTTAGGATGAGAACTTGCCATAGAGTAATTCTCAAGCCTGGCTACCCATTAAAGTCATCTAGGAAGCTGAAAAACATCCTGATGTCCAGGCCATACCCCAGAGCAATTAAATCAGAACTTCCAGAGGTAAAACCCAGGCATGTCTTATTTTAGAAACTCTCCAAAGAATTACAATGTACAGATACAGATTGAAAACTCTGTGCCCTAGCACAGTGGTTCCCAAACTTCAGATGTTTCACAGACACCTAGAGAGTTCCTTAAACTACAAACTGCTGGATCCCACCTCCAGAGTGTCTGATCCAATAGCTCTGAGATGGGGTTGATAATTTGCTTTTCTAATCAGTTCCCGGGCAATGCTGATGCTGTTGGTTCTGGGACCACACTTTGAGAAACAGGGTCCTGGAGGCTTTGTCTGTCTGACCAGAGTCCCCACCACATTAGCAACTCCCCTCCGATTTCTCCCTGGTCCCCACCCTCCCCCACTCTACTAAACATGTTCTAAAATCTTTTTAAAAATTTCCCTTTATCAACATTTGGAAACACACTTTCTCTCCTCTACACAGTTATTTCCAAATCCTATATCTCTCCATCCCCCTGAGGAGCATCCACCAGCCATCAGGTAAGATGACCTCTAACTTCTTCCATTATTTTTTCATCTCCTTTTATCTTGATTCTCTTTATGACTGTAGGCATGATTCTACAGATTACGGGACTAGAAACATTCCTTTGAAACAGCATAATTGCTTCTATTGCACATGTCAATCCCATTTACTCTGTTGGAAAGCAAATGCACTCACCTGTGTCTTTTCACATTTGCTGTTTTTTACCCTGAGATGGTCCAGTTGTGGCTGTTCTTCTCTGCTATATAGCATTTTGCTGCCAGGACCCAGAAATGCATCACATTAGCCATGACTCACATCAAGCAACATCAGTAAATAACACAAAGATGGGCAGTGGTAAATTGGCAGCCGTCCTTTCTTAGTTCCCCTTAAAATCAGAATATTTCACAGGTGGATTTAAAATAAGATTTGTTTAATCCCTGCCTCCTTGCAATCCTTTCAATAGGACAGAGATCTAAAACTTGTATTAAGACTTGTTAGGGGCACCTGGGTGGCTCAGTCGTTAAGCGTCTACTTTCAGCTCAGGTCATGATCCCAGGGTCCTTGGATTGAGCCCTGCATCAGGCTCCCTGCTCGGCAGGAAGCCTGCTTTTCCCTCTCCCACTCCCCCTGCTTGTGTTTCTGCTCTCACTATCTCTACCTCTGTCAAATAAATAAATAAAATCTTAAAAAAAAAATTATATATATATATATATATATATATATATATATATAAACCCAAAATGGAGTCAATTGTGCTAAGACTCACATCGGCAAACCAAGACTTAATATCTAATCTAATTGCAATTTCAGCCTCTCCCAGGAATGTTACCTTCAACCGGTCAATCTGGAACTACCTGATCAGCACTAGTGAGGTAATCTGCTTGGTAGACACATCCCCCCCACCCCCAGCTTTTCAAAGGAAGGTGAGCTTGCCACAAATGATCCACTCTTTGTCTCACTCCCTTTCTGCCTATAAAAGCCTTCTGTTTTGTATACCTCCTTGGAGTTCCTTTCTATCTGTTAGATGGGATGCTGGCCAATTCATGAATTGTTGAATAAAGCCAATAAGATCTTTACATTTTACTCAGTTGAATTTTGTTTTTTAACCAGTTCATAGCCTCAACTCCAAACACTAAATCTCAAAAGACAATTTGGAGGTTCCTATAAAAACCAACTTTCCTCCTTAAGAAAACCTGAAGAATGGGGCACCTGGGTGGCTCAGTCGTTAAGCGTCTGCCTTCGGCTCAGGTCATGATCCTAGGGTCCTGGGATCGAGGCCCGCGTCGGGCTCCCTGCTCAGCGGGAAGCCTGCTGCTCCCTCTCCCACTCCTCCTGCTTGTGTTCCCTCTCTCGCTGTGTCTCTCTCTATCAAATAAATAAATAAAATCTTTAAAAAAAAAGAAAAGAAAACCTGAAGAAAAAGGAGACCAAAAAAGCCCTCATTTTCTCTAGTAAAAGAAAAATATTCACACAATTTTTCAGTTTGGCTAAGATTACTAACTCATAACCTGAAGATATTGGCTTCTGTTGAAGTGAATATCAAGATTTATTGACCTGCGGAGTAAATATTAACAGAAGTGAAACTGAGGTTAATAACAAACCTCAAGGGATAATACATCTTTATATTTGCTGAAATAAAAAGTCAGCCCGTATATTGCTCATACATACATTCAAAAACCTCTTTAACCAGAAAGCTCTGGAAATCTCTTTGTTGTGACAGGTTTTTTAAATATATGGCCAAATTTCCATTTGTATTAACATTCTCTGAGTATGGAGGCAGCCGGAAAAGCAAAACATTAATCATTTCCTCTGAGGATCATCAGTAGCCAATCAAAGGGCAGTCACTTATTTACATATTAGATTAGATTGGAAGAAACTGACCCTAACTAGTGTCTCATTCTCTTCAATCTTATTAACCTGGTCAATGTGTTGATCTGACCCACATTAATATTTGGTCACCTGATAAGCCCATCTTTCCCCCATATACAAAATAAAAATAGTCTAAATTCATAACTTCATACAAATCCAAATAAATATGCTTATTGTCAACAACAAATTTTATAAACTAATGTTTGTTAAAGAGACATTTTTAAAAAATAGGAAATGTAATTTTACATGAATAAAGAGGGAGATTTCTGGGCTATAGTGTCAGAAGGCCAGTGTCGGAATTCTGGCTTTCCACTTATTTGTTCTGTGACATTAGGCAAGTGGCTCAATGAAATGAAATGAAAGAAAATAATACATGAAATAAGGACTTTTGGGAAATATGGTGGAGTAGGAGGACCCTAGGTTCACCTCTTCCCATGGATACAACTAGATATCACTCTTGTCAGTGTAAATAACCTAGGAAATGACCTGAAGACTAGCAGAATAAATTCCACAACTAAATGTAGAGAAGTGGCCACATTGAAGAGGGCAGGAGGAGTAGAGATGAGATCAGGAACTAAATGGAATCACAGGACTGCCCACAGGAGAGAGGGATGCATGCTGTGGGCATGGAGAGTGGGGAGAAACAGACTCCCACACTGGGGAGCCTGCTCAGGGAAAGCGAATCTCCATAACATTTGGCTTTGAAAACCAGAGGGGCTAAATCTCATGAGTTCTTACAACCAGCAGGACCTAAAGCCCAGAATTTTAAAAATTCAGTGGGTTTAACTCTGGAAGAGCTGAGAGGGGGATTGGAAAGTGAGTCTCTGCTCTTAAAGAGATAGCACCAAAAAAAAAATAGCCCATGAGATACAACATAGAAACAGTAGTTTGAACGGTGCCTGAGGCATATGCAGAGAGTTATTTACTAAACCCAATGTCCTGGAAGGGCAAAAATCGCTGGGGAACTCTTCCAGAAATAAAGGAACTGGTAGGCACCATTTCCCTCCCCCCCCCCCAGTGTAAATTCATGGCCACCTGCAGGAACTCACTACCTAAGTTGCTGGCACTTCTGCCCTGCACTACCCCCCAACTCCCTGCTGTGTTTCTGCCAATCCACCCCTTTGAACATCAGTCCATTGTTGCAGTGCTCCTCCCACAGAGGAACCAGTGCACCCAAAGCTTACTAGCACCACCATCCCACTGCACCACGCCCTGTGCTATGCTTCCCTGGATCCAGCCCTTCAGATGGCACTTCAGTCCAGGCACTGCAGGGTCCCTCCTACAAAGGAACCAGGAATGGCAGTTCACAAACCTTGCTAGCTCCATAGCCCTACCCCTGAGCTGTGCTTCCTGGAATCTGACTGTTCCAGTAGGATCTTGGCCAGAGCTCATACAGGGTGGTGCCTTAAGCCTGGCAGCGTGCAAGCAGACCCCACAGCGGCCAGCACCACTCCAAAGTGACTCCTGCCCCAGAAAGAGGTAAAGATAACCACATACTCCAGTCAGATGGAGGACCCAGCAGTGGACCGGGGGCAGACAAGTGGTCTGATTGTAGGCCCCACCCACCAAGGAAAGCTACACAGGTGACAACAAAGGGAAAGTGTTGTGCAGTTCCGTGCTACAGCATCTTTGGCAAATGCCTGGTCTGAACCAACTCAAGCCCCAAATGTCCACAAACTGGCTCACTAAAAACACAGGAACCAAACATTGTTCACTACAGGCAAAAAAAAAAAAAAAGTTTACAGCAGGACTGAAGGAAAAAGCAGCTCAGCCACAACAACAGCATGCACATATCAAGCAAAGGAGACACCCCTGAGGCACCAGGTGCTGATAAACAAGGAACACTTCAATGCAGGGTACTACAGGACCTCTTCTTCAAAAACCGTTACTTTCAGGTGCAGGAGATGTAGCTATCTTTCCTAATACACATAAATAGACACAGAGAGTTAGACAAAATTAGGACACAGAGGAATATGTCCCAAATGAAAGAACAGGACAAAGCCACAGCAAGAAACTTAAGTGAAATGGAGATAAGTAATACATATGATAGAAAATTTAAAGTAATGATCATAAAGATACTCACTGGACTTGAGAAGAGTGGAGGGAGTCAGTGAGACCCTTAACAAAGAGATAAAAAAGAGATGAAGAACACAATAAATTAAATTAAAAATACACGAGATGGAATAAATAGTAGACTAGATGAAGCAGAAGAATGAAACACGGACCTGGAGGACAAAGTAATGGAAAGTAACCAAGCTTAGCAGTCAAGAGAAAAAGAAAATATATGCAAAATGAGACTTAGTGAAATTAGTGACACCGTTAAGCATGATAACATTCACCTTATAGGGATCCCAGAAGGAAAAGAGAAAGAAAAAGGGGCAGAAAATTTATTTGAAGAAATAATAGCTGAAATCTTCCCAAATTTGGGGAAGGAAACAGAAATCCAGATCCAAGAGGTACAGAGATTCCCCCAAAAAATCAACCCAAGGAGGTCCACACCAAGATACACAGTAATTAAGATGGCAAAAAGTAGTGGTAAAGGGAGAATTTTAAAATCAACAAGAGAGAAGAAAGCAGTTACATACAAGGGAAACCCCATTAGGCTATAAGCTGATTTTTTAGCAGAAACTTAGCAGGCCAGAGGGAGTGGTATGATATATTCAAAGTGCTGAAAGGAAAAAAATCCACAGCCTAGAATACTCTATACAGCAAGGCTACCGTACAGAATAGAAGGAGAGATAAAGACTTTCCTGGGCAAACAAAAGTTAAAGGAATTCATGACCACTAGACCAGCATTACAAGAAATGTTAAAGGCGACTCTGAGTGGAAAGGAAAGACCAAAAGCGGAGTAAGGAAAGTAGAGCACTAAAGCAGTAAAAATAAGTATATCTGTAGGAATCAGTCAAGAGACTCACAAAATAAAAATATGTAAAATATGACACTATATACCTAAAATGTGGGGAAGAGAGGAGAAAAGAATGGGTTCAAACTTAAGCAACCATCAATTTAATATAGATTGCTATATACAGAAGATGTCATATACAAACCTAATTTAACCACAAATCAAAAACCAGTAATAGATATGCAAAAAATAAAGAGAAAGGAATCCAATTATATCACTAAAGAAAGCCAATTAATCATGAGAGAAGAGAGCAAGAAAAGAACAAAGAAAAACTACAAAAACAACCATAAAACAAATAACAAAATAGAAATACATATGTATCAATAATTACTTTGAATGTAAATGGACTAAATGCTCCAATCAAAAGACATAGTGTGACAGAATGGATTAAGAAAAACAAGACCCATTTATATGCTGCCCACAAGAGACTCATTTCAGACCTAAAGATGCATGCAGATTGACAGTGAAGGGATGGAAGAGCACTTATGCAAATGGTAGTGAAAAGAAAACTGGGTAGCAATACTTATATTAGACAAAATAGACTTTAAAATAAAGATTGTAACAAGAGACAAAGAAAGGCACTATATAATCATTAAGGGGACAATCCAACAAGAAGACATAACAATTGTAAATACCTATGTACCCAATATGGGATCACCCAAACACTTAAAGCAATTAATAACAAACATAAAAGAAGTAATCGATAGTAATACAATAATAGTAGAGGACTTTAACACCCCACTTTCATCAATGGATAGATCATCCAAACAGAAAAGCAACAAGGAAACAGTGGCTTTGAATGACACATTGGACCAGATAGATTTAACAGATATATTCAGAACATTCCATCCTAAAACAGCAGAATACACATTCTTTTCATGTGCACATGGAACATTCTCCAGAATGAATAACATTTTAGGCCACAAAATATGTCTCAACATATTAAAAAATATTGAAGTTATTCCATACACCTTTTTCTGACCACAATGCTACAAAACTAGAGATCAACCACAAGAAAAAATCTGGAAAGAGCATAAGAACATGGAGGTCAAATAACATGCTACTGAATAATGACCAAGAAATCAAAGAAGAAATAAAAAAAAATACATGGAGACAAATGATAATGAAACCATAACATTCCAAGATCTTGGGGATCCAGCAAAAGCTGTTCTAAGAGAGAAGCTTATAGCAACACAGACCTACCTCAAGAAGCAAGAAGAATCTCAAATAAACACCCTAACTATACACCTAAAGGAGCTAGAAAAAGAACAAACGAAATCCAAAACCAATAGAAGAAAGGAAATAGTAAAGATTAGAGCAGAAAAAAAAGAAATAGCAATTAAAAAAATACAGTAGATCAATGAAACCAGGAACTGCTTCTTTGAAAGGTCAACAAAATTGATAAACTTTTAGCAAGACTCATCAAAAAAGGAAAGAGAGAGGATTCAAATAAACAAAATCAGAAATGAATGAGGAGAAATAACAACCAAGACCACAGAAATACAAAGGCTTATAAGAGAATATTATGAAAAATTACATGCCAACAAATTGGACAACATGGAAGAAATAGATAAACTCCTCAAAGCATATAACCTCCTGAAATTGAACCAGGAAGAAATAGAAAATTTGAACAAACTGATTACCAGCAATGAAATTGAATCAGTAATCAAAAAACTCCCAAAACAAACAAAAGTCCAGGAGATGGCTTCACAGGTGAATTTTACCAAACATTTAAAGAAGAGTTCATACCTATTCTTCTCAAACTATTTCAAAAGACAGAAGAAAAAGGAGACCTTCCAAATTCATTCTATGAGGCCTGCATTACTTTGAAACCAAAATCACATAAAAACACTACAAAAAAAGACAACTACAGGTCAATATCTCTAATGAACATAGATGCAAAAATCCTCAACAAAATATAGCAAACTGAATCCAACAATATATTTTAAAAAATCATTCACCACGATCAAGTGGGGTTTGTTCTCAGGATGCAAATTCAATATTTGATTATTTGAATTTGTTCTTGGGGTGAATTCAATATTTCCAAATCAATGTGGCATATCACATGAACAAGAGGAAGGATAAAAACCACATAATCCTTTCAATAGATGCAGAAAAAGTATTTGACAAGCCCTCAACAAAGTAGGTTTAGAAGGAACGTATCTCAACATAATAAAGGCCATACATGGAAAAACCCACAGCTTTTCCCCGAAGGTCAGGAACAAGACAAGGATGTCCACTGTCACCACTTTTATTCAACATAATATTTGAAGTCTTAGCCACAGCAATCAGACAAGAAAAAGGAATAAAAGGCATCCAAAGCAGTAAGAGAGAAGTAAAACTTTTACTATTTGCAGGTGACATATTATATATAGAAAACTTTAAAGATTTCACCAAAAAACTACTAGAACTGCTAAATTACTTTAGTAAGATCACAGAATTCAAAATCAATGTACATAAATCCATGCATTTCTATACACTAATAATGAAGCAAAAGGAAAAAACATTTAAAAAGCAATCCCATTTACCATTGCACCAAAAATAATAAAATTCTTAGGAATAAACTTAACAAAGGAGGTGAAAGACCTGTACTCTGAAAACTATAAAACATTGAGAAAGAAACTGGAGACAATACAAATGGAAAGATATTCCATGCTTATGGATTTAAAGAACAAATATTGTTAAAATGTCATACTACCCAATGCAATTTACTGATTTAATGTAATCCTTATCCATACACCAACAGAATTTCTCATAGAACTAGAACAAATAATCCTAAATTCGTATAGAACCAGAAAAAGTCCCTGAATAGCCAAAATGAACTTAAAAAAGAAAAATAAAGCTGAAGGTCTCATAGTTTCAAGTTATTCCACAAAACTGTAGTATTCAAAATAGTATGGTACTGGCACAAAAGTAGATCAATAGAACACAACAGAAAATCCAGAAACAAACCTATGGTCAATTAATCTTTGACAAAAAGGCAAGAATATGCAATGGGAAAAAGACAGTCTCTTCAACAAATGTTGGGAAAAACTGGACAGCTATCTGCAAAAGAATGAAACTGGACTGCTTTCTTACACCACACACAAAAATAAACCCAAAATGAATTAAAGACCTACATGTGAGGCCTGAAACCATAAAAACCTTAGAAGAGAACATCAGAAGTAATTTCTCTCACATTGACCATAACAACAGTTTTCTAGCTATGTCTCCTGAGGCAAGGGAAATAGAAGCAAAAAGAACTATTGGGACTACTTCAAAACAAAATCTTCTGCACAGCAAAGGAAGCAATAAAACTAAAAGACAACTTACTGAATGGAAGAAGATATTTCAAATGACATATCCGATAAAGAGTTAATCTCTAAAATATATAAAGAACACATACAACTCAATACCCCAAACACAAATAATCCATTTAAAAATGGGCAGAAGACATGAACAGACATCTTTCCAAAAAAGACATACAGATGGCCAACAGACACATAAAAAGATGCTCCACATCACTAATCATCAGGGAATTGCAAATCAAAACTACAATGAAATATCACTTCATGTCTGTCAGAATGGCTAAAATAAAAAACACAAGAAATAAATGTTGGCAAGATGTGGAAAAAAAGGAACCCTCCTACACTGTTGGTAGGAAAATAAACTGGTGCAGCCACTGTGAAAAGCAGTATGGAGATTCCTCAAAAAATTAAAAATGGAACTACCTTATGATCCAGTAATTGCACTACTGGGTATTTCCCCAAATATATGCACCCCTGCATTTAATGCAGCATTATTTACAATAACTGGATTATTATGCATATATATGCACGCCTGCATTTATTGCAGCATTATTTACAATAACTGGATTATGGAAACAGCCCAACTGTCCACCAATAGATGAATGGATAAAGAAGATGTGGTATATATATATTCAATAGAATATTACTCAGCCATAAAAAAGAATGAAATCTTGCCATTTACAAACACATGGATGGAAGTAGAGTATATTATGCTAAGTGAAATAAGTCAGAGAAAGACAAATACTGTGTGTTTTCACTCATATGTGGAATTTAAGAAGCAAAACAAATAAACAAAGGGGGAAAAAGAGACACAAGCCAAGAAACAGACTCTTAACTAAAGAGAACAAACTGCTGGTTACCAAAGGGGAGGTAGGTGAGGTGAGGGGGGTGGGTGAAATAGGTGATGAGGATTAAGGAGTGCACTTGTCCTGATGAGCCCCTGGGTGTCATATGGAAGTATTGAATCATTATATTGTACACCTGAAACTAATATAACACAGTATGTTAACTATAACGGAATTAAAAGAAAAACTTCAATCATAAATAAATAAATAAATAAATTAATTAATTAATTAATTAATAAAAGAATTGATATTAAATAATAATAAATGAAGTAAAATGAAGATAATAATAGCACCTACTTCTTAAATTTGTTGGGAAGATTAAATGAATTAGGACATGTAGTGCCTTAAATTATATGCTCTGAGCATAGTAAGGGTATATAAATGTGTGTTTTACAAAAACAAAGTTCCAGGGGAAAGAGAACTTCAAGGTCATTCGGCCCAAAGTCTTAAAATGTTTTGTGCATGTGATCCAGTTTTCTCTTGTTTGGCCTGATTCATTAAGACTATTCAGTGTTGCTGTTAATGTTTATTTATATTTAAATTTAGTTGCCAACATCTACAATTCAGGAAAATCCCCTGGAAAATAATCTGAATTTGCAGCTTTGAAAACACTTCAGGAGATGCACCTGCACTGAACTCCTTCTCAGAGGCCAGCAATCAACGGGTGCTAGGGGCAAGTGTCTGCTGCAGAAAGGGCAGAGCCTCTGCCCATTTTACAAAGTGCACACTCTCCATTTGCCACAGTCCCCACCCCTCTCTATTACTCCGCATCCTGAGGCTGAGTGTCAACTGGCAGGTGTTATCCTCTTAACACCGCTGGCTTCTCTTATAGTAGAATAAAGCAGAAAAAAAAAAAGTGTACATTTTTCAAAAATGGAAAAAAAACAAAAATAAAAACAAAACAAACAGCCACATGTTTCAAGAAAAATGTAAGCCAGACACATTTTCTAGAACGTTAAGAGGCTTTCTGGGTTTAATATGCCAACAAAGTGTGTCTATAGCAAAAGAATACAACTTAATCTGCCATTAGGAAAACCAACCATGAGAAGAAGCATGGCTGGTGGAAAGTTTGTGGAGGGAAAGCTTAATGATGTGTAAAAGAGCCTGAAATTTCAACAGTTGTTTCTGGGAGTGTGAGGCAAATACGTGGTGATACTGTGATAAGCAGTCATATACACTTTTTCCATTTGTCACCTGCCCTGCCCATGTAGCTAAGTGTGTGCTTGCCCCCCCACCTAAGCCAACCTTACCATTGTATAAAACAAAGGAAATGAGGACAAGGAAGTGTAGGGATTTGACTAATTGTAGCATGCTAATTAGAGGCAGAAGTAAGACTGCAACCTCGTCTCTTGGCTCCACTCCAGATCCTTTCTGTGATTCAAGTGCAAATGCAAATGGCTTCTAGTGTGACTTCATAATGACAGTCAGTGTGAATACACACCCTCATGTGACTCAAACTTGAACCGTCTCATCTCCTTAGGAGACTACACTCCTTAGGAGTGAGGTATTTAAGTAAATGTGAGTGTTAGCTCCCCAGTTAGGAAACACTAATTGCAGTCCTCAAATTTTAATTGTCCAAAGTGTTTGCAAGATGGAATAAATTGATCCACTGGTTTCTGGGTCAACAGACTATATAAATGAAGTTACACTCATCGAAGCCTTAATTGCCAAAATGAAAATCTTAAGAGTGAAAAATATGACACAAATGCTTAAGGAGTAAGTACACATTTGGTGACATGACATCTCATCAGTTGCCAGAAATTTCTCCATTTTCTTAATACAGTAGAAATAGTCTTCATTTCCTTTGAAGAAAACGGAGCATCGTTTTACTTAACCTTAGCCAAGTCTCTGATTCACCCTAATTTATTGTATTATTTCATTTTCAATAATTCTATGAGCTAACTGGTCAGATACCTTTGTAAAGACTGCAAGATACATGCCTCAAACTATAAAAATAAGGGCTGGGACCCAAAAACAAACAAACAAACTACCCCTCTCACATAGACGGGCATGCAATTTATTAACTTCAAAGGCTCCAGTATTAATATCTACAACTATTTACTCCAAATATTTTTTGTTTCTGTGCTTTTGCTGCTCCACTTCAGCCACTGGCTTTCCCCAAATAGGAGGTGAAAATTCTTATTCTATTGCTTATTTTATTTTTGGTGAGGTGAGCTTTGTTTTATTTTAAGATATTCACTGATCTGTGTTTTTCTTCAGTATGGCTCTCTTCTCAGCCCTCCTGCTCCCATTCAAGGTAATGGGGCTTTGAGAATTGCCTCAAGGGACAAATCTAATGCCTGAAGGTGGAAATCCCTTAGAGGGTGAAAATCGGTTTTCAGACTTTGGTTTCCAAAATTCTAAACCAATCAAAAACTTTGCTGGTCAAACACCAAGAGATAGAGTCTGAGGAAAGGTACCGAAGAGAGGGAGATAGTCTTGAGAGAATGAAGAAGGGGACAAGATGTGAGATGGGGACTTCAAGTTCCCCAGAAAAAAGACATTCTGCATTGTCTCCTGGGCAGAGCCCTGGGGGAGATCAAGATAAGCCTCCAGGGAGGGGGCATGAAGAGTGTCAGGGCAGGTGAGATTCCAGGCTTCCCTCAGAATTCCAGGTTATTCATCTGAGACCTCCAGATGTGAGAGGACTCTGAGTTCAAGAGAAAAGGACAATCCAGCTCTCCTGAGTGTAGACTGATGTCCAAGATGCATCTTCACAGGTAGACCATCCCCACTCACTCCCAGTGCCTTGGCACTAGGAAATCTCCATGGGATTACACCCCTCACAGAGGTTAGAACCTTAGGAAAGCTGATGGGAAACTCCAAATGGACTGGGGAGAAAGGAGGGGTAGTCAAAATACAAATGAAATTGTGAGGTTTTTAAATTGTTTTTTCTTGCATATCTGAGTTTGTGATCTCATTTAAGGACAAAAATTCCAGCACCAGGATTATTGTGACTTAAAAATAAGGTGAACAGCCCTACTGGTTTCCAGTAATGAGTTTAACCCCCTTTCAACAATTCTGTCTTACTAAAATCTGTCTTCCCACCAGTGACCTGGGCACCCAAACCAGAAACAAGGGCTTCTCTTTGCTTCTTTGGGTTCCTTTGCTCCTCAACCTACCCATCATTACCTTATTCTTTTCCTTCATCTCTGTGATTGCAAAATCATTCAGATTTGGGCACGTACTTTTTGCTTTAGCCTAGCCCCCTTGTGATGGCTAATTTTATATGTCAACTTGACTGGGCTAAGGGACCCCCAGTTAGCTGGTAAAACATTTCTGGGTGTGTCTGTAAGGGGGTGTCTGGGAGAGATTAGCATTTCAACCAGCAGACTGAGTAAAGAATGTCCCCCATCACCATTGTGAGCAGGCATCATGAAATCCATAAGGACCCAAATAGAACAAAGGGCAGAGAAATGGTGAATTCTCTCCCTCTTTTCTTGAGCTTGGTTGGCAATCTCCTCTGATAATACAACCCCGGGCTTCCTGGTTCTCCAGCTTGTAGACAGCAGGTTGGTTGTTGGATTTCTTGGTCTCCATAACCACGAGAGCCAAGCCAATTCCCTCTCTCTCTCTCCCTCGACCCTCTCTCTCTCTCTCTCTCAGAGGGATTAAGAGATTGCTACTGGGAGATACAACTTGTCGACTAGCTAATGCCCCAGTTGAATTGATACACATGTCTGCCCAGGAAAGAACAGGGATTTAAAGTGATGGATGGAGGAAGACCGAAAAGAAATTGGAGAATGACATAAAGTTATTTGTAGGAGCAAAAAACTAAAGTAAGAGTCATGGAATCTGTAGGTGATGACTAAAAGGGAGAGAAATTGGCATTTATTGATCTTTTTGACCACACAGCAGGTAAGCACGGCATACTTAAGTATATTAACTTATTTAATGAATTAAATAAGTAATTAACTTATTTAAACGTTCTTCTGAAGTAAATACTATTGTCCCCCCTAAATCAGGAAGCTGAAGTTGAGTGAGCATAAATAATATACCCCGGTTTGAAGAGCTGACAAGAGAGAGAGCTTGAACCTAGGTCTGGGTGACTCCAACACTGATATCATTTGCTGCTTCTAAAAATATAGATGAGAAATTCCTGCTTTTTCCTAAGTTCTTCCTGGGGACCAAGAAAAGGGAATAGAAGATCATGGTCACCATCTCCTGGTTATTATAATGATAGTAATATCAAATACACAGCACTTGAAATGTACTTTGCGCTGTTGTAAATGCTCTAGATACACTCATTTTATCCACATCACCTTCCTGGGAGGGAAAACTTGTCCTGTTCCTCCTCATTTTACAGATAAGCAAACAAAGCAGAGAGAGTTTATAAAGATGCCCAAAGCCATGCAGAAAATCAGTGACAGATCTGGAACTCAAAACCAGGCACCACTGCTGGGTCAATACCTTTAGCTCTTCTGCCCATCCTCCCCACATGGGACACAGAAAGACCAGCAGAGCTTGGAAGAAAAGAAATCCAGACTGCACAAAGATTTTTCCTAGCCACTCCCAGGGTTTTCTCTGTACCTGCATGAATTCAAGGTTTATATCAGTACTCCATTACATGGGTGAACTTCAAAGACCTTCAACTCATGGCTAAATTTTACCCTGGATGAAAGCTAGCTACAAGTCATACCATTATAAGTTAAGCTCCTATTTCCTACAGGTCAGATGTGATAAATTAGGTCCTATTTCCGGAAAACCATTAGATTCCCCCAAAATACCCCAAAACACAAAAAATCCATGAAAGGAACAGAAATGTAAGCTTTTATAAACTAACGCTTAACGTAAGTTTGGTTTCGGTATGTACAAGTCTCCTTGAAGTTTGTTAAAATACAAATCGATGAAGTTTGGATTGAAGAGAAATTATTTCTCCTAGCAGATTTCCCTGTAGCAGTCACAGGCATATGTCACTGCTTTAGGCATTTCAGACTTGAATTCAAAATTAGAGCGATTTGTCTCAAAAATTTTATTCCAAGTCAGTGTGAATGAATGGAAAATTTTTGCATAGTAAAAGCTGGAAGGAAGACAGTTTCCATGATGTCATTTTTTTCCCATGATCTCTTGCTCTTCTGTTTCAATAAGCCTGTTGACAATGACCTCTGCCTGATCTGTCAGTATTGCTAATCGTTGCAGTCATTATTGATCACCCTCCTGGTTTTGGTATTTTGGTGTTCTGATCTATGTTACTAAATATTCAGGCGTTTTTAAAAAATTTTTTTAGGGCACCTGGGTGGCTCAGTTGGTTAAGCGACTGCCTTCGACTCAGGTCATGATCCTGGAGTCCCGGGATCGAGTCCCGCATCGGGCTCCCTGCTCGGCAGGGAGTCTGCTTCTCCCTCTGACCTTCCTCCCTCTCATGCTCTCTGTCTCTCATTCTCTCGGTCTCAAATAAATAAATAAAATCTTTTAAAAAATATATTTTATTTATTTATTTGACAGAGAGAGATACAGAGAGAAAGGGAACACAAGCAGGGGAAGAGGGAGAGGGAGAAGCAGGCTTCCCGCCGGGCAGGGAGACCGATGCGGGGCTCGATCCCAGGACCCTGGGATCATGAACTGAGCTGAAGGCAGACGCTTAACGACTGAGCCACTCAGGTGTCCCTCAGGCATTTTTATTGATGTAACACCATTGTTTTAGAATTTAAATAAATCTGAAAATTATTTGCATATTGATTGCCTGCTTAAAGAGTTCTCTGCTGCATTCAAATTTTGTATGGAACAAAGCTTTCTTGTTTAGAAAGCGTTTTTCTAAAGCTCCAGAATCCTCAGGAAGAGAAGGGAAATGACAATTGATAAAGTAAAGCTTCATTCACAAGAATAATTCTTATCTAGTTCAAAGGCTTTCTGAACAAGTGGTATATAAATCTGACAGTTTTGAAATTGGAACAGGTAACTCTGCTTTGGAGTATCATCAGTACAAGATAAAACCAAAGAAGACATAGATAAACCTGAAATGCTTTCTTTGAGACAAAAAAAAATCCTGCACTTTCTTGCCTTCTTTCTCCCCCCTCCTTCCCTCTCTCTCTTTCTCTGTCTCTCAACCTCTCTCTTTCTCTTCAAAGAGTTCCACTTGAACAGGAGATACAATTATAAAACTATTTGAAGATGAGTCTTCTTTCTCATATTCCCTGACCAAACACACAAAAGCCATTTCAGCAGCTAGAAAAAAATGCACAAAAATAGCTCACAGTTCCCTAATTGCAGTACTAACACACATTGCCTTTATTTTGTTTTGTTTTCAGATTTTGCTTTTTTATCTAAAAAAAAAAAGCAAATTACATGTTTCATTTTTTCATTTTCATTTCATTTCTTCTTTCCTATGTAATATGCTTTAGAATGATACTTTATTAATTTTATCTGTTCATGTGTATTTAGCATTTTTATTTTCGATACATTTGCAACTTTCTAAACATTTTATAATGTGTTTATATGTATTGAGGATGGAAATGTGTTTCTATTCATTTCCTGGTTTTAAAAATTATTTTATGAATCCTGAGCAGGCTTTAAAAAGATAGTAAGAAGGGCACCTGTGTGGCTCAGTCTGCCCTCAGCTCAGGTCGTGATCCCGGGGTCCTAGGATTGAGCCCCACGTCGGGCTCCCTACTCAGCAGAGAGCATGCTTTTTCCCCCCTTCTGCCTGCCACTCCCCCTGCTTGTGCTTTCTCTCTCTCTCTCTATCAAATGAATGAATAAAATCTTTTAAGAAAAATAAAAAGATAGTAATAATGCCAATATTATGCAAATTAATTGCCAAAATTAATCAGTCAGCAAAAATAAAGAAAAACTTCATCAATACAAGTTGTTGAGTTTTTTCAAAATAAGTGATCAAGGTGATGTTATGCTTACAAATAAGGCTGCTGTCTTTTGTATGTCATTTAGAATTAAAATCTATATACACTATCTCTTTAGAACAATTTCTCAAATTAATGTGCATAAGAATCACCTGAGGATCTTGTTGACCTTCAAGTTCTCATTCAATAGGTCTGGGTTGGGGCCTAGGACTTGGCACTTTGTAACAAACTCCCAGGTGATGATGCTCCTGGTCCAGGGATCTCACTTTGAGTAGCGAAGCTTTGGGGTCTATGCCACATCCCACCCCGTGGATCTAGTCATTCTCAAATGAATGCTAGCAATGACCACCAGGTAGGATCATTTTAACACCTATATTTGGAATAATGGGAGGTGCAGGCTGGGAGCTATGAGGTAGGAGAGCTGGGGTGATCTTGCCTTTAAAGGTTGGCAGAGGGTTGGATTTCTGTGGAAGAAAACCGAGAGGGATCTAGCAAGCATCCTGGTCATAGGAATTGCATTTTGGTACCATGAATTGAAGTAGAAGAAACCGACTGAGACTCTTTCCAGTCCCTCTTTCAATCATCGGCACCAGAAGAACATGAAGGTGGAGCCAGTGTTTTGTTTTCCTGGGATGGCTTGTGGCTCCTTCGCTCCCACGAAGCAGTGAGCGGCTGGTCCACGAATCCCCCCTGAGCTCTAGATGGTGTGACTAGCACAGCAATGGAACTGAACACCTGCGCCCCCTGGACGCTCTGCCATCTCTTCCTCGGAGCTCCTTCTGAGCGTGCCTGGCTAGATTAGGCGACCCTCCCGCATGCCTGCGGGCATCTGTGCAACTCCTTTCAGGGCATTGACTCACTGCATCTTAACCATCTATTCACCGGCTGTCTCTCTCTTTGGAACCCTGTGCTCCCTGAGGGCATGTACTGCTCACGCCTGTCTGCTGGATACCCAGCACACAGCAGGCTGACTGCCCAGCCTTTCCTGGACACCGATCACTATTTGTTCAGCGAATGAGACTTTGAGCAAGTCACTTCTCTGAATGTGTTTTTCCCCACTGTTAAATGAGGGGATGATCAGGAACAGACTGAACCGGCTGTTGTGCTCTGAGCTGCCCAGCTGGTTTCCCCTTTTGCTTTGACCTCTATGTTGAAACAGTGGGGTTTAATGCTTTCCCTCCACCCCAAGACTCTGCTTAATCCACCTTCACTCACACTGGGCTCTCTGATTCAATGCAGGTCTTGTTTCTGGATTAGGCAGCAGACTTCCCGCAAGCAATGACCACAGAGGATCTCCTACCTTTTCTCTGCCTTCATTAAGCATTTTGCTCAGGTAGTGCTCAGATGGGCGCAGGGAGTGCGGTTTGTTGTAAGGAAGCTGGGGGAGGTGAGGAAGTCGGGAAGATTCCTTGGCAGTGGCAAAAGCACTCTGGTCCCCGAGTTTCCCAGTAGAAACAGCCTGCAGCAACATGGTGATGCTCATAACCCCCCAGGATGCACCAGTAACTCCAGTGTCCCAACTCTCTTGCTACACCTCCCAAGCAGGAGCTCGGGCCCCCTATGGCTTTCCCTGTGTTCAGTCAGTGGGAGCAGCAGGTTCACCCAGCATGAGGAGTCGCCTCTATATGCAGAACCACCAGGCAGTCATGGTCCGTATCACTAAGTTAAGTCATTAATATAATGAGATATGGGGCACAAAGCCCAGTCAGTGGCCTTTCATATTGCCACTGCTTCACCCTCCAATCTGCGGGCCTTCCTTGTGCCCATCCTCTCGCCCCAACCAGCAAGAGTCAAAATGGTGCTTTCTTGGGTGTTCCAAGTGTCATCTAATGGGCAAACCCTGTAGAGGTTCCCTTTTCATGGGAAAGAGCTACTGTCTCCTATCAAAGAATGTGCAGACATGGTAGCTGGGGCCCCTAAGTGCTCTAAGAGAGTACTTTATTTTTTTAAAGATTTTTAATTTATTTCTTTGACAGAGAGAGACACAGCAAGAGAGGGAACACAAGCAGGGAGAGGGAGAAGCAGGCTTCCCGCTGAGCAAGGAGCCCGATGCGGGGCTCGATCCCAGAATCCTGGGATCATGACCTGAGCTGAAGGCAGACGCTTAATGACTGAGCCACCCAGGCGCCCCTAAGAGAGTACTTTAAATGAGCTTTAAATATTACACTTTCATTCTAGTAAAATTGTGTGTGTTACGGATGATTTGCTTTCTGAGGATGACTATCACATTTAAGTGCCTGTGTTTGCATTTTGGTTTATGATCACAATGGTGCCAAGATGAATGCCTTTGATTACTTCGAGCTAAGGACAATAATAGAGACCACCTATAGGTAAATACTAAATAATTCCTTCCTGCCGAGTAAAGATCAGAGAACCTCATGACCTCTCCCTCAAACCCTCTGCAGATTAGGGTTTGCAAAATTTCTATTACAGAAGAGTGGGGGAAAGGTGGTCCTTCAACATGGCATCTTGCAACACAGGTTGTTGTGAAGCATGTGAGACAATCTGAGACTGCACGGTCTCACATTTATTTGGAAATGGCAACTTAGTTTCAGCAAAACGGTATCACCTGTCACATCGAATTTATGTTGTCAATTTGATGTTTAATGCTCTCACACTTTCTAAATTTTAATGTGTAATTTGTTTTGATTTCATGCCTTTTTAATAAATGTGAACATAAGTTTATTGAAACCTTTAGGTTTATATATATTTAAGTAAAGTTATAATAGAAACCATTTAAGCCAATGTTGGAAACCAAGAAAACTTTCCCCTCCTAGGAGAGCATCCATATACTAGCTGAGCTTAAGAAACAATGAACCTGGGCGCCTGGGTGGCTCAGTTGGTTAAGCGACTGCCTTCGACTCAGGTCATGATCCTGGAGTCCCGGGATCGAGTCCCGCATCGGGCTCCCTGCTCGGCAGGGAGTCTGCTTCTCCCTCTGACCCTCCCCCCTCTCATGTGCTCTCTCTCTCATTCTCTCTGTCTCAAATAAATAAATAAAATCTTTAAAAAAAAAAAAAAGAAACAATGAACCTCCTCTTTAGAGAACATCCTCTTCAACCTCTCTGTTCCAAATAAATTCAGCCAAAGCAGCATGAAGAGGAACATAGCTGACTTCAAATGAAAGCATCACCTGTAAGGGATTTCATTGGTCCTTTTTATTGTACCAGTGACCTGCCCCCAGCTGGTGTAAATGATAGATCTAATGGCTCATAGCTGCCCCCTTCTCTGGAGAATTGCCCTCAGACCAAAGGGAGCCCACATGAAAGATTATACCTTCCTCTCCCAACTGGGGACACCCCAAAGACATTGACTTGCTGACTGGGGGGTGCAAAAACCCAGTCCTCTTGCTTCAAGATGGACTCAACTCTGATACACATCATGCTCTAGAGCTCTGTGGCATCAGGCAGAAGGTGACTCCAGGTGAGACCACATCCTTGCTTAGCATCCTTTAGTCTTTATCCTGTTTCCCTTACTCTTCCTCATTGCAGGAACATGCAGCCAAGTTCCTGTCTGAGTCTCTGTTTCTAGGGACCCACCTAAGATACCCTTCCAATCCATAGGAAACCTACTTGGCACAAAGATAGGGTCTGCTGTTTGAGCACACAGGAAGTCTCTGTGGAAATTCATTTTTCTTCTCCACTCATTACCATGAACAGGAGACACGTACCTTATTCTCCAAAACATGAGATTTAATAACCAAAGAACTCTGGCCGATTTAACTTGAGGATTTCTGACTCACAGTTTGTGTGAAAATATCAAAACCAAAATGACTCCTTTAATATATTTCTAAATCTCTAGAACCAATTTTCAGGATCCAATTATATGGAACTCTTCTCTAATCTGAGAAATTGGCATCTCCCCAGGCACTCCCTGCTATAGCAGACTCAACCACCTATGGGCCCTGAAACAAATAAACCTGCAACCAGTTATCCATCTTTAACCATTGTGACCACTTATCTCTGTTTGGTGGAAGTAACTTAAGTCTTCAAGTATGGAAAATGGAGTCCCTGATGGTCAACCTCTATTCTATGTATCATTTCATGAAGCTTATAGAATTAAACATTTTTGTATTTCCTGTCATTCTCTTGCTTCCCCACTCACCCCCTGGCCTAGAAGAAAACAGAAGAAACTCATACCAATTAACACCAAGTTAATAATAATAACAGCTGGGGCACCTCGGTGGCTCAGATGGTTAAGCGGCTGCCTTCGGCTCAGGTCATGATCTCAGGGTCCTGGGATCGAGTCCCACATTGGGCTCCCTGTTCCTTGGGAGTCTGCTTCTCCCTCTGCCTCTCTCTCTCTCTCTCTGTCTCTCATGAATAAATAAATAAAATCTTAAAAAAAATAATAATAACAGCAATAGTGATCAGCTACTGAGCATTTATTATATATCAATTACTGTACAAAGAACTGGATGATTATTATCTTATTTAACACTTACAACTGCACTGTGAGGTAAATATTATCTCCAGTCTACAGGAATGTAATCTGACACCTGGAGGTTAAGTAAGGAGTCTAAGATCACATGACTAGTAATGACGTCAGGTCTTTTCAGTCTACGCCTGACTTTCTCATTGATAGGACAAATCACATGAAAACGTTTGTTTCTCAACAGAGATTTCATGTGGCCCACCATTATCCTGAGTCAGTAGTCTATGAATCGAGTGCTCACTTCTGATGACAGTTCCTCATTACTGTGGCAAATGATTTAAAATTTTTCTTTCTGTTTCTCTAGTTATACATAAGAGAGGGTATTATCCATTCATAATATGTACCCATTACAAGAATGTTAATTTGCTTAACACAGAAACACACCCACAATACTGATGAAACAATAATTATGAAGTTTGGTTACAGGTCTATCAGGATTTATTCTACTGTTCTGTCTACTTTTGTGTGTTTGAAAATGTCTGTAATTTAATAAAACACAACCAAAAAGAAATATTGAGATTGTCTTCTCAACAGATGTGTAGTTTCTTTGCACAGAAAAGGGATTAATGTGATTGCCATATAAACATACTTACCTTATGGCTCCATCTTAATACAACTTAATATTTTAAAAAATCCAATAAAAAGTCCATAAATCAGAATTTGCATTTGGGTATGAGGTGCAGAAATCTTATTAGACGGACCTACAAGTTCAGGTTGATTTTTTTCCTGTCATAAGAAGTCAAGGTGAACAGACCAGGGCTGTGCAGCAGGCCCATGAAATCATCGATATCCTCATTCCCTCCATCTTTCTCTTCACAATCCTGGCCATTGGCTTCCATCTTAATGCTCATGCAATGGCTGATGCATTTCCAGGCCATATGGGTGTAGTCTAAACAGAAGGAAGGGGACAGAGCCATAGTTCTCCCTAGTGTTGATTGACTAAGGAAGGCAAGTCCCACTCAGGGCTTCCCACCTCTAACTCAGCCCACACCTATGAAAACTGATCACTCTAGCTGCAAGGGAGGCTGGGAGTTTGGGTACCTCACTTTCCAGTTTTTAGCAGCATTTCTAACTAAAATTGTGTATCAAATATTGGCATAAATCTTAGTTTGTCTGGGGTAGTTCTGGTTTACCCTGGTAGTTTCAGCATAATCATTGATGGGGTCCCCCTTTAGCCTCAAAGGTCCCTGTTTGGGTGATAAATTATGTGATTCACCTTTTTATAATAGAGAGTGGCAAAAGAAGTGCTGAGCAAACCAACCTTAGACTCTGTCATACTTCAGCAGCCCAAATAATTGAAAATCAATGTAAATCTTAATTTACAGTCTTTCATGAAAACACCAAAGGAGTGTATATTTATAACACAGAACTAAACTTCTTTCAGATTTTCCATCCCATTTCTCTGGCTGTCAAGATCTTACACATGCATGGCAAATGCCCTAAAGTGCCTTTCCTCTTCCATGCTAAGTCCAGAAAATTCTCTTTCTAACCCAGGCTGTGCCGCCTCCCTCCTCCCCATCTCATCCCCCTCGGCGGCCCAGGTCTTTATTGTGCCAGTCCTCTCTGCTTCCCCACCACCTGTCTCACTTTTCTTCTTGCCTCCCATCCATGGTAGAGTAAGTAGAACCTCTTGCATCTCCCCTTCCTCCCCCAACCAAAGAATCATTTGCCTCTGTTTCTGTTGATGACCACCTTGTAACAGGATGAGAGTCTGAAACAGAGCAGGGAAGAGCCCAGACAGATGGTGCTAGAGCCCAGCCTACCCACCGAGCTCCAGAAATGGGAGATAACAAATCTTGTTCAAGCCCATGTGAATCAGGTTTCTCCTACTTGTAGGCGAAGACATCCTAACAAGTACTCTGGATTCCATACAACTGAGGAAGTCCCAGCATCGACTCTTCTTTGATGGCAGAGGAAGGGAGAAGAATGATTCATAAATGTATAAGCTAATATTTTGTATTCCCACTACATATCTTAATATATTTTTTTTGTTCTTTTTAAAAGTGGGTCACAGGAAACCACAATTTAACAGGGTTTTGTTCTGTTTTAACGTTTGGGAGCAGTGCCCCTTTAAGAAATTTGAGAAGGGCAGTAAATGCATCTGCTGTTCTTTACAATGATTAGACATCAGCCATTCTGTACTAAGCCATTTTATAATGAAAGCCAGTGCCTCACTAAGTTGGTGCTGATGTGGGAGACTAGTCTCCCTACTGGGGAAAAATACGAAGTTGTGCATGTACGTGTTGAAAATGTGCAATAGTGAGTCTTGGGAGGGGGGAAAGATGGCGGAGGAGTAGGGGACCCTATTTCAACTGGTCCCCGGAATTGAGCTGGATATCTACCAGAACACTCTGAGCACCCACGAAACCAGCCTGAGATGTAAGAAGATCTGGATCTCTACAAACAGAATATCGCAGGCATTGGTTTTGAGGTACGAAGAGGAGAGCCATGATTCCGCAGGCAGTTATTGGAGGATAAACGGCAGCGGGAGGGTGCCTGGACGTGGGGATCCTACACCGCTGGTGAGTGACAGCCTCGCGCGCTGCGGACAGGGCACAGACTCGCAGACCGGTAGCGTTGGGAAAGAACTTTAGGGCAGCCCCCGGGGTGGAAACCCGGAGCCGCGGGGCCGCGCGCATGCGAACTGGGAGCAGCTGGTGGTTTTAGAAGCACAAAGGGCAGAGACGTGCCCAGACCTGGAGGCAGGACTGGGAGCACTGTGGAGGGGCGCACAACCCAGGACACTGCACTTTATAGCAGCACGGACAGCAACGGAGACGGTGTGGCCTGGAGAACTCATTGAAAAACAGACTGCAGTCTCTCTGCTCGAGGCAGAGGGTTGGAAAGGTCTCTTCTGCTCTAACTTGTGGAAGAGACGCAGAAAACCGCCAGGGAAAGCTGCCAGAGAACAAAAGCCCCCAAAACTGATTCCCGCTGAGCCCATCCCCCGCCACAGGGGCGCAGGGAAACTCCGCCCAAACAGGGTTGCCTGAGTAACTGCACAGCAGGCCCCTCCCGCAGAAGACAGGCTGGGAAGACAAGAGGCCAGCAACCCTAAGGTCCCAAGAAAACAGGTGCATCTTGCTTGGGTTCTGGTCAATAATTTGGACTCTATACATTCCCTCAAACACCCATCAACAGAATGACTAGGAGGAGG